>NC_090932.1:799920824-800223855 GCF_040938575.1 Ambystoma mexicanum | reverse complement strand
AAGAAATTAACACAATATATAGGGAAACCATAGAATGACTGTAGACCATAGAATGACTGTAGTGAATTCACGTGAAGCCACAGGGCTCAAAATAGGAAGCAGAGATGCAAACTCTACAGCATGAAGCACAGAGCCAGTGCTCACAGCCAAGGACAAGGACTGGTGGAAAATTCCTTGCTCCTGGGGCAGGGAGCACCTGCAAAATAACAGAATAAAATCCTCACTAATTGCAGATGCAGACCAAAGAGCTACGTTTTTCAGTCCTCACCCATGTGACTCAGTCCAGCTGAACAATGGCCATCTAGCTGCAGTGGGAAGAGGAGCTGTTCCCAGCAAAGCAGACAAGATTGATACATGTGTTGTCCACTGAACATTGCAAACTGACGGCACTCTCTCGGGCTAGGTTGCTATATCAGTGGCAATACTGGAGACACACAGTCTTTCTCATTACCTTGAAAAGGTACACTGAGCGCTGTGAACAGAACAGGGTTCCTGACCTGGGGAGACCCGCTCCAGCCAATCAAGATGCTCAAATCCTGGGGTGATGTGTGAGGATGTAAGGGCCAATGGTCGTCCTGCGACCCTGCAACAATGTAATAGATAGTTTTTGGGGGCGTTTCAGGCACACCCACCTGACATGGGAAGAGCAATCGAGCAACTAATATAGGGGATCTCTATAGGTGTTAGTACCTGAGCTACGCAGTGTGTTTGGTTCTTAGGTTATTTGGGAGGGTTGGCGATTGTGAAGTCACTGCGGGATAAAAGTTAGTGACACAGGCCCATAAACTGTGATTGCCGGAGGTTCTGTTATTTCCTGTGTGATCCCTGTCTGTTTGGAAAAATAAAGGACAGTTCTAACTTGCCCCATGGCTGAGTCCTCCGTCATTGCCTGGGGAGGGTTTGATGGGCCTTGGGTACACTGCTAATCAGTGATTTTGTGGTGCAAACCCCCTGTCCTCTGGCAAATGAAAACAGCACTATGGGCTGATTCATGGAATTTTCTGCACAGTTCAAAGTGACTTTGCACTGCTGAAAAGTGACTTTTAAATAACAGACTGGGCCCAAATTACAGTTTCACCACTTAATACATCCAAATATCACCAATTTACAGGCATGCAAAGTATCAACAAACTTCATTTCTACCCCTCATTCGTGTTCTTACCTATACAAATCTTCCTTGTATTTTTAACCTTTCTCCCCATTTGTCTTTTTTCCTGCGTGTGCTTTCCTTTTCCTATTTGCTTACAGACCAGGGTCTGGATACCCCTGGCGACGACACGATATACTACTCACTGGAGATGCCTTGGCACTGTCATGCCACGAAAGTGGTGAGTGGTGCGTTATAAAATCTACTCTTAACAGAACACAATGTGTGTCATACTGGGCAAATCATGTTATATCACTCTGTCCACTACGCCAACATCGGGAGTGCTTGGAAGTCATTAAGTTGCAGATTTTTGATTAAAAAGCCTCACTCATGGTTTAGTAGACTTTAGAGTTGCTCCAAACATAATAACCATAGGGACATTTCATAACTTGCACGTCACAAAGTGGCTTGTTTCCTGGCATAATCAAAGCAACTTCTTGTAATGCCCCTATCCATGGATGACATTCTAAGGAGTGTCATTTTTTTTATTTTTTTTTTTATTTCAAACCGTTGTTTTATTAGTTCGATCAACAAACTTTTACAACTTTTATAAAATATATTTTCTTCTTGATATACAGTTAATACATTTTTTTTTTTTTTTTATAACAATTAAGCAGTTTCCATCTAAAAAAATTCCTTTCCTGTGTACAGTTGCCTTTGCATTCTAGGAACAATTTATATACATATAAGTAACAATCAAGATAATTTGTTTCCTATCCATCATGTGCACGCAGTTTAAGCATCTTCTTATTTACATAATGTTACGAAAGTCCACGTTGTACAAAAACACTAGTACTCAGGCTTCATTACAACACTTAAGGATAAATTCGCAATTACCATGCAGGTTCCAGATATTATAATGCGATTCTAACTTCTAAGTAAGCTTAAGTATGAAGAAAGCCAAACCGCTAACGAGTATCATGCAAGATTATAGCAAGAGATCAATATGCTTTACAAAAACAGAAGTGATAGAAATGCGGTGTTCCTGACATCAGCAGCTATCCTGCCCCTTGTTCATTTGAAACCTCTTCTCAAGTTCATTATTTATGGTCATTAAAAGTCTACACAGAGCTAATATAAAGCTCGCTCGCGTTCCCCACATACAGGCTAACCAAAGCCATTCCCTGGTTGCCTCAGTTAATACACAATTAGTTGCAATTGTTAATGCACGTGTTGACTCAAAATATGGACAGAATATGACTAGGTGTTTCAGGGTTTCTTTAATAGAACCATCATTACAGAGCCTGCATCCTGACTCCGCTTCAACCTTCCAATATGTGCTCCAGCCACTAATTCGTTCTAAGGTAAGGGATTGGTTCAATTTAAAACGGAAATACGTTTCCCTAGCTTTATTACAGGGAAACTGAATTATATAGGGTTTGTGCGGACGTCTAGAGGAGGAAAAGCGCGCTGCTTCCTTAAAGCCGTTTAAGACCTCCATTCCAGTTACCGTTTTATACCAGTCATTCTCTATAATACGATGTTTCACATAAGCCGGTCTAAATTCTAAGTCTGCTGGTACAAGTGCAATTTCGTCCAATAAATGAACCATTTGTGCGTAATAAATTGTGACAGAAGATCGTTCAGATGCGACCATTAAGAGACCCAGATCTTCATACAAACAATTATCAGGTGGATATAACATTCTGGCGAAGTTAGCCAACAAACGCCAGTTACGGCGTGCAGATAGAGCAGTGATACCAAGTTTCTGCCTTGTTATGATATTTGGTGTGGATTTGGCCAACCTCAAGGCTCCCTTCCACATACAGCCTTGTAATTGATCAAGATATTTATTGATATTCGCTAGGCACATGTCTAAAGCAAAAAGAATGACGGACTCCACTTTTAAGATGTAAAATTGCAATAGTGGCCGCAATGAAAATTTACAAAACTCTAGATATACTATCCGCATTTGTGTGGCGAGGGGAGCCGTTTTCTTATGTAGTACCTCTTTCCACATTGCTAAAGAGTGGGAGTCAGTTATGGTATATCCAAGATATCGAATTTCAGGGACTGTGTTTATAGGAAAGTTTTCAATCCTCCAATTACGTGTGATGTTCTTCCTCTTGCGATTCCTGAATACTACTATATTGGATTTTTCCACGTTACATTTTAGGTTGTGGGTAGAGCAGTAAGATGCAAATAGATCTAATTTAGTTTGCATACCTTTGGGCGTACGATCAAATAATACAATATCGTCCGCAAAGGCCAGCCATTGTATTTTAAGATGGCCAAGCCTTGCTGGATAAGAAATCAGGTTGTTCCAAATGTCGTTAATGCCACATAAATAGAGATTGAAAAGCGTAGCTGCTAAGTTACATCCTTGCTTAACACCCAAGCCGATCTTTATTGGATGTGTAGTTGCACCTTCGTTATTCACCCTTACCAAGTAGGTAGTGTTCGTGTGGAGCTTGGATATCAGTTGTATGATATACTCAGGTATGTTCATGGCAGCCATTTTTTTCCACAAAAGTGAGCGTATGACAGAATCAAAGGCGGAGGTAAGGTCTATAGAAGCCATGTATAGTGGGCCAGAGTCCCTATTTTTATGCTTGGCTAGGAGATGTGCCATAATTGTAGCATTTAACGGAGTACCCATCCTTGCGTGGAATCCAATCTGGTACTTGGACAAGATCTTAAGCTCTCCAATAACCGCTTGTAATTCACCCAAGAGCAAGGTCGCAAACACTTTAGCGGCAGTGTCAATTAGCGCTATCGGGCGAAAATTACATGGCTGCGACCTTACTCCTTTTTTGTATATTGGTACAATGATGGAATTGAGCCATGAAGGGGGGGTGTCAGCAGTTGTCAGCATATTATCAAAAAGTTTCTTAAGAATCCTAGCCCACATGTCAGGCTGCCGTTTCATAACACAGGGTGGGATCCCATCTGGGCCTGCTGCTTTTGAATATCTTAGGGAAGTTATCGTTGCTGCAATAGTACAGATATCCCAGAGCGGAAAAGAAGTGGGGGATAAACAGGTCCATTTATATTCGATTTCTACAAAGGCTGGAGGAAGGGCGAATTTTTCTTCAAAATAGGTCCTCCAGTCCTGTGCAGAAATCGATGAGGACTGGTCTGAGGTGAGTACCGATGTTCCCGCCCTGAGCAAAGCCCAAGTGGATCGTCTATCCATGTGGCAAAGTGTGCTAAACATTTTCTGGTTGTCCTGGTTGTGAGTAAAATGCCTATGATCTCTGCATCTATTCCGATATCTATTTAATACACTTGTTTTCTCTATCAAGTAATCCCCCCATGTGGGTGCGGTTTTAAGAATATGTCGCAAAGCCACCCTTTTAGATCTTTTAGCTTCAAGAATGAAATTAGAATTTTGCGGGGTAGATCTCGATTCGGAGTGCGATATATACCCCCGCAAGGATTGTAATACTTCAGTTGTTATTCTAGCTATAGCGTCAATCTCTCGATTAGGCGAGTTACAATGGACACCAGACTTGCGATAGGAATTCAGACGTGCAGAGATCATATCATTTACCCTGTCACAAAGTTTAGTGGCCCATCGAATTGATAGTCCAGGCCGATCCCCTTCCAGAAACCGTTGTTGCTGGTCCATGGGTAAGTGCACAACGTCCAATTGGAGATTCAAGTGGATCATATAATGGTCATTATACCCAGTATCATATATTGCGATGTCCTTGGAGTGCGACTGCAACCCTCGCGATATGGCAAAATAGTCTATGCAAGTCGATCTATCCCCTCTTCTCCAGGCATGGCACCCATCACTAGAGCAAAACGGGAGGATGTCAAGTTCCCAAGATTCTAAATACTCTTGCCACAATTTGCCTCTCTGCCATGTTTGATGAGTGCCCTCACAATCTACAGGGTTAAATCTAGTTTTCATACAATAGGCGTTGAAATCACCTCCTAATACAATGTCGCATGTGGGATGCAGAGTGAGAATTTCGTCAAATAGCGTGTCGAGCTCCTGGAATGCACCTGTTTGATTGAGCATTGCTGGATTGTGATATAGGGATACCAAAAGAAGAGGAGTAGGCCGAGAACCTTTAAGGATAACTAATACGGCCATCATTGCAATTGCCTTAAAAACGTCTAGCACCAATGCATTTAGATTGGTGTTTATGCATATCGCCAGACCCCCATACGGCCGACCGCATATGCCACGTTTCGCCTTTGTTTGGAGAACAGTGTAGCCGGGCAGCAAGAGTTTGTGGGCACACATAGTTTCCTGGCATAACATGATATCACACTCCATTTCAGATTGGTAAACCACATGAATTCCAAGACAAGATAGATAGGGGAGCAGGCTTCTTAATGAGGAGTATTGTTCATAGCTGGGTTTCGAGTATTTTGTAAAGCGGCTAACCATGACCAGTCCTTGCTGGTATTAGATAAGCTTACTAGTTGTGCAATTCCCTTTGCATTCACCCCACTCTGAGAATCACCAGGGGCCAAATTTGGCAGTTGCGCAGGGGGAGGCGCCAAAGGCGTTTCATTAAAGGAGATAGCATCATAGATTGAATCGAACGGATACGGCATTAGTCCAATAGAGCGTAGCTCCTCCGTGTATTGCAGGAGGAGGTTGGTGATAATAGCCGATTGCACCTTGCACACCATACGATGGTTTTGAATAGGAGGCAATGTCATCCATTCAATATCATTCGTATGCAACGTACGCAGGCCAGGGATGCGGTTGAAGGCTTGCATCAAAGCTGAACGATTAAGTCGCTTTGTGCCATTCTTAGTTGATATAATCTCCCATCCTATGATGGTGGTGGACTGTTTCGGTACATCCCCCAATACTTCCGAGTCCTCACCAGGCCGAGCTGGAGATGAGTCGTGCTGGTTTTGCTTCTCACTTCCTCCCTTTGTGTCCTGGACAAGTGAAGACTTCTTAACAGTCTCCCGATCATAGCCGGAGTGTAAGGACTGCCGGCGTTCTTTGCTTCCTACGACCGTGACCGCAGCGGTCTCCATGCCCATCTCCATCTGACTATTGCATGAAGAAGTCCCATCTACTCTACCTCTTTGAGTGATTTTGTTATCTATATGTTTAAAGAAGTTGGGTAGTTGCGTCTGGGATGAGGATGGTCCTAGCTCCTCAATAGGCGAGTGGGTCATTTAGAGGGGCCGTTTCTTTGGGTTTTTGTTGGAAATTATTTCATCGGGGTCCAAGTTATTTGCAGGTATTTTCAGTACTGCAGATTTAGATAGAGACTTGGCTGTACTATTACTCCCAATATTTATTTTATTTTTTCCATTTACTTTTGTATGGGGGATCACTTCCTCTTGGGAAGCTTTGGACGCCTTTATTCTATCTGCTTTCCTTTTCAAGGCACGGAGGAATAATCTTTTCTCCTTCCTAGAGATAAAGGACCGCTCTGCAAGATGCGGGAGAGTTTCATCATCAGCAGATTGGCTGTTCTGAGGAGCAACTGGAATATTATCAAGCTCCGGGTCAGGTTGGGAGGTGGTCTCAAAGAGTTTAGTTAGTGCTGAGGGGCTATCTGGATAAAGGACCTGACCCCCTTCCATGGAGGTTAAGGAAAGCCCCACTTTTTCCACCTCCTGGCTAGGTTGGAGAAAGAATAGCAGCTGTTCCAACTTTTGAGCGTGTGATGCAACTTCCCTACATAATTGAGCATGCGTAAGAATTTGGCATGTAGTATCAGGTCTTGGGGCAATCAGAGTTTGTGCAATAGATTGCGGGAATGCATAAGTAACTGTGGGAGCATTTGCAATGTTAAATTCATTCACTGGGACATCTGAGTCATCTGTTTGAGTAGTCACAGAGCTTTTTGAAGAGATTTCCCTTTCTGGCGGCTTATGGCCGTCTGATACCTGTGTAAGGCTATCTGCAAATATGAAGCCTTCTAATTTGTTAATTTTTAATAAAATTTCTGTCAATGCTGTTTTGCAATCTCTCAATTCGTAGTGCGTGTACTCATGTCCACGATCCAATAAATTAAGTATTCTTGTTAGAACCGGATAAGATGCTTCAAGAGTTTGCACATCCCCTGTCGGTTCCAGAATATCAAACCCCAGAGGGTGATTCGAATCTTTTTTAGGGGGTGAATTCAAAGGATCCGTTGCCAGTTTATTAGTACCAGGTGGAAACCGGATGGGGGAAGATGGCCGGGTAGGGGACGATGGCCTCGAACTAGATACAGGAAAATTGGTGGACTCGGGTACATTGGATAGAGGTGTTGTAGAGATGTTTAAGTCCTGCATATGTAGAGCATTTTTACAGTGAATATGTACATCAGCTCTTTTGCCTCCCGGAAAGGTAACTGGTGTCGAGGGCCCCACTGATAACCTTACCCGTTTTTCAAGGGCAGCAAGTACCACCAGGGCTAATATGGAATTATCAGAGGGGGAGGAGGAGGAGTCTTCGATAGGAGGTTCTAACTGTGTGGGTACGGTATCCATCCGCATGCTCAGGAAGCTTTTATGGGCTGGTTTGGGTGTAGGCTTCCTAGGGAGCAAATTAGACTCTGAGGGGGGAGACCCATTACTCCCACTGCGAGTGCCTGTGAACGCACGTAGGAGAATGCCACCTCGTGTTTTATTAAGTCTTGATCGGTAATTGGACCCCAATGCACCGCTAAACCAGCGCTTTCACCCAACCTCGGAGCGTCGCTCTTCCCAAAGTCTTTAGGCAGTGACATTTTTTTATTTTTTACGGATTTTTTTCGTAATTTTACTGGGAGACGATTTCAAGGGGCGCCCACTGCGCAGACTTGAAACCATTGAACCCACACGTGCAAGTTAAGACACTGAATTGAGTGATAACAACTTACATGACCCGTGCTCCCAGCCTCACTGCCTAACATCCCAACAGCCACTTGGAGCCCACTTCGATTCAGGCTGTAAAGGGGGAGGGCGATCGGCGGGGCCAGTCAGGGAGTGACTGCAAAGCAGAAAAAAGAGAAAGAGAGAAGGCAGTTACCTCTTTGAGCACAAGAGCAACAGAGGCATATGAGACCTAATGAGGCAACCGCGGTGAAGCCGCGGCAACAGTATACAAACTGAAACTAACAAAACTTTCCAAAACATTAATGCAAGTCCATTTACTTGATGGAATGTCAAATGCAGCGTTTCGCCGTCCAAGCACTTCCTCTTGCGCACGGCGCTCGTGAAGCACTCAATGTCGAACAAACGTAAATCCACTGGAAAGGAGCAAGTCCAGCAGCGAGTCCTGTAAGAAGATTCAATTCAACACTACAGCTATGCCTAGTCTGGGATACTGAATGGAAACCCTTATTGATATATCTTTATGTCCAGTTCATGAGTTCTGGATGACTACCCCTATATAACACCCCTCTCTTAGAATCCCCCTGACCCCACTGAGCCAAGAAGTAGTTCTGTTTTGCAAGTTTAAAAGGTTTATTTGAGAATGTAAACAATATATATATATCACACTTTATAATAAATTAATAATTGAATATCACACTTAATCTGAGCAGTAATCAATAATGGATAGTCTGGCACTAGCACACTTCTTTATAATCAATGATGAGTGGGTATAGGATGGATAAGATAGCAACAATACTTTTATGGTTTCAAAAAGATGCAATGTGGAATGAAAATGCAGTACAGAAAATAACTTGATAGGATTTCAGCAAAAGACAATGTAATCACTTTCTTGGACAATTCACCCCCCCCCCCTTTATGCAATGTAAGGAGATGAAGAGGAGAGCACACAGTTTTTAGGAATGCAATCAAATAGAATTCAGTTCAATTCCCCCCCAGCAGCTTATACAACAGATAGGAGTTTTGAAACACAGGCAAAGGCAGCTATCTTTTTACAAGTAAAGAAATCGGGCCAAGTCGCAAATCGCGGCAAAATTCGCGAGTGCTTGAATCGTGATTAGGGCAAAAGTATAAGCCCAAACGGTTCCAGAGATACAGACGATTAAATAAAGGTAGTTTTTCGGATTTAAAGTAAACTCAAAATGACAGGTGACAGCTTTGCAGCTTCAGAATTGACAAGTGACAGTGGTGCAGCTTTACAAATGACAGGTGACAGTTAGGAGGCAGTTCTGGTTAGATTAAAATAGTTTGGATTAGATTATTTTAACTAAGAGATTGGTTCTGCACAGTTCTGCTAGGTACTCACAATATATTTTTGAAATAGGCCTCGCCACGGATCTGGTCAGGTTTTGGACTGGACTCCGGTTCTGGTCTCGGCACTTCACAGCAGTCTGGGTCAGCTCTCTGGTTCTGCTCACAGCGGTCTGGGTCATTCTGGAACTCTGGCCTCTGGTTCTAGATACTGCTCTGCTTTCTCTGAGTACAGCACTGCTTCTGGATCTTTCTGGCGCAGGGTTTCAGGCCAGAATCAACAGCTGAGTCCGGCTGTGAATAGTCTGCAAATGATTTTTGGGCCTGCTGACAAATACTTTTGCTTGCAGTGGGCCTTCTTGGTTCAAAGTTCTGTAGTCTCTGTTTAGCTTGGAAGTCTAAGTGTAGGATCTCTGGATGTGAAGTCGTCGGTCAGCATGCTACGCAGCAAATGGAATTGAATCTCTCTACCTGTCCCAGCAGTCTCTTTTTATGTGTTTTGAAAGTGGGTGTGTGCCTGGGCCTAGCTAAGCCTGCCCCTTTCTACTTGTCATTGGCCCAATTGTCCCCTCTCCCATGATTGGGGGAAGGAAATGTGAGTCAGAGTGATGCTGTAGGTTTTATGGGTCAGAGGATCTTCCCCTGGTCAGTTTGCCCACAAATCTATATTTGATTCAAATACATATTGCACAGATACACAGTTGTTTAAAATTACATGCACCCATCACCTATCACATGAGGTATACTCTGTTCAAACTCTGCTCTTCCTGGGGGCTTGCATCCAGAAATGGCAACATTTTGTGCTTTTTAGTGGGTTTTGCAACATCGGATTTTTCTCCAGATTTATACACATATACACCCCCCTCCCACACATATCTCAGTAACTTTCCAGGTCGCTAGCTTAAATGCAGTGTCTAAAATATCAATAAATAGCGGGGTTTTGCCTCAGGACATGGCACAGTTTCCCAACGCGTCTTAAAACGTGCACAGAAAAATCACAAGAATTATGGTATAATTTAAATAATTTTGACAAGTCCGCACTGTGAGTTATACATCTTTCTTAGAATCATATTCTGGCCAACAGGGGTGTGTCTTTTCAGGTCACATGGTGTAGAAACCAGTTTATCCAGTTTCTGCCAAGCTCAGAGACCCTGCCACTCCCAGCTTCTGCCAAGAGGAAGCTATTTTACGGCCCCCCCAATAAACTATCTGCCTGAGTCAAGGAAGGGCTTTGTTCAACCTCCTGCAGTCTGTAGGTGCTCCACCCCTAATCCAATTATCAGAGAGATGGCATATCCTTTTAGTGTGGGCAGCAGAAGGCAGCTAGGCCTGGGAACTGCTGTGGATCCAGTTTCACCCCAGTTGGGGGAAGTTGTCAGGCAGAATTCAGTTCCTTTAAGCCCGAATTTAGCTAACATGTCACTTTTTGTTCCCAGCTTAAATCAAACATACAATTTTTACACATGCAACTAAAACACTGATTCTAAGTTCTAAACTATGACATTTCAACAGTGACAAACTATGTGACACTCAAAAGTAGTCACTCAGTTAATTTAAACATTTTCGATTTTTGGTAGTTTTAAATCCAGTTTCAGTTAGGCTGCTGCAGACCTGCAGAGCTCAGCCAGTCTTGTTATGAACATTGTTTTGGGGCTCTTCAACTTCCCAGATTTTGTATGCACACATACTTCATTCTGCCAGATGTCTGCTGGTGTTCAGTGAGATTTTTGGATATGTTGCAATGTTTGAAATAGGCATTTTGAGCTGGCATTCAGGGAAACAAAAGATGATTTTTAAAGTGCGGTTTTTCCTTTGGCACACATTTCACTCATGCCACCCTGGCCCATCCTGCTCGCACTGGTGGGTGACAAGTTAGGCAACCATTTTGGTGTGCTCAAACTGCGTGGTTCTCCTGGATTCGGGCGCACATGTGGGCTTTTTGGCCATCTTGGATTTTCTAAGCCCACAGCACCAAATGTTGCAGCATGATAGCTCAAACGTGGGTCAGGACACCCAACAAAGCCCCCCCATGCGACTGCACTTTGAATTTGAGTCGATGGGGAGTCGGGTGCACAAGGGTTTTGACCCACGCACTGGTATGTCAGCATAATCTTCTTCCAATTCTGCAAATGGCACAGTTCAGCATCTTTTCCTCCATCCGGTACTGATCGATCGGTTCTCCTCGCCGGTCCTGATGGGAATATTGGGCGGTACCCCGGGCCCCTCGGGTCTCTGCTCCCGGTCTCCGGATCGTCCTCCTTGGCCAGTCTCCAGGTTTTCTTTCTCCTAGGACGACAAAGGAAGAGCGGCAATACCTATTCATGGACATTTCTCCCCCACCATTGATATAGTGGGGTGGCATATATATTTTAGAACTCAACAGATATGAACATGCACATTTTTTTAAATTAAGAGACAGGAACACATAAACTTGAGAAACACAGAATTTGATAGGCAATATGTAGGATCTTTTAGGGTTGGAATTGAATTACTCTGGAGCGGTACCCTCTGGGATTGCAGAGGACTCCTCCAGTTGCTGCAAAGTGTGCCTGGGATGGCAACACTTCAACTGGTTTATGTGGACCCACTTGTTTTCCCCCTCTGCCAAACCGCCTTTGGGGATGCGGATCTTGTAGGCCACAGGGGAAATCTTGTCTATAATTTCAAACGGTCCCGTCCATGTAGGCAAGAATTTTCGCTGTTTGGCCTGGTTCCTTTGGAAATTGTATAGATAGACCCGATCCCCCACCTGATATTTCTTCCTGGAAGTTTTCAGGTCATAGTGGGTCTTCATACTCTCAGCTGATCTTTCTAGAGTCCGCTGAGCATAGGCAAAAGCATGTTGAAGGTGTTTCCTTAAATTCTCCACATACTCATGAGTTGTGGAGGCATTTATCAACGTTTGCTCTTGGGTTCTGTAGAGCAAATGCTGGGGAAGCACCATCTTGCGTCCAGTCATCAACTCAAATGGTGACATTTTGGTTGCAGATGAAGGGGTAGATCTGATGGCCATTGGGACCAGAGGTAATCGGATATCCCAACTTGGCCCAGAATCTGCCACAAACTTCTTTAATATGCTCACAATGGTTCGGTTATATCTCTCTACTGCCCCAGAAGAAGCTGGCCGGTAAGCAATATGTAACTTCCTTTTGACCCCCAGTATCTCCCACATCTTTGTCATTACTTCACTGGTGAAGTGGCTACCCCTGTCTGACTCAATCCTTTGAGGTAGACCAAAACGGGAAAAGATGTGGTTAATCATCAGGGCAGCTGCAGTTTCTGCCTTGCAATTTGGGGCTGGGAGGCATTCCACCCACTTGGTAAACAAGCATGTAACAGTCAACATGTACTTATTCCCCCTAGACGAGCGATTCACAGGGCCTACAAAGTCGATTTGCAAATCTGACCATGGCAGTGTCATCCCCCTCTTTTGGAGGGGTGCACGGTGCGTGAGGGATGATGGCTGAAATTGTGCACACACAAGACACCCCTTCAAGTATTGGTCGAGGTCCTGCCCCATGTGTGGCCAGTATGCAACCTCTCTTAAGATTTCCAATGTTGTGTGAAACCCCCTATGACCGGCGGTGGCCGCATCATGGGCGTGACTTAACATCAGGCTTCGGAATGAGGTAGGAACCACCCACTGATCGTGGCCAGCTTGGGATTTCCTTACCAACAAACCGTCTTGGATTCAGAACATTTTTGGACATTTCATCAACACTCTTAGGTCCTCTTTCCCAATGTAATCGGTATCCGTCAGGGGAAAGTTCTCAGGGTCCTCAAGGTGTTGGTAAAACTTACCAATAATTGGATCCCCCTTCTGAGCTGTAATTAAATCAGCATCAGGGGTCTCCTTACTCCATTGTGCAATTGAAAGATCATTGTGAGCATTTGTCTGGGACCTAGTGATAGCGGTGACCTTGATTTCTCCCAACAGGGACTCTATTTCTATTAGATCCCCTTGGATGTCCCCGGTTTTGGCCAGCTGATCAGCTAAGTCATTTCCAGTTTTGTCTGGTCCCTCTACTTTGGAATGACCCTTGATCTTTTTCCAGTAGATGGTCATCCCATTCGATATGACCAGATCATCAATGTTTTGGATTAACTTCCCATGTTTCAGGGGTTTGTTATTAGCGCATAACATGCCTCTGGTTTTCCAGTTGACCAGGTGCTCCACGAACCCGTTCCGTACATAATCCGAATCTGTGATTATGACCAGTTCGTGGAGTTGATGCTGGACAGCAGTGAGGATGGCCTGATGCACAGCCATAAATTCTGCCACCTGACTACTTTGGGGACCAATTTTGTATCCAGCGGAGGGTTCTGGGAACTCCTTCACCCATGCATTCCCTACGCCAGCCACCAGTTCTTTCTCCCCGTCGTTGTCAACATGGTAAGAGCATCCATCCACATAGACAGTGGGCATTCCCTCACACTTGTCTTTTTCAAAGACTTTGTGTGGGGAATTAAGGTATGCCTCCATGTTGTCCTTGATTTTTAGACTTTCGTCCTCGAGACAGTTTTCTCTGGCACAATCATGCAAGTCAGCCAGACCTTGCGCGAGGGGACTCTTCTTGTTTTGGCCATATCTGACCTCCACAGGAAAGCCTTGCATTGACAGAATCCAGGAAGTAATTCGGGAATTACTCACATTTCCGGCCCGGATTCTGTCACTTTGGAGATATTGCAGAGGCTGGTGTGGAGTCTCCACTATGATGTGTTCCCCCTGGATAAACGGGCGGTAATTCTTCAATGCCCACACCGTTGCCAGGAGTGCCTTCTCACAATCGTTGAATTTTTCCTCCACAGAGGATAAAGTTTTGCTCGCATAAGAGATTACTTTATTGATCTTGTCATGCTTTTGGTATAATACTGCCGTCAAGCACGTATTAGAGAACCCCGTCTCCAGGAAGAACTCCTTGTTTCTGACAGGGTAAGCTAGGCAAGGCGCTTGTGAAAGGCTTCTTTTGAGTTATCTTACTGCCTCAGCTTGTTCTGGACCCCATTCCCACTTGACCCGCCCTTCAGGAGATGAATCAGGGGTCTGGTGATCTCTGCGGAGCCCTCAATGAACTTTCTGCTGTAATTAGTCAGTCCAAGGAGGCTCCTTAGTTCCCGCAGAGTTGTGGGATCTTTCAGTTTTTGCAGTGCTTCCACTTTCTTTTCCTGGGGACAGAGACCCTGAGGAGTAATCTCATGCCCTAAGAAATTAACACGGGTTCTACACCACTGTGCTTTCTGAAAGGAAAGTTTTGCTCCGGCGGCCCTCAACTGCGTCAGAACATAACGGATCTCCGCTACGTGTTCCTCCACAGATGAACTTTTGATGAGGACATCATCTACATAAGCCAGGTTACCCCTTGCACCCAGGTCGGGAATGGCCTTGTGCAGGAAAATGTTGAATTCATTGCCGGAGTTGAGGTATCCGAATGGAGTCCGGGTCCATGTGTACTGCTGGCCCCCAAAGGTAAAAGCCAGTTTGTATTGGTCCTCCCTACTGACAGGCACAGTCCAGTATCCATTGTCTGGTCTATTGCAGTGAATACCTGTGACCCCTGGATCTGGGCCAGCCCTTGGTCAATGTAGGGCAGAGGCCATCGGGAAGTATGGACCCGTTTGTTGAGCTCCCTGAGGTCGGCGCAGAGTCTCCACTGGCCGTTTGGCTTCAATATTCCCAGCACTGGGTTATTGAAGGTGCTGTGAACTGGACGAATTATTCCCCGGGACTCAAGGTTCTTAATTATTTCAGTAAGGGACTCCATGGATGCAAGAGGCAAGCGATATTGCTTCACAAACACTGGAGTCATTCCAGGGTCCGTGGGGATTGTTGTTGTGTGGATGTCGGTGCGGCCACAGTCATATGAGTCTAGCGCAAAGAGATCTTGGAAATCCAAGAAAACTTGTTTCAACTTTTGCTTCTGTTCCAGAGTCACACAGGCATCAGCTAGGTTGACTCTCTCTTCCACCATCTGCCTGAAACCTGGAAAGATTTCTGGTTTGGCTATCTCAGCGGCCTCCTCCAGCTGGGTGGAGAAGTTCCTGGTCAGAGTGCTGATTTGGACTGGAGGCTTCAGGTGGGAAAGGCAGCCCTCATGGACCTGGAAAATCACCTCATCCCTCCTGAAGTCACAAGTCACATCTTCCTTACCATAAGGGCAGGAAGTGTACACCAGGAAGTTCCCCCCATGCCGGGTAAAAATCCTGTCTGGTGTTGCATTGTCATCACTGTCACTGTCAAAACAGTCCTTGGGGATTGGTCCTAACAGTTCATTTCCTAAATCAATGGAAAAATGTCGGTCATCAACCGCCATTCCAATAATGGTGCCTGCGGCTAGAGTAATACTCTTTAAGACGCTGTTATCCACCTCTATTGGAATGCTGTCATGTTCTATGTTGACTAATGGTGTTGGGTTTACCCCCAACCCTTGCTGTTGGAGAGAAGCATTTAGATGTATATAAGCATCAGGCTTTTTCAAATGTTGTCCTCTTTTAACTTTCACTTCCAGGGAGAATTGTCGGGTCCTTTCTGGGATGGTGACTTCCTCTTTAATCTGAATTTCAACTGCATAAGGTAGCAATTGAGCTGACCTAAATGCTTTTTCTGAATCATCAAAGCCCATGGGATTATCCGCTAATCGGGACCAAGCTTTGAAGTTTATTAGGTCCAAACTAATGGCAAAGCGATTGAGAATGTCACTGCCTAAGTGAAAGGCGGCAGTGACGTCTCGCACGACCCAACAATTATGGACTATGCTCTTGTTGCCAATGGAGATTTTGAGCATGCACCTGCTTGGCAGGTGATGTTTGGAATTAGGTGCTTCCAGGTCCATTTCCCATTTGTCTATCAGTTTGAATGTGGGAATGGCTGGATCTTTTGGGAGTTGGCGGAACATGGCTTCGCTGATGAAGCTCTTACCGTTGTTCACACACACTCGAGCGAGAACAGAGTCCTTCCCATCATTTAACTGAACAGGGATGAACAACTGCTCTCCAATTTGCTGAATATCAGCCAGGCTCTGAGCTGATTTCACATCTTTCTGGACTATAGGAGTGGGAGTTTCTGATTGTGGATTGGTGAAGAATTTCAGAGTGTTTCCTTCCAGTGTGGAATACCACCTTAAACTGGAAGGAAGGTTGATTTTCAGAAATAGAGAGGACCCCCCCATCACCAGTCTGTTGTCCTACTGCTATTACTGTCACGTCTAGAGTTTGGTTGTTCTGGAAGTGAAATTCTACTTGGTCAGATTTTTGTTCAACCATGTGGCAGGTGCCGTTTAAACTAACATGGTTGACACTCTGTTTTAATTTTATTGGTCGGCTAGTCTGGGTCCAGAGGACCTTGTTTACACAATCTATTAGGGGTGACAACCTTCTCAGGGGGTCATTCCCTAGTAAACAAGGGGTGCCCTCTGGAGTCACTACTATGACCGGGTGTTTCACCTTGTGTCGCCCAATTTTAATGTCCAAGTCTGCAGTCCCCTCAACGGGAATTTCCTTCCCGTCAAAGTTCTGCAGTTGTCCAGAAAGAGAGGTGAGAGGAATTTGGTAATTCTCCCCCCTTCCTGCATTTAGTTCCTCAAAGGCCCTTTTGGACAGAAGGGTAGCTTGGGATCCAGTGTCCACCAGTGCCAAAATTGTACCCTGCCCCTGTACTTGTACCGGGGCATAGTATCTTCCCTCCTTCTCCTCAAGGGGGCACAGATAATGCACATTTTTGGACAACTGGTGGGCTAACTTTCTGGTTTTGGACATTGCTAGAGAAGAGATTTGGGCAGAATTCTGGGGAGAGCCTTGGGAATCTAAAAGAAAAAGTTGGCAACTGGAGATCAGAGCCATTGTGGGTTCCCCTGGTTCCAGTTCTGGGCCGCCCCCCCTTTTTGGAGGCAGTCACCAGGATGGGTTTGAACCAGGGGATTTTGGTATTGTCGGTTCTGGGATGAGATGATGGGCGGCGGTAGCTCAGTCTCCACATCTCCCCAGTCTGGATTGGAATCCCTTGGGACCCATTTTTCTTTGGGAGGAGTTCCCCCATCTCTGAAGGAGAAGATCCTTTTCCCAGGATCTTCTGAGGATCCCTCTCCCTCAAATTGGAAGATCTGTACCTCCTC
This sequence comes from Ambystoma mexicanum, assembly GCF_040938575.1. Lineage (NCBI taxonomy): Eukaryota > Metazoa > Chordata > Amphibia > Caudata > Ambystomatidae > Ambystoma > Ambystoma mexicanum. Next base: position 800,206,560 of record NC_090932.1, on the reverse strand, counting down.
CACAAAGTGGGTCTGTTTGGGTCCTTTGTTTCTCCTACCCCCCTCTGCTCCTTGGGAGGCAGGCTTTCAGGGGTAGGAGATTTTGTTTCCGGTTCCTGGTTTTCCAGGGACTGTTTACAAGTTGGGAAGGAAGCTTCCTCCAAGGCTTTACACCCCCCTTCCCCTTGTGCCTCCTCCCTGGGAACCGGTGTGTTATCGGGGTGCTGCCCCCGTCATTGTTCTGGAGCACCAGGTCCAGAGTTTGGGGCATTCGGCGGTGGCATGCTCATCTGAGGGTCCTGTTGAGCCCTCAGTATGTGACCCAGATCTCGTGCCATATTTTGGACCTGGCGCTCAAGTTGTGAAACCCGCTCAGGCTGATACGGGGCTCTATTTTCTCCCCTGGGCTGATCCCGGGAAGGGTAGCTATCCCTTCTCTGGTAGTACCCCTGGTTGGGAAGATTTTGGTACCCCTCCACCCTTGGCCTCCCCTCTCCCGGATTAGGTTGTCTGGGCTCAGGGAATTGGGGAAAGAAGGATGGATGATTTTGGGGCGGGAAATTGGGTGGATACCTGGGGAAAAAGTTCTGCCCAGGATTTGGAGAATTTCTGCCCTCCTGTGGGAAGTTGGGAGGGAAGTTCCCTGGGTTAGGTGCTTGGCTGGATCCCCCCCCTTGGGCTGGAGGAGTCCACACATAACCCAGGATTGGGCTGTTTCCCTTGTAGCGAGGACTTACATAGTCAGGAGAGCGAGGGACCCCATTTGTGGGACTACCTCCTCGACTCCCTGTCTGTGACTGGCCCGAGGGATTTCTGGGTTTAGTATTATTAGGTGCAGGTAGGTTGTTAGGCCCCCCATCTCCAAGTCTAAAACGGGGGCAACCTTTACCTCTGCCACCTTGGCAGCAGCAGGGGTGCTGTTGGTTTTGGGGTTTTTGGGCGCATTATTTTTATTTTCTATGGGCTTCTGCACCTCATAGATCCGGGTAGCCTGTTCAATGACCCAGTCTAAAGATCTTTTCTCGTGAAAATCTCTCACGAGCTGGGTCATGATGTATTTGGGCAAGGCATGGAAAAAAGTATTGATAAATTCTCTGCTGTCTGTGCGCACCCTTCTGGTGGTCTGCGCAAAAGCATGCTTTAATTCTTGCACAAACTCTTGTGGGGCCTGATCCTCCCCACACTGCAAATTGTAGGCTGCCTTGCAAGCCTCTTAGGGATTTCTATGAACAGAAAAATGTTTTAATATGGCCGCCCTATAGGTGGACCACCTTGAATGATTTTGGTCATCCAGCCCCGCAAAGAAACTGGAGTACTCTGGGGAGAATGTCCACTTTACATATTGGATACATCTTTGGCTGTCCTTCAAATGAAAAGTCTCCATCATTTGCTCATAGAGCTCCAAGTGTTCCCAAACAGAGTACTTGGCGTTCTTATGATAAGGCGTGATGACACTCCTGATTGCCTTAATCTGTTTCAATGGGTCCTTAAGCAAGGCCCTTTTTGCCTTATTGACCTTTTTGGTTCGAGTAACCCTGGTCCATTCATCCTCTGACTCAGAGGCACTGCTCCCAGAGGTTCCTGTCTGCTCTTCCAGGTTTTCCCGGATTCTGCGAGCCTGGGAATGGCTGGCAGAATGTGGGGACCTGGTCTCCTGTGTCCTGCGCCATTCAGAGGAGTCTTCAGATTCCTCCTTGCTGCCAGGATTTGATGGGTACCCACCCCCCCCCCACTGACCTATCTGGGCAGAAGTTTTCAGGATGCCCTTAATGGGCCTACTCTCCTGGGGTTCCCCACTAAATTGCACTGTGCTTGGGTGCCCATACCCGGATGCCCCCCAATCCATTCCTGGGAGGTACTGGCCTATGAGCCCCATACTTCTAGCTGGATAGTAAACTGCCATCCCTGTGGCCCTAGGCTCATGTGCGCGAGGGGACATGGGGGTGGCAGAGTCCAGGGACTGGGAGAGATGAAGGCCTCTGGTACTAGGGCTCCTGAGGTTATGCTCAGGAGTTTCTCTTTCCCAACGAACCTCATCTCTATCCCCCCTGCTTCCTGTTGCAATGCAAGAGCCTGCGCTTTCAGTTTCTCAGTTAAGGCCTTACTCGACTCTATCAGTCTCTCCTGCATCGCTACCTGTTGCTGGAGCCTTTCATTGTGCTGACAGAGAGCCTCATTTTCTCTCTGTGCCTCCTGATTGGTCCTGGAGTACTGGGCCAGTCTCTGCTGCAGGAGGGTTACCTCCTGAGCTGTGTCCCTATTGGCCTGCTCCTTTCTTGCCAGAGCATCCTCCACCCTCCTGGTGTGCTCTAACAAGTTCTGGTGTTCTTTTTGGAGGTCGCCCAGTCCCTGGAGGGCCAGGCGATTTTCTTCCATTTTCCTTTTTAAGTGGCAGACTTCCTGGCCTAAGGTGTCCCTTTCCTGACTAAGAGCCTGCATCTGTGCCGCCAGGTCGTCCCTTTGCCTTTGGAAGGCACCAGCTTTCTGGTGCTCCTGATCAAACTCTGCCTGGGTATCCAGATCTTTCAGAATCAATTTATTGCTTTCCTCTTTCTCTCTATCTAATCGAATTTGCAGGGTGGCTTCCTGTTCTGTGCATGCCCTGTTGAAGTCCAGTTGTTGCTCCAGCTTTTTCTGGCTCTGCAGAAGGGAGTCCAAACCTTCTTGGTACTCCTTCTGCAAGGCCAGAAATCTGGTATCCTGGTCAGCCTTCTCCTGTTGCAGTCTATCCATGTCCTCTTTTCTTTTAATGATATACTGCCTACTATCATTTTCTGACTCCTGGCTCCTCTGCAGCCTCTGCTCAGAAGAGACCAGGTCAGATTGGGCCTTTTCTAACGCCAGCTGTTGCCTATTTGCCAGATCTTGGCCTTCAGCACATTTGTCCTGCATGGCTCCCATATATAGATACAAATATGCTGCTATCCTGGCAATCTTATTATGTTCATCTTTGGCTTTAGGGGCCATATATAGTTCACTCAGGGCCACATGTAGGGGACCATGATCTCCCCATATATCTGACCCTGTTTCAGTGACCTGTTGCGTGATTGCCTGCAACCAGACCGTTTGGTCCTGATGAGTCCACTCACCTCTCACAAATAGCTTATGTAAGAAGTGCTCTCTGGCTATTTTGATGTCTACCAGTGTCGTCATTCTGGAATTTGAGTTCCTTCCTGACTTACAGAAGTTTGTATTTTATTTTTGCAAAACAGACCGTTTCCTTAGAGCGTTCCTTTGAGGAGTGCTTTACAGCGTAACACAGCGTGGTGATCCGACCGGATATGTGTATCTGGTCAGCTGGCACACTGTATTAATCTGCACAAATGGTAAATCTAACCCAGAATATCCCGGCTCGAGCCCCCACTTTGTAAGAAGATTCAATTCAACACTACAGCTAAGTCAATGCCTAGTCTGGGATACTGAATGGAAACCCTTATTGATATATCTTTATGTCCAGTTCATGAGTTCTGGATGTCTACCCCTATATAACACCCCTCTCTTAGAATCCCCCTGACCCCACTGAGCCAAGAAGTAGTTCTGTTTTGCAAGTTTAAAAGGTTTATTTGAGAATGTAAACAATATATATATATATCACACTTTATAATAAATTAATAATTGAATATCACACTTAATCTGAGCAGTAATCAATAATGGATAGTCTGGCACTAGCACACTTCTTTATAATCAATGATGAGTGGGTATAGGATGGATAAGATAGCAACAATACTTTTATGGTTTCAAATAGATGCAATGTGGAATGAAAATGCAGTACAGAAAATAACTTGATAGGATTTCAGCAAAAGACAATGTAATCACTTTCTTGGACAATTCACCCCCCCCTTTATGCAATGTAAGGAGATGAAGAGGAGAGCACACAGTTCTTAGGAATGCAATCAAATAGAATTCAGTTCAATTCCCCCCCAGCAGCTTATACAACAGATAGGAGTTTTGAAACACAGGCAAAGGCAGCTATCTTTTTACAAGTAAAGAAATCGGGCCAAGTCGCAAATCGCGGCGAAATTCGCGAGTGCTTGAATCGTGATTAGGGCAAAAGTATAAGGAGTAGCTCGTTGAAAAGCTGAGATTCTAAGCTTTCAGGGGAAAGTTAAACCAAGTTCCTAGCCCAAACGGTTCCAGCAATACGGACGATTAAATAAAGGTAGTTTTTCGGATTTAAAGTAAACTCAAAATGACAGGTGACAGCTTTGCAGCTTCAGAATTGACAAGTGACAGTGGTGCAGCTTTACAAATGACAGGTGACAGTTAGGAGGCAGTTCTGGTTAGATTAAAATAGTTTGGATTAGATTATTTTAACTAAGAGATTTGTTCTGCACAGTTCTGCTAGGTACTAACAATATATTTTTGAAATAGGCCTTGCCACAGATCTGGTCGGGTTTTTGACTGGACTCTGGTTCTGGTCTCGGCACTTCACAGCGGTCTGGGTCAGCTCTCTGGTTCTGCTCACAGCGGTCTGGGTCACTCTGGATCTCTGGCAAATGATTTTTGGGCCTGCTGACAAATACTTTTGCTTGCAGTGGGCCTTCTTGGTTCAAAGTTATGTAGTCTCTGTTTAGCTTGGAAGTCTAAGTGTAGGATCTCTGGATGTGAAGTCGTCGGTCAGCATGCTACGCAGCAAATGGAATTGAATCTCTCTACCTGTCCCAGCAGTCTCTTTTTATGTGTTTTGAAAGTTGGTGTGTGCCTGGGCCTAGCTAAGCCTGCCCCTTTCTACTTGTCATTGGCCCAATTCTCCCCTCTCCCATGATTGGGGGAAGGAAATGTGAGTCAGAGTGATGCTGTAGGTTTTATGGGTCAGAGGATCCTCCCCTGGTCAGTTTGCCCACAAATCTATATTTGATTCAAATACATATTGCACAGATACACAGTTGTTTAAAATTACATGCACCCATCACCTATCACATGAGGTATACTCTGTTCAAACTCTGCTCTTCCTGGGGGCTTGCATCCAGAAATGGCAACATTTTGTGCTTTTTAGTGGGTTTTGCAACATCGGATTTTTCTCCAGATTTATACACATATACACCCCCCTCCCACACATATCTCAGTAACTTTCCAGGTCGCTAGCTTAAATGCAGTGTCTAAAATATCAATAAATAGCGGGGTTTTGCCTCAGGACATGGCACAGTTTCCCAACGCGTCTTAAAACGTGCACAGAAAAATCACAAGAATTATGGTATCATTTAAATAATTTTGACAAGTCCACACTGTGAGTTATACATCTTTCTTAGAATCATATTCTGGCCAACAGGGGTGTGTCTTTTCAGGTCACATGGTGTAGAAACCAGTTTATCCAGTTTCTGCCAAGCTCAGAGACCCTGCCCCTCCCAGCTTCTGCCAAGAGGAAGCTATTTTACGCCCCCCCCAATAAACCATCTGCCTGAGTCAAGGAAGGGCTTTGTTCAACCTCCTGCAGTCTGTAGGTGCTCCACCCCTAATCCAATTATCAGAGAGATGGCATATCCTTTTAGTGTGGGCAGCAAAAGGCAGCTAGACCTGGGAACTGCTGTGGATCCAGTTTCACCCCAGTTGGGGGAAGTTGTCAGGCAGAATTCAGTTCCTTTAAGCCCGAATTTAGCTAACATGTCACTTTTTGTTCCCAGTTTAAATCAAACATACAATTTTTACACATGCAGCTAAAACACTGATTCTAAGTTCTAAACTATGACATTTCAACAGTGACAAACTATGTGACACTCAAAAGTAAGTCACTCAGTTAATTTAAACATTTTCGATTTTTGGTAGTTTTAAATCCAGTTTCAGTTAGGCTGCTGCAGACCTGCAGAGCTCAGCCAGTCTTGTTATGAACATTGTTTTGGGGCTCTTCAACTTCTCAGATTTTGTATGTACACCTACTTCATTCTGCCAGATGTCTGCTGGTGTTCAGTGAGATTTTTGGATATGTTGCAATGTTTGAAATAGGCATTTTGAGCTGGCATTCAGGGAAACAAAAGATGATTTTTAAAGTGCGTTTTTTCCTTTGGCACACATTTCACTCATGGCACCCCGGCCCATCCTGCTCGCACTGGTGGGTGGCAAGTTAGGCAACCATTTTGGTGTGCGCAAACTGCGTGGTTCTCCTGGATTTGGGCGCACATGTGGGCTTTTTGGCCATCTTGGATTTTCTAAGCCCACAGCACCAAATGTTGCAGCATGATAGCTCAAACATGGGTCAGGACACCCAACAGTCCGGGCAGCCTAACAGCCACTTGGAGCCCACTTCGATGCGCACGCGCGATGCACGTGCGCGAGGGCTATATAGGAAGTTCAGGCTTTAAAGGGGGAGGGCGATCGGCGGGGCCAGTCAGGGAGTGATTGATGGAATGTCCAATGCAGCGTTTCGCCGTCCAACCACTTCCTCTTGCGCACGGCGCTCGTGAAGCACTCAATGTCGAACAAACGTAAATCCACTGGAAAGGAGCAAGTCCAGCAGCGAGTCCGGGCAGCCCAACAGCCACTTGGAGCCCACTTCGATGGGGTGTCATTAGCCTTTGATACTTTTTGCAGTGTCCTTTTCTGTGATGTCACTTCTGGTGATGGGAATACATAGGAATACTACGATGGCTGCACGTCTTTTGAGCAGACAGGGCTGCCTCATTTGAAGTCCTGCACTGGTGCTACATTTAACATGTCAGTGCATACATGTCAACATTTTGCAGCTCCTGGAGCAAGATTATCAAAGATTTGCAGTTGTACAAAAAAGTGGAGCAAATGAATTTAGCACCAGTTTTCTTCTCTGACAACAGAGAATAGATTAACAGGTTTGACCCAATCGGTATTATCTAAATATGTTTTCACTGGGGGAAATTGGGGCAGGCTGTTTTATTTACTATGTTTGCCCCGTAATATGAAAAGAAATGTTGTAGACACCTTTTGTTGTATGTTATACAGCAAGTATAATGCAAAAAACAGCATGATTAAAGTTTGCCCTAGTGCAAACGTGTTCATATAATGTGGATTGTAACAAACTCTGTTTACATCAAATTGCATTATCAAAACATTTGCTCAGTTTAAGCATTGGTGCACATGTTCGATAATCTGGCCCCAGGGAGGGAGATTTTCTACAGAAAGCCGGAGATCTGAATGTTGCCGTTGGATTGCATTAGGATAATAATTATTTTAGGAGGTAAAAAGTAAAACATTGCAACATTTTTGTTTAATAAACCGGGAGTCTCCGGTTGGCATGTATGTCAGTTCCATGTGTGTATACATGTCATCCAGTTGTTTTTTGTTGTGCTGTGTGTGCAGAAATGCCAAAGGTGGAAAGAGTAGCGCGTAAAACACCACGAGGAACCAACCACACCGTAGGCTGCTTCTTCTGTACCTCCACCTCATAAGTGTCCTGCGAAAACATGTGTTAAAGTAGGCCATCCAAGTGTGTGTTTACTCCCTGTTTAAACGTTCTGTGGTTGGTATACCGCCACATCTACGGTAACAAATTATCACAGTCTGCACACCACATCGCCGACTTGAACGCTATAACATGCCATCTCTCAAGTTGTAGGTTTTTTTGGGGGTAAACGGCTCCATTCGCTGGTCAAGGATGTGGTTTATTTGACAGCCTGTTAACACACAAGTTCAAGTGTTGCAAAAGAGGCGCGGGCTTATGGGGACCCGCTCGAAACAGTGTCCCGTTGTTGCAATGGCGAGTAAGATCTCGCATTTTTCTCTCGCAGAATTAAATTGGACATCCTTCCGGTTTATTGTGAGAAACAGCAGCCCGCCTCGAGCTACTTTCACATTGCCATACGCATGCCATGTTGCATAGCCGTCCAGTTCTGCTAGTGAAGAAAAAAGAAAGCACCCCCCTTTTGGTCCACGCCCCTCTTCTGTTCTCAGAGCAGGGATCTAGGAACTTTCCAGAGGTCAACGTTTTGCATCGCGCATCTGCTTCGGTGTACAGAAAGTCACGTCGCCTTTGCAACAATAGGACACTGTTTCGAGCGGGTCCCCATAAGCGCGCGCATCTTTTTACAACACTTGAAAGTTTTAGTTCACGGGCTTGTGCTTGAGAGCGCTTCCTTCCCCGCGCCCCTTCTTGTAGTCCGCACTTGGCTGAGCGCGCAGGGGGGGGGGGGCGGGACCATCAACCCACGCCGCCCCACACCTGCACAGGGATGGGCCGCGTGCGATAGAGCCCGCGCGCTGCCCTTTGTTCTGTTGTCTGGGAGGAGGGAGCCGACATCCAGCAGAAACCCCAACCACACGGTCGTTTTTAAGAATCGCGCCCTGAGCGCGGGAAGAGGGAGTCAGCATGACAACAAGTGGAACTGTGGAGCCGCGGGCGCAGCACGAAAGGTGAGCACTTTGCCCCGGGATTGGGGAAAGAGAGGGAGCGCTGCTGAGGCGACACCGCCCCGCCTGCGGCGCTGTCCAGCAGATAGCACCTGCGGCTGCGTCCGTGATGGGTGCGCGAGGCAGGGGCGCCGGGATCCCGCCCCCTGCCCCCATTGCATTCAGCAAACGCCGCCTGCAGTGCCTGCCTCGCTCTCACCCGTGTGCATACGTGATATCCCCGAAAGCGCCCTTCCTTAGGTCACGCGTGCCGCCATTTGAGAGGGAGTGATGGCGGCGCGGCCATGTAAAGATAAACACAATAGACACATGCACAGGGTGTTGTTAATAACCGCCATTTCTGCGGCTTGTATATCCGAGAAGTCTAGCGCCCGTCTCGCTGGCCGAGGCCCGAGGGGCCTCGTTAAACACGCACCTTGCTTACCATGCAGAATATGTTAGTATTGCGTAATGAGCACCCATCTCCTCAATACACATAATAATCAGCACTTTTCATGTTCCTGCTGTACCAAGGCTAATGTGTTGCAGTGCCAAGTTGGAGCGCGTCCCGTGTTTGTATATTTTGGACCAACGTTTCAGCTATTTACATCACTTGCAGCATTGCATCATGCCTTTGTGTGCCCGCCCGTGACACCTGCAGCATCACACAACTGTGCACATCAGCATGAGTACTAAAGGATGTCACTTTCACTGATCAGAGTCTGTTCAAGTTTCGATGATGTTGCGCTCACCCTGTAATAATGCGTGTTGTCTCAAAAACGAGTGTGCGGTCCACTTGTGTGTTACCTCCACATGTGAACATCCAAGGGGATATTGACAGTCTTTCAGTAGCTAAAGTCATTGTACAATGTACATATGTCTGCCCTCTGCATTCCTTCAAGCTGTGTCAGGCCATGTGAAGCATATATATCCAATTAATTTCATTGTAAAATAGTTTACTCAATTCTGTCTCCTCTCTTGTTTGGTTTCACGCTGTCTGTTATTAATCAGAAGACGCCATATGCACTTTGTTCTTTTCCTGTGAGTTGTTTATCGGGGGTTGGGGGGCACTGGTCCATCCCGAACTTTCCATTGAAATTAGTTAGATTGGATGACGCTTTTGAAGGGACCAGCAGGAAGGTTTTTTGGGGATCTATGGTAGATGCAAGAGCCATCTGTTTGGAAATATTTGTGGTTCAGCGGGGGTCCATGGATAGAATTAGTGTCTGTTTTGCTCGGGCCCAGGATTATTCCACATACCTTGGAGTTGACTGCCTCCTCAACTAAAGAACATATGGCTACTCTACCGAAAAAGCCCAAACCGTAGTTCTCGTCTCAAGTTATGCACACCATAATAACGAATAGCTATCAAGAACAAACTTTACTTCCATGGCACGGTACCAAAAAGTGTGCTACTTACTAGCATGTGTATACATAGCTCGAACAAGCGTGTAGATAAACGCAAGACGCCCAGTTGTTGGTTCCATGTGTTAATATTCCAGCAAATATATCGGCATACAAGAACATCGCCATATTTTTGCGGCAATATTAGGTCATGGAACCTGCGAGGGAAAGACCCTGCAACTCCCATCATTTTTTTAATGGAGCGGGGGACACCCCCTCAACCCCGTCCCATTAACCCCATAAATTATCCCCACTAATAATATCACCTATGGCCTTACCCCACAACCATACCTATGGCGATATAATTGGTGGCAATGATATTACCTGATACCCAGTCATTCTATTGAAGGCAGCAAAAAAAATAAAGTGTTGGTAATACAACTCTTGTCTCCTAATGTTCTGAATCTGAAACATTTCTGTTGATCCAGTGCAGGGAAATACCAACACCATGACATCTGAAATGACTACAGATTTAGAATATTCTCTTAAAAAGATCTGCTTCGTTATGTGTACAAATTGACGTGCCAATCACCAAAGCAACCCCAGCATATTCAGCATATCTGCCAAAACACCAAGCTAGGGTCAAGCTATGACTTCTGGGAAAGTAATAGTGCCTCACATGTCCTCTAACTGGGGTCTTCAGCCATCGACTATACATATGTTGTGGACTACAACTCCCATGACCCCTCACCATTGAATTACCTGGCTACGGTTAATGGGAGTTGTAGTCTACAACATCTTGAGACCCAAAGGTTATGTTTTGTTTCCCGAAACTGCCTTCCCTGAAACATTAACATTCCAGACTGTACTAACTTTTAAAACATGTACCAGATTATTTGCATATGGCTGGATCCCTTTTGCAATGGCACAGTCAGGCTAAAAAACGGTGGTGTGGAAGGTTGCCCAGAGCAGTGCTAGTGGTTCAGATTTATTCAAACCACCCCCCCCCCACCCCATCAATTTATTTGGCTGTAGATTATTTTCCCACACAACATTGTGACTGGTTAGGCACACGTCCTTTACAAATCAGCTCAAGCAAGGGGAGGCAGGCCTAATTGGATTGAGCAACCTTTGCACATGCTTCTTTTCCTTTTATGTTTAAAAAAAACATAGGTTCCTGGGGAATTAACTCAGCTGGGTAGAATTTCACTTGTATCAGGAAAACCCCCGTGTTTCTATTACTAAGGACCTGTTCTGTATCAAGGTGATACGAGGAAGCCACCAAAGACACCACCAGTAAAAGGTCAACACCTTTTCTCTAGAATGGCCTTAGAAGTAGCAAATGTGGCCTTATTGCCTAGCGACATTGCTAAATGCAATTTCTTCTAGGGCAGAAAACATCATAGCACTAGTCTTGCTATTAATTACTATATCCATTTCTAGTCATCATATTTACTTCCTACTGAGGTTCCCTTCCTGGGTTGAAGCCATTTGAATTGAGATGAATTTAGCAGAAGATACAATTGTTTTAGCAGATGCAAATGACAACATCATTATCTTAAGCAAAGAATAGGGTCACCATTATATCATGTTTGGTACTTGATGGGATATTGCTTTGGCATATCACCCATTTTGAAAACTTTCAAACATAGGTAGGCTTGCCAACAACCTCTGTAACAACTGGCCTTAGCACATATAGAGGAGCAAATTCAGGGAGGACTTTCTCACTCCATTCAACCGTCAGCACACTTGTATCACTAGGTACCGCAGCATATATACCACACATTTTTATATTTTCAAAACGTGATGACTTTCCTGAAATACTTATTTATTAAGTACACATATTAAGAGAAAATCTAAAGCATTAGCCTCTGCACTGCAAATTATACCACATATATGATCAGAAAATATTATTTTTTTTAATTTTAGCGGATACTCATTAAGTCGTCATTCAATTAAAACAAGTATGTTGCAACAGTGAACTAGCTCTCTGGCAAATCAGTAAGCAACCAAAGTCTGTTAATTAACGAAATTCTGCCCAAATACCGAAATTTTGCATAGATTCCCCTATTTAAGTAAGTCATCATCATAATAATACTTTATTCAGCCTTGTGCCTTTAGCACACAGAACAGACAATTGTAATACATATTGTACATATTTTCAACATACAAGGTTTTGACATAAAAAAAACAGTAATGTAAATCTAAAAATTATAAAAAGATAAAAAACGTGCATAAAAATCATACATTGTTCAATCACTTTATTATAAAGTTTCTACGTAGCCAGGCTCAATGGATACATCTTGCCACAAAATCTCAGTCATTTATTGATGCAGTTGATTGGCATATTGCTAGAGCATCCATGACATATCTGATACCCGCTTTTTTAAACAGAGGTAATACATATGTTCTCCCCAGGTCATCGTATTCTGCACAGAATAACGAAATATGTGTAACAGTCTCAGAGCCTGCTTCATACAGCGGACACATTTCAGAATTACCAACTTTCCACCCACCAGTGAATTTTCCTGTCTTAAGAGTGCTAGTTCTGAACCCCATTAAAATAGAATGTGCATGTGCTGGGAAGATCAGGTCTATATGTTATGTTATGTTACTTTGCATTTATATAGCGCTTTATATATCATTGGTATGGTCTGAAGGCGCTGGTAGGTTGAACGCTCTTGGGAACCAAAGTTCAGGTCAGTAGAGAGAGTCAAAGGTGCGTGTGAGCACCGGATATGTGTGCAGCTGATGTGGTATTCGTGTAATAGCTGCTTCTTAGCGGTAGGTGTGGTGGTTGAGATATCAAGAGTATGTGTTCGTTCTGGCAGGATTTATCCAGACCGATTGTGGCTGTGTTAGGCCTGAGGAGAACGCCTGGCTGGGGGTGTGTAACCAGCAGTGTTTAGTTAGAGTGATGGGGAGTATGAGGCAGATATTGGTATGAGAACAGTTATACCGAATGGTGTCATAGTATCTCTGTGTTCTAGTTGAATAGTGGTGTAAAGAAGAGAGTAAGCGCGGTGATGGGTTACATGCTCTTCAAACGTTGCATGCATTCCAAATCATTTCATGTAAGTCGCGCAATTCTATGCACTCCAGTCTGCTCCATGCACTCCAGTCTGCTCCATGCACTCCAGTCTGCTCCATGCACTCCAGTCTGCTCCATGCACTCCAGTCTGCTCCATGCACTCCAGTCTGCTCCATGCACTCCAGTCCGCTCCATGCACTCCAGTCCGCTCCATGCACTCCAGTCTGCTCCATGCACTCCAGTCTGCTCCATGCACTCCAGTCCGCTCCATGCACTCCAGTCCGCTCCATGCACTCCAGTCTGCTCCATGCACTCCAGTCTGCTCCATGCACTCCAGTCCGCTCCATGCACTCCAGTCCGCTCCATGCACTCCAGTCCGCTCCACGCATTCCAGTCCGCTCCACGCATTCCAGTCCGCTCCATGCACTCCAGTCCGCTCCACGCACTCCAGTCCGTTCCATGTACTCTGTGTATTTCTAAGTTGTTTTATGCACTCGAGCCACGTATTTCATCCGTACCATCCACACACTTCCCGGTACCTTTCACATATTACACCAGTACCTTCCACTTACTTATCATCCACATATTTCCCTTTCAATCCACATATTTCACCTGTTTCATCCACATACGTCACTCGTTCCATCAACATATGTCACCCGTTCCATCCACATATATCACCCATTGCATCAACATACGTCACCCGTTCCATCCACATACATCACTCATTCTATCTACATATGTCACCCATTCCATCCATAAACTTCACACGTTCCATCCGCTCTAGGCACTCAACGGCTCTACGCACTCATCCGCTCTACGCACTCATCCGCTCTACGCACTCATCCGCTCTACGCACTCATCCGCTCTAGGTACTCATCCGCTCTGCATGCTCTACGCCCTCATCTGCTCTACGCACTCATCCGCCTTACGCAGTCATCCGCTCTACGCACTTGTCTGCTCATTGCACTCGTCCACTCACGGCACTCATCCATTTTATGCTCTCTCGTGCTCTATGCATTCACCCGCACTACGCACTCACCCGCTCTGCGCACTCACCCGCTCTGCGCACTCACCCGCTCTGCGCCCTCACACGCTCTATTCACTCACCCGCTCTCATGCACCCCTCCGCTTTCACGCACCTCTCCACTCTCACGCACTCATTCGTTCTTACGCACTCGTCTGCTCCATACATTCGTTTGCTCTACCCACTAGTCCGTTCTACGCATTCATTCACTGTACACATTCCATCGTTCTTACACACTCCTCCGATCTGCACACTCTTCCGCTCTGCACACTCTTCCACTCTGCGCACCTATCACGTTCTGCGCATTCATCCGTTCTGCGCACCTATCGTTCCACGCACTCATCCGTTCCCGCCACTCATTCGCTCTATGCGCTCATTCCTTTCACTCACTCATCTGCTATATGCACTCATCTGCTCTACAAAGTCGTTCGCTCATACGCACTCATCCGCTCTATACACATATCCGCTCAAAACACTTATCTGCTCTATACATTCAGATGCTCTATACACTCATCTGCTCTATACACTCATCCGCTCATACACTCATCCGCTCATACACTCATCCGCTCATACACTCATCCGCTCATACACTCATCCGATCAATACACTCATCCGCTCTGCACATTCATCTGTTCTGTGCACTCCTGCGTTCTACACACTCCTCCGCATTCACGATCTCATCTGCCCTATACACTCGTCTGCTCTACACACTCATCCGCTCTACATTCGTCCCCTCTGCACATTCATCTGCTCTATGCACTCCTGCATTCTACACACTCCTACACACTTACGCACTCGTCCGCTCTACAGATTCATCCGTTCTACACCCCATCCGCTCAACACACTCATCCGCACAACATACTCATGCGTTCTATATACTCATCCGGTCAACACACTCATTTGCTCAATGCATTCATCCGCTCAGCACACTCATATCTTCCACACGCTTCATTCATTCTAGCGATTTTGTCCGCTCCATTCACTTTGTTCATTCATCGTGCATTATCGATTTCAGGCCATGTCACTCGTCATACGCACTGGATCTGTTCCGTGCTCTCTATCTGTTTCATGTACTACACTCGTCTCATGTACTTGAATCGTCTATTCTGTGTTTTCCATTTATGCCATGCACTCATACAGCCAGTGTCATCTGACTGTGTATTCATTAGTCTCTTGTATTCATCTTTTCATCCTCTTCTCTTTATTAATTTCGTTCATTTTGTCCATTGCACTCATTACATCCATTTCATTAATTTAAACCTCATTACTGTTTTCGTACGATTTATTCTTTTTATCCACTTCACTGCTTCGATCTACTTCACTCGTTCTATTCTGTTTGTCCTTTTAGTTTACGTTAGCGGTTCTTAGTTGTCGCTTTCTTGCATGGATCTTGATGTTGTATTGTCATTTGTCTTATTGGTATTCACGATCTAGTAGTTAGTTGGGTTGGTGTCATTGATATGCTGTTATTCAGTTTGGGTTAGTTTGAGTATGGGTTGGTTTTAGGGGAAGAGCCAAGTTTTCAGTAGTTTGCGGAAAGACATTAGATCTTCAGTTAGGCGGATGTGGGTTGGGAGTGTGTTCCACAGCGTGGGGGCCAAGGCTGAGAATGATGATCCGCCTAACCTGGCTGAGTTTGTTTTAGGTATGACTAGGAGGCCGGCTGAGCTTGATCTTAGAGTACGTGGAAGGAGATAGGGTTTTAGCTTGTCTTGAAGATATTGTGGTCTGGTTTATGCACTGCTCGATGAGAAATGCATAATGTTTTGAAAGTCACCCTTCGGGCCACTGGAAGCAAGTGCAGAGTTTTAAGGGCTGGGGAGATGTGGTCTCTCGGGCCGAGCGCTAGTAGCAGTTTGGCTGCAGCGTTTTGTGCTCTTTGAAGTTTATTCAGTTGGTAAGCGTGGACTCTGAGGTAGAGGGGGTTAGCGTAGTCCAGTCTTGATATAACAATTGATTGGACCGCAGAGAGTCTGTTGGGAAAGGAGAGATATGGAAAGATGCGCCTAAGAGTTTTAAGGTGGAAGTGGCAGGACTTTGAGACGTTGTTGACTTGACACAAGAGTGTTAGGTCGGAGTCAAGGGTGCATCCAAGGTTTTTTAATGAGTTAGCGGGAGTCAGTGAGTTGCCCATGGCAGATGGCCAGGGTAGTGGGTGTGGAAGAAGTTTGGAGTTGCCACATACCATGATTTCGGTTTTGGAGGGGTTTAGCAAGAGGTGGCTTTGGGTCATCCAGAGCTCTATGTCCAGGAGGCGAGGTCAGGTCGGCGGTTGGGTTTTGAGTTCAAGAGTTTTAGAATTAGTTGACGTGCCAATCACCAAAGCAACCCCAGCATATCTGCCAAAACACAGAGCTAGGGTCAAGTTATGACTTCTGGGAAAGTAATAGTGCCTCACATGTCCACTAACTGGGGTCTTCAGCCATCGACTATACATATGTTGTGGACTACAACTCCCATGACCACTCACCATTGAATAACCTGGCTACGGTTAATGGGAGTTGTAGTCTACAGCATCTTGAGAGCCAAAGGTTATGTTTTGTTTCCCGAAACTGCCTTCCCTGAAACATTAATATTCTAGACTGTACTAACTTTTAAAACATGTATCAGATTATTTGCCTATGGCTGGATCCCTTTTGCAATGGCACAGTCAGGCTAAAAAACGGTGGTGTGCTAGGTTGCCCAGAGCAGTGCTAGTGGTTCAGATTTATTCAAACTCCCCCCCTCCCCCCCATCAATGTTTTGGCTGCAGATTATTTTCCCACACAACATTGTGACTGGTTAGGCACACGTCCTTTACAAATCAGCTGCTCTACGCACTCATCCGCTCTACGCACTCATCCGCTCTACGCACTCATCCACTCTACGCACTTATCCGCTCTACGCACTCATCCGCTCTACGCACTCATCCGCTCTACGCACTCGTCTGCTCATTGCACTCGTCCGCTCACGGCACTCGTCCGCTTTATGGTCTCTCGTGCTCTATGCATTCACCCGCACTCTCACTCACCCGCTTTACGTACTCACCCGCTCTGCGCCCTCACACGCTCTATGCACTCACCCGCTCTCATGCACCCTTCCGCTTTCACGCACCTCTCCGCTCTCACGCACTCATTCGTTCTTACGCACTCGTCTTCTCCATACATTCGTTTGCTCTACCCACTAGTCCATTCTACGCATTCATTCACTGTACACACTCCATCGTTCTTACACACTCTTCCACTCTGCACACTCTTCCACTCTGTGCACCTATCACACTGCGCACCTGTCACATTCTGCGCACCTATCTGTTCCACGCACTCATCCGTTCCCGACACTCATTCGCTCTATGCGCTCGTTCTTTTCACGCACTCATCTGCTATATGCACTCATCTGCTCTACAAAGTCGTTCGCTCTTACGCACTCATCCGCTCTGTACACTCATCCGCTCAAAACACTTATCTTCTCTATACATTCATATGCTCTAAACTTTCATCTGATCTATACCGTCATCCGCTCATACACTCATCCGCTCAATACACTCATCCGCTCAATACACTAATCCGCTCTGCACATTCATCTGTTCTGTGCACTCCTGCTTTCTACACACTCCTCCGCATTCACGCTCTCATCTGCCCTATACACTCGTCAGCTCTACACACTCATCCACTCGACACTCGTCCCCTCTGCACATTCATCTGCTCTATGCACTCCTGCATTCTACACACTCCTACGCACTTACGCACTCGTCCGCTCTACAGATTCATCCGTTCTACACCCCATCCGCTCAACACACTCATCCGCACAACATACTCATGCGTTCTATATACTCATCCGGTCAACACACTCATTTGCTCAATGCATTCATCCGCTCAGCACACTCATATCTTCCACGCGCTTCATTCATTCTAACGATTTTGTCAGCTTCATTCACTTTGTTCATTCATCGTGCATTATCGATTTCAGGCCATGTCACTCGTCATACGCACTGGATCTGGGTCTGTTCCGTGCTCTCTATCTGTTTCATGTACTACACTCGTCTCATGTACTTGAATCGTCTATTCTGTGTTTTCCATTTATGCCATGCACTCATACAGTCGGTGTCATCTGACTGTGTATTCATAAGTCTCTTGTATTCATCTTTCCGTCCTCTTCTCTTTATTTCTTTCGCCCATTTTGTTCAATTTATTCATTGCACTCATTACAGTCTCTTGTATTCATCTTTCCATACTCTTCTCTTTATTTATTTCGGCCATTTTGTTCATTTTGTCCATTGCACTCATTACATCCATTTCATTAATTTAAACCTCATTACTGTTTTCGTACGATTTATTCTTTTTATCCACTTCACTGCTTTGATCTACTTCACTTGTTCTATTCTGTTTGACCTTTTAGTTTACGTTAGCGGTTCTTAGTTGTCGCTTTCTTGCATGGATCTTGATGTTGTATTGTCATTTGTCTTATTGCTAATCAAGATCTAGTAGTTAGTTGGGTTGGTGTCATTGATATGCTGTTATTCAGTTTGGGTTAGTTTGAGTACGGGTTGATTTTAGGGGAAGAGACAAGTTTTCAGTAGTTTGCGGAAAGACATTAGATTTTCAGTTAGGCGGATGTGGGGTGGGAGTGCGTTCCACAGCGTGGGGGCCAAGGCTGAGAATGATGATCCGCCTAACCTGGCTGAGTTTGTTTTAGGTATGACTAGGAGGCCGACTGAGCTTGATCTTAGAATACGTGGAAGGTGATAGGGTTTTAGCTTGTCTTGAAGATATTGTGGTCAGGTTTATGCACTGCTCGATGAGAAATGAATAATGTTTTGAAAGTCACCGTTCGGGCCACTGGAAGCCAGTGCAGAGTTTTAAGGGCTGGGGAGATGTGGTCTCTCGGGCCGAGTGCTAGTAGCAGTTTGGCTGCAGCGTTTTGTGCTGTTTGAAGTTTATTCAGTTGGTAAGCGTGGACTCCGAGGTAGAGGGAGTTAGCGTAGTCCAGTCTTGATATAACAATTGATTGGACTGCAGAGAGTCTGTTGGGAAAGGAGAGATATGGAAAGATGCGCCTAAGAGTTTTAAGGTGGAAGTGGCAGGACTTTGAGACATTGTTGACTTGACACAAGAGTGTTAGGTCGGAGTCAAGGGTGCATCCAAGGTTTTTCAATGAGTTAGCAGGAGTCAGTGAGTTGCCCATGGCAGATGGCCAGGGTAGTGGGTGTGGAGTTTTCACATACCATTTCGGTTTTGGAGGGGTTTAGCAAGAGGTGGCTTTGGGTCATCCAGGGCTCTATGTCCAGGAGGCGAGGTCAGGTCGGCGGTTGGGTTTTGAGTTCAAAAGTTTTAGTATTAGTTCAGTGTCATCAGCGTAGTTGTAACACAGGATGTTGTGTGAACGAATTATTGGTGGGAGGGTGATCAAGTCGAGATTGAACAGGAGGGCAGATAGGCATGCTCCTTGTGGAACTCCTGTGTCGACTAGTCTGGCTTGGGAGGATTAGGTGGAGAGTATCATTATTTGGTACCTATCTTTGAGGAATGATGCTATCCATTTGAGAGCGGTTCCACAAATTCCTAGGGAGTGGAGGCGGTCAAGGAGGATTGAGTGCTTGATTGTGTCGAATGCGGCAGATAGGTCGAGAAGGATTAATGCGGCGCATCCTGCGGAGTCTGCCATGATTTTAAAGTCATGCCAGAATGAGGTTAGGGTGGTTTCAGTTCCTTGCCGGGCTCTGAAACCTGATTGTGCGGGGTCAAGGAGATTGTTGGCTTCGACAAAGGCATTTAGTTGGGTGGAGGCGGTTCGGTCAATGAGTTTGGCAAGGAACCTGGTGTTTGAGATGGGGCGGTAGTTTTTGGGCTCGAGAGGGTCGAGGGAAGGTTTTTTTATTAGAGCTTTGACATGAACCATTTTGAATGCATCGGGAAAAATACCCGAGGAAAGGGAGGCATTTATGATGGATCTTGCGTGTTCTCCTGTGCAGGTAGAAGCAAATATTTCTTTGAGGGTTGTGGCCGGGTAAGGGTCTAGCGGAGAGCCGGATGGTTTGCGGGCAGAGAGAAGTTTGAGAAATTGGTTGGGTGATATTGGACTAAAGGAGTCGAACGTTGGTTGCGCAGTGGTCACAGGCGGTGGGTTGGCCAGTATGGGGGGAAGGTTGCCTGGTGGATGTCAGAGAGCCAGTTTGGTGGTTAGCGAATTTGTTCTTTCGAGAGCCGTGGCGTAAAAGTGGAGAGAAAGTGAGTCGCACAGTGATTGTGAGGGGGTCGGGACGGTGGTAGTGCATGCCGGTTTGATGAATTTGTTGATGATTTTGTGAAGTTCTTTGCTGGGGTTTTTGCAGTTTAGGATTCTGGAGTTGTAGTGTGCTTTTTTTGCTTTCCGGATTTCAGCCTTGTACTGATGAAGGTGTCGGGCCAAGGTTGCTCTACTCTCTTGGGTTTTGTCTTTCTGCCATTTGCGTTCTAGGTATTTTTGTAGTTGTTTGCTGGTCTTCAAATCAGGTGTGAACCATCTAGGGAAGAGGCCACGGCGGGCTGATGGTTTGCAGGAGGGTGTGAGTCACATTAGTGAGGCATTGAGCCATGAGTCGAAGGCGTCGGGGGTTAGTTTATTGAGTTGGCAGATAGGTGGAGGAGACTGGAGGAGTGCGTCGGCTAGGTCAGGAACGTTTATTCGTTTTTTCCAGCATTTGCATAGATTCGGAGGTTCAGGTTTGAGTATGGGAAGCGGGTCGGGTGAGCGAATGGTGAAAGAAATAATGAAGTGATCAGACCAGATGATAGGGGTGGGGGTTTTACATGAATCAGGTTGTGGGAGCTAAAGATGGCATCAAGAGTGTGTCCTTTATAGTGAGTTGGGCCGTTTATGTGGGGTTGGAGGTTAATCACGTCTAGACCGTCAACCAGAGAGTGAGTCATAGGGTTGGTGGGGATCTCAAGCCATAGTTGAAGGGTGGCAATAGAGTCGCAGAGGTTGTTTGAGAATTGTCTATCATAGCCAGGGGGTCTGTAGATTATTAGGAAACTGTGTGAGAACGACGGGGAGAGGGATAGTTTAACGAGGAGTGATTTGCAGGAAGGAATGGAGGGTTGATTGTCGATGATTGAGATATGGAAGTGAGACTTGAAGACGAATGCTATTCCCCCTCCTCTAGAGGGTCGGTTCAGTGGGATGAGGGAGTTGTCAGGGGGGAAGGCTTCATTGGCAATTGGGGCAAAGTCATCAGAGAGCCAAGTTTTGGTGATGAAAACCAGGTCTGGTTTGTCAGAGGCGAGAAGGTGGAAGATGCTGTGTCTGTTTTTTGCTACAGATCGGGCATTGAATAGGATACAAGTCACTTCGGTAGGTATGGTTAATGTCGGAGCTGCAGCGGTGGGGGCTTGGGGGGAGAGGGTGTAAACTGGAGAGGGGTGGGGAGGTTGATGATTGGCTGGAAAAGTGGGCGGCAGAAAGGTTGGCGGGTTTCGGGTGGGAGTGGGTGGATGCGCGTGTTAGGGTGATTGGGTTTGGCATGGGGGCATTTGAAGGTGGGGTGTGAGCAGTTAGGAGTTTCAGTTGCGGTCCGTGAGAAAACGTGGAAGAGGGGTTTTAGGAAGGGTGAAGCAAGGGGCGGATCGTGGTGATTGGGGGAATGAGGTGGTGGGTCGAGACAGGATAGGTGATGAGTGCTGAGAGATTGAGGGGGACCAGGTACGTTTCCTCTTTAGTGTCTTTGTTGCGATTGGTGTGTGCGTGAGGGTAGGGGGGTCGACGGGGGAGGGGGATGAGGCTTCTGTTTTTGCCAGGGCTAGGCGTGCGGTTTTCAGGGAGGGGAAGGGGTGTGGTCGGGGGGTGATGGTGGGTGTTAGTGGGAAAAGCAGGGGGTGCATGATTGCTGGGCAGGGAGTGCCCGGTATGATAGCGAGGGGAGCGGGCATGATCAACGTAGGTTGGTCGGTGGTGGAGTTCGGGGGAGCATTGGTTTTAGGGTGGTTGGCTCGCCATCGTGCCCCTCTGGCTTGGTGTTTGGAAAGGGGATGGGTAGAGGATGTGAAGGAGGGTGGGATGATTTGGAAAGGGGGGGATGGGCGGCAAGGCTGACCGGAGAGTGGAGGCCAATAGCCTCTCTGTGCAAAACTTGACGTTTTAAGCGTGCCCTCTGTGCAAAGTTTGGAGGCGGTCCACGGTTTCCGGCCGACCTTGGCGGATTGGGCCCATTCATGGTTAGCATGTGCTATTAGGTTTAGTTTCAGGTGCAACTTACACTTTATGTTGGACTTTATAAGTTCGGCTATATCACTGGGTGAGATTAGTCTTGGTTTCTGGGTTCCACAGAGCAGGGTGATATTATTCACTTATTCTAGGTTTTAGTGTACTAATTGTAACTAGGATGCAGATATTATGCCGTTTTGAAGTGTAGGTACATCTTAGAATATGGTGTTAAGGGGGCCTATTTAGTTGCAACTACACCACAGTTACGCTGTTGGGTAAGCTTTCTTCAAGCAAGCTGGAATACAGGTAAGCTATTGGGGAGAGATTGAATGTAGCTAAGGAATGCTTTTAGGAGGACTTTTAAGTGCTGTTTAGGAGGACTTTCTAATTGTAGTTCTAAATTCAATCGGAGCACGCTATTAGGCAAACCTCAAGATTCAAGCAAGGCGTGCTATTAGTCCCACTTCTAAATTTGAATTTTGTACAGATAGGGTATTGGGGATGCTTCTATATTCAACTAATAACTCAACACTAATGGGCCCACTTTTGCAGAGAGAGAGGGATATTGTGTCCACAGAGAGGATAATAGATGCGCTTCCAAGTTCAATTTGCACAGAGAGGATATTAGGGACACTTCTGAATTCAACTAGGGCACGTTATTGGGCACACTTCTAAATTTATGCAAGGTGCGCTATTAGGTCTACTTCTAGATTTAGCTTTGCGCAGTGAGGATATTAGGGACACTTTTAAATTCAACTTTGGACAGAGGGGATATTTAGCCACACTTCTAAATTCAATTTTATTCACAGAGGGGATATTAGGCTATTAGGCACACTTCTAAATTCTACATTACACAGAGATGATATTAGGCACACATCTAAATTAAACTTTGCACATAAGGGATATTATGCACACTTCTAAATTAAACTTTGCCCAGAGGGCACGCTTAAAACGTCAAGTTTTGCACAGAGAGGCTATTGGGTACACTTTTAAACTCAACATTACACAAAGCTGAAATTAGGCACTGTTCTAAATTCAACCAGGGTGGACTATTGGGTGCCCTTCTAAAATTAATTTTGTACGGAGAGGTTATTAGGGCTAGTTAGTTGGACTAGACACGCTATTAGGTACGCTTCTAAATTAAACTTTGCACAGAGAGGGTATTAGGGACACTTTGTCAGTTCAACTAGGGCACGCTATTAGGCACACTTCTAACTTCTACTTTGCACAGAGAGGATATTAGGCACAATTCTAAATTCAAATAGGCACGCTATTAGGCTCACTTCTAAATTCAACTTTACACAGAGTCGCTATCGGGCACAATTCTAAAATCAGCTTTACACAGGGAGGATATCAGGCACAATTCTAAATTCAAGTCTTGCACACAGAGGCTATTAGGCAGGGTTCTAAATTCAACTTTACGCAGAGAGGATACTTGGGACACTTCTAAATTCAATTTTGCACAGAGATGATCCTTGGCACATTTCTAAATTAAACATTGCACAGAGAGGATACTTGGCACATTCCTAAATTCAATTTTGCACCCAGAGGTAATTTGGCACACTTCTAAATTCGACTTTGCACAGAGCGGCTATTAGGCACACTTCTAAATTCAAGTAGGCACGTTATTAGGTACACTTCTATATTCAAGTAGGCACGCTGTTAGGCACACTTCTAAATTCAAGTAGGCACGCTATTAGGTACACTTCTGAATTCAAGTAGGCACGCTGTTAGGCACACTTCTAAATTCAAGGAGACACGCTATTAGGTACACTTCTAAATTCAAGTAGGCATGCTATTAGGCACACTTATAAATTCAACTTTACACAGAGAGGATATCAGGCACACTTCTAAATTCAACTTTGCACAAAGAAGCTATCAGGGACACTTCTAAATTCTACTTTGCACAGAGAGACTATTAGGGACACTTCTAAATTCAACCCGGGTACGCTATTAGGCACACCTCTAAATTAAACTATGTACAGAGAGACTATTAGTCAGTTCAACTAGGGCACGCTATTAGGCACACTTCTAAATTCAACCCGGGCACGCTATTAGGCAAACTTCTGTCTTCAACTTTGTACAGAGAGGCTGTTAGGCACGCTTCTAGAATTTAATTGTACACAGAGTGGCTATTAGGCACAATTCCAAAATCAACTTTGCACAGAGAGGTTATTAGGGACACTAGTCAGTTCAACCAGGGAACGCTATTAGGCACACTTCTAAATTCAACTTTGCACAGAGAAACTATCAGGGACACTTCTAAATTCAACTAGGACACGCTATTAGGCAAGCTTCTAATTTCAACTTTGCACAGAGAGGATACTTGGGACACTTCTAAATTCAACTTTGTACAGGGAGGATACTTGGCACACTTCTAGATTCAACTTTGCACAGATAAGCTATCAGGGACACTTCTAAAATTCAACTAGGACACGCTATTAGGCACACTTCTAATTTCAACTTTGCACAGAGAGGATACTTGGGACACTTCTAAATTCAACTTTGTACAGAGAGGATACTTGGCACACTTCTAGATTCAACTTTGCACAGAGAGGCTTATTAGGCACACTTCTAAATTCAACCCAGGCACGCTATTAGGCACACTTCTAAATTCTAAATTCAACTTTACACAGAGGGGATAGCAGGCACACTTCTAAATTCAACTTTGCACAGAGGGGATATGAGGCACACTTCTGAATTCAACTTTGCACAGTGAGGCTATCAGGGACACTTCTGAATTCAACATGGCACAGTGAGGCTATCAGGGACACTTCTAAATTCAACTAGGACACGCTATTAGGCACACTTCTAATTTCAACTTTGCACAGTGAGGCTATCAGGGATACTTCTAAATTCAACTTTGCACAGTGAGGCTATCAAGGATACTTCTAAATTCAACTTTGCACAGTGAGGCTATCAGGGACACTTGTAAATTCAACTTTGCACAGTGAGGTTATCAGGGACACTTCTAAATTCAACTGCATAGTGAGGCTATCAGGGACACTTCTAAATTCAACTTTGCACAGTGAGGCTATCAAGGACACTTCTAAATTCATGTAGGGCACGCTATTAGGCACACTTCTAAATTCAACTTTACACAGAGGGGATATCAGGCACATTTCTAAATGAAACTTTGCACAGAGAGGCTATCAGGGACAATTCTAAATTCAACTAGGACACGCTAATAGACACACTTCTAATTTCAACTTTGCACCGTGAGGATGCTTGGGACACTTCTAAATTCAACTTTGTACAGAGAGGATACTTGGCACACTTCTAGATTCAACTTTGCACAGAGAGGCTTATTAGGCACACTTCTAAATTAAACTATGTACAGAGAGACTATTATGGACACTTCGTCAGTTCAACTAGGGCACGCTATTGGGCACGCTTTTAAATTCAGCCAGGGCACACCATTAGGCACACTTCTAAATTACAACTATGCACAGAGAGACTATTAGGGACACTAGTCAGTTCAACGAGGGCACGCTATTAGGCACACTTCTAAATTACAACTATGCACAGAGAGACTATTAGGGACACTAGTCAGTTTAACTAGGGCACGCTATTAGGCACACTTCTAAATTCAACTTTACACAGAGGGGATATCAGGGACACTTCTAAATTCAACTTTGCACAGAGAGGATATCAGGCACACTTCTAAATTAAACTTTACATAGAGGGGATATCAGGCACACTTCTGAATTCAACTTTGCACAGTGAGGCTATCAGGGACACTTCTGAATTCAGCTTTGCACAGTGAAGCTATCAGGGACACTTCTAAATTCAACTTTGCACAGTGAGGCTATCAGGGATACTTCTAAGTTCAACTTTACACAGAGGGGATATCAGGCACACTTCTAAATTCTACTTTGCACAGTGAGGCTATCAGGGACACTTCTAAATTAAACTTTGCACAGTGAGGCTATCAGGGACACTTCTGAATTCAACTTTGCACAGTGCAGTGAGGCTATCAGGGACACTTCTAAATTCAACTGTGCACAGTGAGGCTATCAGGGACACTTCTAAATTCAACTGTGCACAGTGAGGCTATCAGGGACACTTCTAAATTCAACTGTGCACAGTGAGGCTATCAAGGACACTTCTGAATTCAACTTTGCACATTGAGGCTATGAGGGACACTTTTAAATTCAGCCAGGGCATGCTATTAGGCACACTTCTAAATTAAAACTATGCACAGAGAGACTATTAGGGACACTAGTCAGTTCAACTAGGGCACGCTATTAGGAACACATCTAAGTTCAACTTTACACAGAGGGGATATCAGGGACACTTCTAAATTCAACTTTGTACAGTGAGGCTATCAGGGACACTTCTAAATTCAACGGAGAATTCCTGCTTCATAAATGCAACTATGCCACAGACATGCTGTAATGCGTACTTCTAAGTGTTAAGCTAACACAGTATGGAGATTTTTACAATGGTTTAGGTTCTAAGGTTGAGTGGTAGGGTAGTATGGCATGAAGTAGTTGCTTCAGTCCCCGCCCTTGCCACACTTACTTGTTGTTGTCTTCTTGCTTCTCCTGCGGATACTTGCAGATACGACCTGGCGCCGTCTCAGTGGGAGCCGTCCTTTGCCTCAGGTCCTTAGCCGATGGGCTGCCGGACAGAGGGCTGCCCTGGGAGGACTAGCAATGAAAGGGGGACCCTCCTGCTAAGACCAATCAGGGGCGGTGGGCGGTCAGAGGGGAGGGCAGAAGGGAAGCAGGAGAATGGCGAGGGGATGCGGGCCAAGGGGGCACAGGGAGGGTTTTACACGGTACTGGGCAAATTTAACAAGAAGGAGCACCTTAGGGGCACTCACCTGCTCAATCACCCATGGATGGCAAGAAGGAGCGGGAGCCCAAGCGCGGCTAGGTAGATTCAGAAGCTTACAGGGAGCGGACCAATCAGGGGTCGTGGGCGAGCAGAGTGGAGGACAGAAGTGAAGCAGGAGAATAGTGAGGGGATGCGGGCTAAGGGGCACAGGGAGGATTTTACACGGTACTGGGCAAATTTAACAAAAAGGAGAAGCTAAGGGGCACTCACCTGCTCAATCACCCATGGATGGCAAGAAGGAGCGGGAGCCCAAGCGCGGCTCGGTAGATTCAGAAGCTCACGGGGAGCGGACCAATCAGGGGTGGTGGGTGGTCAGAGGGGAGGGCAGAAGGGAAGCAGGAAGCAGCAGAAAGGTGAGGGGATGCGGGCTAAGGGGGCACAGGGAGGATTCTACACGGCACTGGACAAATTTAACAAGAAGGAGCAGCAAATTTAACAAGAAGGAGCTTAGGGGCACTCACCTGCTCAATCACCCAAGAATGGCAAGAATGTTTTTCAGTTCCTTGATCAGTTTTTCGTGTTAGATATTCCAACCCAATTTTTAGATACAAACATGAACTCATAAGCAACTCATGCCCAATCTGTTTGACAGCGGATTTCACCTTTTCCTCTAAGTTCTCTAGTTTCTGCCTCATGTTGCCAAGGCCTAAGCTTTCAACTGAGGCTTTACATGATTCACCCATGGAAAAGAGAAACCTCCTGGGTAGTTTCTGATCAACAAAAGTTTCACGATATTTCTCAAGCTCCGGCGTAACCCAGAGCCATATCCAGTAGAACACCGGTTTCCACCCTATGTGGAAGACTATTGGTTTTACACCACATTCCATCAGCAGGGGAGCATTTGGAAAACTACTCAGAAGCCTCAAAAGCATTTTTAGAAACCGGCTGTCCACAGTCCCCATTTTCTGACAATTGATGTGCCCCCATAATTCAGCACCACAGAGAGCTGTCGAGGATGTCTGTAATTTATAAATATTAATTGCAGGAGACACTTTGTCAAGGAGCGTCAGGGGCTCTCTTGCTGTCAACCCGATTACCTGCAGAGAGACACCAAGGCCCATCAAATCTCCCCGCTGCAAGAACAGATGACACAGCCAAAGGGCAAAGTTTACTGTCTTCATCATCCAACAAATTGACCGGGATCACACTAGAAACACATAAATTCTCCAGAGTTCTTGTCTTCTGAGAGTGACCTCACAAAACCAAGTTCCGTCCCCAGAAACCTATCAGGTGTGCAGATTTGTCAGTTTAGGCCAACCATGTACACATTCTATACAGTTTAATTATACTATTGGATAGCCATATCTGGTGGCTTCGCCTGAGACTAGGTGACTCTGGATTAGGCAGAATGAGCCCTCCCTGCCCTGGGATCCTGGACGGTTACCAGGCTGGATGTACCTTCTCAAGAAAATGCGAATGAACAGAGGTACTGTGTGTTCCCTAATGTTGCCATCTCTGATCGCCTAAGCCCGGGAGAGTGCTTTCAGTTGTTAATTTGTAAGTAACACTTGTATATTTCCACCTCTGGTTTGATGGGAACAGCTTCTCTGTCTACCTTGATTGAATGGGCAGTGTCTTGCTCTGCTAGGTCACGTGCGTTGGGACTACGAAATGGAGCTCTCCTGCTTGTAAATGTGAGGATTTTAGCCTGAATTTCTTGCAGGTGACTTATCGTCTTGGTAACCGGGAACTTTCTATCTCCACTCGTTCTGGGCTGGGGTGTATTGTGTCTGCCTGCCTCTGGCTGTAGCGATCCTGTCAGCCCTTCCATGTATTGGGAGCCTGTCTCCTCTTCCTCATTTACCTCAGTGTGACTAAAGCTTCCATATTCATCCTATGGCTTTCCATTTTGATGGCAATCAAGCGTGTGCAAGCTAGGTATACGTATACTTGTCTTGCAGTTTCAGCTTTGGCAAATGACCTAAAGGACCTATATATATATATATATGTATATATATATATATATATATGAATATATATATATATATATGCATATATATATTTATATATATATTTATATATGTATATATATTTATATATGTATGTGTGTCAGTCATATGCCTGCGTGAGTCATAAGCATATGTTTCATGCCTATATGCACTGAACTAATGCATCTTTGTGTAGCTTCATGAGTGGATGCCTGTGTACTTCATGTCTAAGTGCACCTACGTCGTGATGTCAGTGATGATGTCATTGATTTCTCAATTTGCTGCAGGTTGACTTGTTCGATTGATGACATCTCCATTTCCTCAATAACATCAGTTGGATATAGTTTAAATGGATGCCTGAGAGAGTAGCGTTTCTCACACCTGTGATACATCGACAATGGGGATAAAAGGCCTAAAAGTGATGTGCAGCTGTCATTTCTCTGTCTTCGAGCTGAGAGTCGCGTGGGGTAATGAGGGCCATACTTGGAACTCCGTCTTCAATCCCCCTCTGGTCGACGAGTCAACTGCATTACGTACACAATTCTCTCTGCTCATATGCAGTTTCGGGAGCCAAACCTCTGTTATTCCTCCGAGATGTGCATGATTCTTTGCATGGTCATCAAAGCTTCAAGTCAGGTGACTGCAGCCTCCACCAGGGTTGCACCAGTCCCATTTTCCCCAATAGTCACAGGTGTTCAATGGAAACTCGGAACACTGCTCGCATTGGGAACAGGGGACACTGCGTCAGTTGTGATTTCAGTGCACTTTTATCTTTGTCTCTTCGTCTTCTTCAGTCTCTGTCTAGCAGGACTTTCATTCCTATTGTCTTTTCATTGGTCTTGCTCCATTGCGTGAGTTCTACTCTGATGACACAAAAGGCAAATACTACTAGTATCAATGCCCCTACCAATACTTTCATTCCATCCATATTGGTATCCAAGAGAAGATGTACAACAGCCAGTCATCGCCCTTTCTTTCAGTGTTCGTCTTTGCTTCCATCTGGGCATGCAGCTCTGTTAATTGGGTAAAGGCCTCTGTCAGGGTCCCATTCACTTCATCATGGGCAGGAATAATGTGCAGCAAGAAGGCCTGATCTTGGCGCAAACACCTCCCTTCATGGCTGTGAGGAGGTCTAGAACATATCTGTTCTGGAGGGCCATTAACCTTACTGCTTTCAGTTCTTCATTGATAGCATTGAACCCTTGGGCAGTATAATTTATTGTCTGCATCAGCTCTCAATGTGTTATCTGAAGCCATTTGAAATTCGTGTTTGCCTGGACTGCTGGAACGATGGACGCCAAGAACATTTCAGTTCTGCTGAACAGCTTGTGTTCTGGTGGTATTGCGTCTAATGCATCTTCCATTTTTGATGATACATCGTTTTCTCTCTTCATTCTTGTCAATTCTACAGATCTCTTCTTCCTTTGATGCACATCCATTTGAGGGAACCCATCTACTTGTATGTCTTTCTCAGGCACTACCAATGCAGGTGTGTTCAGCTGTACGAGTTAGCACACTCCTCCCCAGTTGGGTTGCAGCTGCATGTACGCCTTTGACTCGCAGGCCCAGTAGTGGTCCATCAGCACTGCGGTTCTGACCTTCATGCCTGGTATTTTCAAGATCTGCTTACAGCCTTTATTCTTTCCAATGTTTACTCCACCGTCATTCTGGAAACATAATGATACACCCTTGAGCGGTAGAATGGACATGAGCACTGCTTCATTTTCTACCCATGTGTGCAGTTTCGCACTTGCTTTCCACTCCTTGAGGCAATTATCATTTTCCTTCTGTACTATCTCCACTGGAACGGTTAGGAGCACATGTGCTTTCTTCCCAACCACTCCTTCTTTCCACCAACCTGCTATGTCTAGCATCTACATCCAGGCATTCCCAGCATCCTGGCATTCACCCTATTTCCCTCGGTCCTGTTTTGGGGCACCTGTAATTCCTTTTGTGTCACTACCTTTGCTCCTCCCTTGTGCGGACCTTCAGTGATGTATTCTATGGTATTGTCTGTGCTCCAGTAGTCGTCTATCATTTCTTGAGTCTTGATGTAATAATCTTCATACTGGAACGTCTTTCTGGATATCCACCTTAGTGTGGCCCGTCTCCCTTGTAGTCGTCCCCTTGTGGTGCAGAGTGATAGATGCATGAGGCATTGTGCTCTGGTCTTTGGAATTTCCGTTGCTATGAATGTCCTGGATGCATTTGTGGCGTAGGGGATGAGAGAACATACGTACCAGCTCTCTCCTGTGGCCTCTTTGCCTACCATGGCCATGTGGATGTGCCACATTATGTTAGAAATGTGGGCCAAATCAGTTAGATATGAATTTACCTGGCTGAAGTCTATGGGCCTCATTATGAGTCCGGCAGTAACTCTGGCGGTGCTACCGGCGCGTTGCCGCCGGACTCGTAGCATTTTATCGGCACCTAGCTTCCCGGTGCCACCGGGACATTACAAGTAAAACATACTCCCCATTCCCATGGAATTCTATGGGACTCCATGGGAATAGGTTCAGGGATGACGATGTCAGGCGCAGAGAACCCAGCAGGCATACTTGTAAGCATACCAAAACCCTTGTTTCCGGACAGCAAGGTCGTAATTAGGCCCTATGTCTGCACTGTGTCTAAGTTGCTTTATTTCCTTAGCAGTGCTTATCACCTGGCAAGATATGGCTTTCGTAACAGCATCGAAAGGGGTTACGTTAGTAGGGGACAAGACCTGTGCATGTGAATATAAGACTCTCTGTAATACAAGGAGGGTAAAGAGGTAGAGACAGCAGAAGGCACAAAACGTTATCACAGCATTTCGATTTATGTTTCCCATTTTATTTTGTGGTTACCAAGTGTTCTCTTGTGTCGCTCCACAGACTGATAAAACTCACTTGAAAAGCCTAAAAAATACGTAATTATGGTGTCAGTGTGTGAGGTTAAGCTCTGTCTATAATATTGTGCAAGTGCCTCAGAAAACAATCGTTCCCACACTATACAGATTCTCTAATCACTGAGTAAGTCAAGGATGGATACGTTTTTGTGGGTCAACTGTGGGTAGGTCTGGGCTACATAAAGCAGAAAGGCATGGAATAACATTTGAGGAGGAATCATTTGTTCAGTTTCAGACTCAATCACGAATCTAATAAAGTAATCTTGAAAGGACAGATGCGGATAGAGAACCACGTATCTAGGACAGCCTGTACTTTCTCAATGAATATCTAATGTAAAGAAGAGATTGTTTGTCTAGTCGAGGTGTGCATATTTTCGTTCCCTAACTATTTGGTCCTGGACGGAGTTTGCCACGACTGTGGTGCTTTTTCCTTGTCTTGTTCTTCTTTTTGCATCAAATCGTCTTCGTTCTGGTGGGAGGTCTCACTTCGGCAGGGCTTAACTTCTCCAATGAAGTTACAGACCATCTTGCCACTTAATTTTACTGCATGACCTGTGGCCCGTTCGACGTGTGGCCGCTCAAATCTGGGTTTATACCATGGCCTGATGAAACTCTCTAACAAGACATTGTCACTGGGGTAAAGTAGTTGCGACTTTAAGAGTCCCTTGTCCGTTTCTGGGATGTTGTCTTCCTCGCTGTTTCTTGACCTCGCCCCACCATGCCTGTATTTGGCGAGAAATAAAAGAGGCACTAGCCATCAAAGAAGCAATATACTCATGCATTTAATTTCCAAGTACACCAGAGGTGATATAGGCATCTATCAATGCCCTAGTGGGAGGAGCCATGGTGAGTCGCATGCGCCACCCAGTCCCCACCTCACGGGGCGTTAATTGGTGGTCAGATCCAGGCTGATTGCGCAATGCAAACAGGGCTAAGGGCAAACAATGGAGCCACCCCTTTTTAAAGTGGTTTTTATTTTCACAATTTTCTCTTTCAGCAGGTCATTGAGGAGCTCACAGACCCCATTTGGTTGTGGGCTACAGGCACAGGAGAATTTGGGCCTTATCCCCAATAGAGCCGTGCCGTGATCAAACATTTAATTCACAAAATGAGGTCCATTGTCAGACCGCAGGATCTAACACACCCCCAATCATGGAAACACCTCTCTAAAGAGATATTTTGCAGTTCTGAGAGTATCGGGGTATGAGCAGGGACCGGCTTTGATCCACTGGGAAAATGGGCATACAACCACTATCAGGTACTGTTAGCCCTGACATACTTGGCTCAGGTCATCATAGTCAATGTGCAGATGTTGGAAAGGCCCAATCAGGCAGAATATGGCTCCTCTCACTACATGTAAAGTATGACCAGCAGCACATTTCTTTAGAGGTACACAATTATCCATGACCGCGACTATATGCTCTGCCATATTTGGACAGAACCACTCTTCTCCAATGTGTGTGACAAGTACGTTCCTACCCAGATGAGTCGGTAGTGCAATTGTGTGAGCGCAATCTGCAATAATGCTGTTGGAATCACTAGCTTGCCTATGCTCTCCTGTTGCCACAAAGCTTCTATAGGGGATATCGAACACCCCTTTCTCACCCACAGTTCTTTCTCCTCCACCGGTGCCCTTACCTGGAATTGCATTATTTGCGTGGCTGGTAAGGTATTACAGCCTTCCTTTAAAATCATATTGCGCACCCAGATACGCGTGCTAGATGGAGTGTCAAAGTCTGTGATTTCGGAGAAATATGCTACTTGCTTTGCTTCAGCATCTGCGGCTTTGTTGACCCAGGAGACTAGGCCCTCCCCCCTCGTCTGGGCCTGGCACTTCATGACTGCTATGGCTGCTGGGAGTTGGAGCTCATCTATAAGCCTACCCAATAGGGGTGCGTGCTGCACTGGTGTGCCATCAGCACGTTGGGAGCCCCTCCTCTGCCATCATGATCACCCAGAGTGTACTGTAGATGATACGTAGGCCGAATCGGAATACACTGTGACTTCCTGGTGCCTGAGCGCTTCTAATCCCATTATGAGAGCCACTCATTCTGTTATTTGCGCTGAAAAATGTGAAGGCAACCTCGTGCTTGCTATTACTTCAGCTGTCCCGTCTGACTTCATCCTCACCTGTGGCGGTCGCTCACATAGGACGGGGCGGCGTCGCCCCTCCACCCTGGTTCCCCTATAGTGTGCTGCAGAGTGCAGACACTGAACAAGTTGTGTGTTCTTTTTTTCTTTTTTGTGGATTTATTTATTGGCAGCGCTGCATCAGCTTTGTGGCAAAAAAACACAAAAGTATAAATAATGAATGTGACTGCTGAGAGGCACATAGCTCAATCATTAACATTACAGAGCACGGTCTGACTCAGAGCACTCTGCAATGTTGATGACTGGGCCTGGCCTGGCCTACAACAACACAGGGGCGCGTCCACTTTTACGCATTTTCAGTTGTATTGTAGATGCATGGAGCTCATAGCTCCACTCATTCTACGTTACATCACACAATGTAGGCGACTGGTGGGGCGCTAGAGTGGTGGCCCCGCCAGTATATAATCTGTGCGCAAATAGCGTACCACCAGGCAGCCTCTGACTTTGAATTAGGCGGGGCATAGCAAAAGTGATTTTCATGTGTGGGTGGGGTTGGGGGTGATGGGTGCCGGCGTGTGGGTTACGTCAGTGTTGCCACCTTCCTTCTAGAACTTCTCTGTCTCACACTTGACTTTGTACTGGCTGGTTGAGAAGTGGCACAGCAGCAAGGCCATAAAACAGGAGTCAGGACAGAGGACCTTAAAATGGCCTATGTGGTGCCAGTAACAGTGGTAAGTAAAAGGGGAAAAAGAAGACTTTGTGCCGGCCTGGGCTGGCCTTCAATCATTTCCCAGGCCAGGAGGACAGTACTCCCCTGGAGCCCGGC
The DNA here is from genome assembly GCF_040938575.1 of Ambystoma mexicanum. Lineage (NCBI taxonomy): Eukaryota > Metazoa > Chordata > Amphibia > Caudata > Ambystomatidae > Ambystoma > Ambystoma mexicanum. The sequence continues at coordinate 800,172,162 of NC_090932.1, read as the reverse complement.
CCTGGGGAATGCAGTAAGGCCAGGGAGGGCCTAGTGGCTGTCGATGTCAACGCCATAGTAGGCCCTGGCTGCATCATGTCCACCTCCTCTTCCATTCTAAGAGGAGTGGTCGTGGAAATGATGCAGCAGGGCCTAGGCGATGTCAACACAAGACATGACTGAGAGGAGGACCTGCAGTCAGGGTGGATAATCCCTTTGGTGTCAGGATATTGCGGCCAGTGGGCAGCTGACTTTTAGTTTATTATTGTGTTCTTGGAGGTGCCTATTAGTCCTGATATCTGTGTTTTTATGCTTTAAGTCCTCTCAGCTTTTATATACTTCATTATTTAAGGGCCTGATAAGAATAAGATGTATGGGCTTAACGCCTGGATTGGATTACATACTGTATACATACACTTTTACTGAACATCACAGTACACATGCTAACCACCCATACTTCCTGGTCAGCAGGGCTTTGCCTGCACGTGAAATTTGGGGAAAAGTGAAACGGGAGCCATGCTGGGTGGGAAGTTAGTTACTTTATCCAGGAAAAGGGCCGGGGGAAGAGCCAGGTAACAAATGTGTTGTGGGAGGTGGAATTTGCCTCATGAAAAGACTGGTTTTCAGCAGTAAATAATCTAGGCATTCACACAAGTCACTCATGCTGAATATTTCAAACCTAAGCTGCTTAGCATTTTGCATTTTTTGTTAGAGTCTCCAGAAAGCCGACCTTACCTTGTCTCTGCTGACAGTCACTACAACATAGAAGGAAATCTGCTAGTAATTGCTGTCCATTTTCAATGTGCAGAGCAGGCCTCCTAGTGGCGTGGATAATGGATGGCATTGGCGCTATAAGCGGCCATATGCATTCACCTCTTGCATTTTCGAAGAGTGGACAAATGAATGCCACTGTGGTGGTTCACGGTGGTATTAATTTGTCAACTCATGTAAATTCTGAGAAATATATAGATCACTTACCACAGAACTGCAACTCCTGCGAAGTTTGGATTTTGCCAAACTCCCTCTCCTACAGCTGATGAACCACTGAGACCCGGTCACACGGATATTATAATTTCTGGCCTTTCTGGTGTAATGGCCTAGTTTGTGGCCGTGGGAGCGGGCTGTAGCACCAGTGTGCTATCTGCGAGCCCCCCTCTGAATCAATGAGGCACTAAAAATCCACACAACGGGAGCCGAACAAAGCATGCTCCCATTTTGACTGTGATGTGTAAATTACAGAGTACAGCCACCGGGATGGCTCAAAGTTCAAGCAATATCTTTCTCTTTCTGTCTTCATCTCCTCCAAAGGTGCCTCTTGCAGCCTAAAAATCACTGCTGATGCCACAGGGGCGTTTTCTAGCAATTGCAAATGTTAAAGCCGAGCCAAAACAAGCGTAATTCTCCAATTACACAGAGCGTGCAGCACTGCATTTATCATGTGATTGGTGTGTACTTCCAAAATAAATTTTTTGCTAGTGATCATATTAATGGCATAGCCCTGCATAATACAGCACCGCATGAGCAATACATGTAGAACAATGCCTCGTGTCGGACTCGAGTCGTGATTATTAGAATAAATTGCCAGGCGGAGACATAAAAACCAAGCAATGCTCTGTGTGGTGCCCAGGCATCCCCTGGTGGAGCACAGGTTCGTGCCCCACGGTCAGTGACCCAGCACAGCTTAGTGAATGTGCTTGACAGTTCTGAGGTACGTGGTCTCCAGAAAGAAGGAAGCCAGTCGCCCAGATCACAGAATAACATTGCTGCGAGGCTGCATATTAAATTGGCATTGCCTGACTGAAGCACGAAATATTGAGAAAGAACAATTTAAAGTGTTCTCCTTTATAAAATGGCTGATTACAGTTTACAGTCTTGAAATCTGCTGCTACAGGCGAGCAACTGCCTAAGACCATACCCAGACAAGGACATAGTGTGCCTCTATTATACATTGGGACATGAAGGGGAAATAGAACTGTTACCCTTTTCTTGACAGATTAAAAATAATGCATGTTCGGTTAAACAGAGGTGTTATTTTGTCTCGACTTCTGCAGGGCCACACTGCTTGTCACTCTGAAGTACAGTACGTTCAATATAGTATATATAGTAAACTGTATTCCTTGGCTCTGGTGTGTAGTTGCATTTACGTGGGACTGTTTTGCGTGCACCATGATGAAGTTTGGACCCAGTGTATCCTTTCCCTCGCTGCTCACATTTCACCCCATTTCCAGGAGATTCACACAAGACACTGCTCTTTCCTTTGCATAAAGGCATAAAGAAGTGTCTGCAGACTTCAATATTCATGTGCTAAGTGGACATTTGCATTGGGCTAGAACCGAAAAAGAGCCACAGCCCCTCCTGCAGTGAGAACTGTACAAAGGGGTGACATCTGATAGCTGTGACAGTGCTGAAGAGACAGATGACTCTCTGCATCTCTACTCTCTGATCCAATTACAGTGCACATCTCTCTGACAGACCCAGCAGCTTGAGTCTGACTCCAGCGTTTGGGGAAGGACAGTACTGATTTCTCAGGTTATAGTATTCAGGTACAAAGAAAGGTGCAAAGGGTAGCCTCTAAATGCTCTAAACTTGAAGAAATCATATCATAGCAATATGACACCCCAGTCATGCTTACGGTGCGGACTGGAGGCAGACCTGGTAAGACATTTTCATTACACCATTAGCGGGTTTCCAACTCCAATGAAGTCATTAACTCTAAGAAGACTGCTTTGAAAAAGCACTGCTCGCAGGCACATGTTAGCACAAAGTTTGATGGCAAGCTCAGAGTTCCAGTGAGGAGGTGTTTTGGGCCAGAACTGTGTGGGAATGACTGATTAGCAGGCAATGGGTGGGCAAATAACCAAACAACAACTACAGGCTTTGTGACCCTCCTCATATTCCATGTCCTCATATGTCACTATGTTGTACGATTCAACATAGTACCAGCTATTCCCAAATACAAGCCGCTGTAAGATACACCATCACACTTGCACACATAAGAATAATGTACCGCCATTAGTATGTAAAACCTAATGGTTTTTATATCCTATTTCTGTGGATTTGGACAGTAAATTGCACATTTTGAAAGCCATTTTACAAAAGATTTCTCGCGGGGGACATCCCCCCACACCGCCCTTGGTGTGGGTGTGCTTTCTCACTGTGCTCTCTCCCTACCAAATTCAGACCCACAAACCTACTCCCCACCACCTTTCAAAGTCACCAGCCGCCACTGATCCTCACCACTGTCGTCTCAGTTTGTCTTTTCCCCATGGCATGGTCTATCGCTGAGGGCCCATCAATATAAAGCACTTCTCCCCCCTCAAGTGCCTTCTCAGCCGCCTTGGGAATAGCATCATACTGTTCCATGTACATAGTACAGTCGTGCACATAGACTCCCTCCTCTACCAGTTCAGCTAAAAACGTTGCTGGGTTTACAATTCTGCACCTCACCACCTTTATTGCTGGATTCGAGATAATGACCTCATAGCCAGAAGCTCTCTCTGAAGTCAACGTACTTTTGGGTCTTTCGAGGATTGCAAATTGGGCATGTTCCACGTAACGCGTGGTGCTGCACCCCATTCTCTACCGTGAAAGCGGCAGCAACCAGAGCTTGTCGCATGGGTAATGTCCTCTCATTACGGGGTCTAAACATCCATTATAATAGACCGGTCGATTGTGTCCTAGGGTAGTCTTCTGTGTGAGTACCGCAGTCATCAGTACTCCGTTGCAGGTGAGAACAAATAAAACTTGTCATGATAGTGTATAGATGTGAGCGTGGCTCTCTAGCAGTGACCCCAATTATCAGCGGAGAACATGTGGGCCAATAAAAGACTCCCCGCCACAAGAACGGAAGACTCAGCCATGGGGCAAAGTTACTGTCTTTTAGTAGCAAGCAAAATGACAGGGATCACACCAGAAAAACAAGTATACTCAGGAGCTCTCGTCTTCTAACCATGTATCACCCAGTGTTATCCCGGTATGAGGTCACAAGTTCAGGTTCCATTCCAGAAACCTATCAAACATTTACATTGGTCAGTTTGGGTGAGCTAAATATGGGAGCTATAAGCGTTATTTTTACTATTGGATAGCCATATCTAGTAGCTCCTCCTAGCACCACCTCTACTAGTATCAATCTACAATGTTGCAGGGTCGCAGAGAGACCATTGCTCCCTGCAAAAAATTGTATCCCCACGCAAAAGGTGAATCTGGATTGGGCAGAATGGGTCCTCCCATCCCTGGGACCCAGGACGGTTACCAGACTGAGTGTACCCTTTCAAGGCAATGGAAATGAACATGGAGGTGCAAAGTGTTCCCTAATGTTACAGATTGAGTGCGGAAGGTAAAATCAGTGCGCAGATCCCAAAGTTCTTGTTATGGAATCCATGAAACAAAATGCAAATTAGGCTTCAAATCCAATTTATTATTCATTAAACAGCCGGCACGTGTTTCGACCTTTCAGGTCGTTCTCAAGGCTGTAAATTAGTCCACAAATAAAATAATCATGTATAAAGATAATCAGAACATATATAATAAATTCAGATATGGTGACACAAATAGCAAAAGAAAATGACATACCAGTGTTTCAATGTATGGATGTAGCCAATGAAAACAAAAGAATGACCCAAAGTAAAACAAAAGAGAAATATAAATTAGAATATGCTTATTTAGCGTAAGAAAAAACATATTACATTTTTAGTAAACAATATGTATGCGGGAAGTTGCAACATACCGTGATTCCAATGAAATAATGGACAGGGTCGCGTGTTAAGCAACACAGTTGCTACCTAAAGTGATGATAAAGTAACCTTATTAAAAAGAAATCTCTGATGTCGGTAGAGTAGCAATGAGTAAATGTCCAGTATAAGCAACAATGCTTTTTAAAAAAGGGATGAAGATAACTTACCCTCCAATGGGTATAAGCCTCAGTGAGAAAACGATGTGTCTACAAGGTAAACAGATTACAGATATAATCTCTGCTCAGCGTATTAATTCAAAAAAGTAAATAAACTGTACCTGATGCAGGTAGCGCCAAAGTTGTAACAGGGTCAAATCCCCATCTCCAAATCAATATTTTTTATGAACACTGGTGTCGTGCGGCAAACTCAGTGTAAAATCGCAATAGGGAGTGAAAATGAGGCTGCGCGCGTGACGTCATGCGCACGTTTTGCGAGTGACGTCACGCGCGCACACACCGCAATGATGTCATTCGGCGTCATTGGTGCGGCTCGGATCTGTCGTCCGCGGCAAAATCTAGTGAAAAACTAGCATAAATATGGGAAACTGTTATTTAAATCATGCAACTCATTGTGCTGGAATCTATGAATGGATAATCCATAATAGTGAAAACACATTACTCGCATCATATCGCTCATCATTATGATGGTAAATGAAATACTAGCATAAGTATGGGAAACTGTTATTCACATCATGCGGCCTATTGTACTGGTGGTATGTTGCTATATCAGGAATGTATAAATGGATAATCCATAATAGTGTAAACACATTACTCGTATCTAAATGAAAGTGTTCTGCAAGGTGAATGTCCAAATTCCCACAACATATTGAATCTAAGTCAACAGACAACAATATTCTGAATTAATTACCCCCAGGGTAAGCAGGGACTTCTAAGGCATTCTTTTGAATCACAATATTACGGTTCATTTACAATCAATAGGTAAAGCTAGATGATATTGTTATGCATTGTAAATGGCCATATAGCCGGCCAAAGTGATATACAATGTTAGCTGATCTCATTATCAGTGCTAAACAGTATTGGGTGCTAATGCCCAAGTATACAGATATGTGTCAAAGCAATGACAAAGTGACAAAGTTCTGAAAAACAATATGAATAATAAATTGTCCAAAATTATTAATATTGGAAGTCAAAGTTAAAATATCCATTGGCAAGGCAAACAGAATATACATAAGTCATTATAAAAAAACATGCATTTCATGGTCTGAATTCAATCCAACTGAAGTACATCTGAAGTGGCAAATGAGTTTACATTATAGTCTACTTAGTTTCACGCAAAGGTCGCCACAAAAATACATAAGCACTTTGATATTCTGCCGGAAGTGAGGCCAATTATGAGTGGCATAGGGTGGATTACTGAAGCAATTTCACAGTATCTAGACGAGATTTTGCAGCCGCTTGTTACCAAAATGAGTACCTATATTAGGGACAGTACACAATTTTTACAATATTTGCAAACTGTAATATGGCGACCCTCCTTTCGTCTGGCCACCCGTGATGTTTCAGCTTTATACTCCAACATCAGACATGATTTAGCCATTCAGTCAATAGAATATATCTTTCGTAATACATCTGTATCCTACTACTGTCATATACAAATGGTCAAAGCATTTTTGCAATTTGTGCTTACCAACAATGTGTGTATCCATTTATACATTCCTGATATAGCAACATACCACCAGTACAATAGGCCGCATGATGTGAATAACAGTTTCCCATACTTATGCTAGTATTTCATTTACCATCATAATGATGAGCTATATGATGCGAGTAAATTGTTTTCACTATTATGGATTATCCATTCATACATTCCAACACAATAAGTTGCATGATTTAAATAACAGTTTCCCATATTTATGCTAGTTTTTCACTAGATTTTGCCGCGGACGACAGATCCGAGCCGCACCAATGACGCCGAATGACGTCATTGTGGTGCGTGCGCGCGTGATGTCACTCGCAAAACGTGCGCATGACGTCACGCGCGCAGCCTCATTTTCACTCCCTATTGCCATTTTACACTGAGCTTGCCGCACGGCGCCAGTGTTAATTCATTAAAAATATTGATTTGGAGATGGGGATTTGACCCTGTTACAACTTTGGAGCTACCTGCATCAGGTACAGTTTATTTACTTTTTTTTTGTGGACATTGGGCCGGCACACATTGAATTAATACGCTGAGCAGAGATTATATCTGTAATCTGTTTACCTTGTAGACACATAGTTTTCTCACTGAGACTTATACCCATTGGAGGGTAAGTTATCTTCATCCCTTTTTTAAAAAGCATTGTTGCTTATACTGGACATTTACTCATTGCTACTCTGCCGACATCAGAGATTTCTTTTTAATAAGGTTACTTTATTATCACTTTAGGTAGCACTGTGTTGCTTAACACACTACCCTGTCCATTATTTCATTGGAATCACGGTATGTTGCAACTTCCCGCATACATATTGTTTACTAAAACGTAATATGTTTTTTCTTACGCTAAATTAGCATATTCTAATTTATATTTCTCTTTTGTTTTACTTTGGGTCATTCTTTTGTTTTCATTGGCTACATCCATACATTGAAACACTGGTATGTCATTTTCTTTTGCTATTTGTGTCTCCACGTCTGAATTTATTATTTATGGTCTGATTATCTTTATACATGATTATTTTATTTGTGGACTAATTTACAGCCTTGAGAATGACCTGAAAGGTCGAAACACTTGTCGGCTGTTTAGTGAATAATAAATTGGATTTGAAGCCTAATTTGCATTTTGTTTCATGGATTCCATAATAAGAACTTTGGGATCTGCGCACTGATTTTACCTTCCGTACTCAATCTCATGTTTACCTGTACTGGTGTTTACTAGGGGACATCAGTGGAAGGTTATCCGAGCAGCAGGCCATCTTTTGTGCATTAATTTTGGTATTAACCAGCTCACTGGCTACTTACGACCCCCAGTCTGTCTTATTGTTCACTAATGCTGCCTTCTCTGATCACCTATGCCTGGGAGAGTGCATTCAGTTAGCAGCTCGTGGGCAACACTTGTAACCGTTCCCCTTTGGTTCGATGGGAACAGTCCTCTTCATCTACCTTGATTGAATGGGCATTGTCCTGTTCGGCTGGTTCCCGTGTGTTGAGTTCACAAAATGAAGATGTCCTGCTTGTAATTATGAGGATTTTAGCTTGAGTTTCTGCAGGTGGCTCATTGTCTTGTCTTGATAACTGGAACATTTCCTGTCTCCACTTGTCCTTGGCTGGGAGCCTTGTTTCTGCTCGCCTCTGGCTGTGGCGATCATGTTAGTCTTTCAATGTACCCAAAGCCTGGTGCTCCTTTGCCACCCATTTCAGAGATCTATAGCTTCAGTATCATTCAGTATATGGCTTCTCCATGTTAGTAGCAGTCAAGCATGTGCAAGCTAAATATATGAATATTTTGCATCCTTCGGTTTTAAGCGTTGGCGAAGTAAATTAATATAAAGAAATATATATGTGTGTCCATCCTCTACCTATGTGGGTCATAAGCATGCGCTTCGTGCCTGTATGCAATAAACTAGTACATGTTCGTGTAACTTCTTGAATGGGTGAATATATACTTCATGTATAAGTGCGGCTATATTGTGATGCCAGCAGTGACGTCATTGATTTCTGACTTTGCAGTCAGTCAACTTGCTTGATCAATGTCCTTCCATGTCAACCAAATCATTGATTGGGTATTGTCTGAACGGCTGTCTGAGAGAATAACATTTCTCACACCTGCGATACATCGAGGATTGCAGTGATGGCTCTAAGAGTGAGGCACATCTGTCGTTTCTCTGCCTTCGTGTTGAGCGTTGTGTGGGGGGCATAAGGGTGAGATTTGGCCACCCGTCTGCAGCAGCCTGGGATTCCTAACACTGGAGCTGTGCATGTTGTTTTTTTTAGCTCCTCAAATGCTTCATTCATCTCGTGTGTTCATAGCAACTTGCCATCCCCTTTCTTTGCCTCCTGAGCCCACTTAGCAAAGGTCTCCTGTAAGTGCTATAATCAAAGACCCAGGCCCTGCAATAATTACAGAGGCCCAAAAACTGGAGCATTTGTCTTACTGTCTTTGGCACTGGTTTGGTTTGGTTTTTTATTTGTATAGCGCACACAGCCCTTGGGTACCTCGGTGCTTAACTTACGCATGTCTTTACAATAAGTGCAGTACAGTAATTATATAAAGGTGAACATTAGGACTGGGTAGTGCAGGAGAATACATGCATGGGAAAGCTTTGCAAATTTATGCAAAGAGCTACAACAGGTACATATGAGGTCATGCAGAATTCAGCATAAAATATATGCTATGGAAAGCTTGCCTCTTGTTATGGGGAACTACCTCCAGTATATATATTAAGTCAAAGTAGGTACTGAGAATATGTCTGGGACAACTCGTCTCAGGTTACAGGGAGCTACATCAGGTACATATTTGGTCGTGAAAAGGGTGCTGCAAAGCAGCATCACACAGGTACAAATGTCAATTAAGCTGTTTACCTACATGGCACCTACCCCATGGCACCTACCCCATGTTGCAGGGTGGCAGCATCACACAGATACAAATGTCAATTGGGCTGTTTACCTGCATGGGGCCTACCCCATGTTGCAGGGTGGCAGCATCACACAGATACAAATGTCAATTAGGCTGTTTACTTGCATGGAGCCTACCCCATGTTGCAGGGTGGCGGCTTCACACAGGTACAATGTCAGGATCCACAGTTCAATAACACTAGATTTGGGTGTGTGAAGCAAGATGGGGGTGGAGTCCACATTAGTGGCCCAATGTAAGACATAGAGATTGTAACAAGGGTCGTTGCAAGAAGGAAATATTGTGTAGAATGCAATTGTGATGAAAGGCAGTTATGGGGCTGCAAAACAGTGACGGTGTCATTAAGGTAAAAGTTCTGCTGTGGAGGATCAAGAAGGTACAAGTATAAGACAAGGTCAAATCAGCGATCCGATCATTGGTAACATCCGGAATATACCAGGTGGTATCATGAGGGCCGTGGAGAGGCGAAAGTGGTGCAGAGTGTGCACACTAACGGAAGAATGAAGAGGATAGTGAATGTCATTACATTACGTGATTTAGGTTGGGTTTGAGGCGGCGGTAGTGGTTGAATACATCTTACCCGTGAAAGCATCAGGTATGCTTTAAGGCTCAGACGGGATGGGCGTTAGACGATGCAACTCCAGGCAACTCCTGGGCAAAGACAGGGAAAAGGCATCTGGCCTTCAAAATCGGGCCTTTAAATACCGGGCCCTGCTTCGCCTCACGGCTTGGCTGGGCCTTGGTATTTCATGTATGCAGCATCCGATCAGGCTGCGACATGTAGCAGGGTGCTACTCCAGGCAAGGACAGGCAAGGCAGGCAGGTTGGTTGTACATCAGGAAGAAGATGGTGTTCTGCAGATCGTCTCTGGTGTTCCTGGAGTCACTTTCTTTTGGCCTTTCTGTGATATCAACTGCCCAATATATAGCACTTCCTTTGGACAATATTGACATTTTGACTTATCCACCTTGTAACCCTTCTCTGCCTGTACTGTCAACATGTATACTGAGTCATTTCGACACTGTTCCTCTGAATTGCTACAAATCAGAATGTCATCTATGTACTGTATAAGGGTCTTCCTATCTGTATGTTTCCAAGATCCATCTGGGGGACCCTATTAAAGATGGGAGGTGACTCACGGTACCCCTGAGGGAGTCTCCTGTGTTTCCACTTTCGGTTTCTATATAGAAACGAGGTCAAACCCTGTGTCTCTTCATGGAGTGGTATAGAAAACAAGGGGTTCTTCAAGTCTATTACTGTGAATTGGGTAGCTTCCACCGGGATGCTATATAGGATTGGCGCTGTTTTAGGAACTAGCGGAAATTCTACTCCAAAAATGTTGTTCAGGGGCGCAAATCCTGAATAAAATACCATGACCCCAGTCGGCTTTTTTACTGGGTACACAGCAGTGTTACACTGCGACTGTGAGGGTACTAGAATTCCTTGTTTTACTAACATAGCGATCGTCTTGTAAATTCCTTTGTCTGCTTCCTTTGATGGGGATACTGTCTTGCCGTTGGTGAAATAGCTCCTGGTTTAAGCTTTATCTTGACTGCCCCATCCCTTTTAGCAACCTCGCGTCGTAGGGACCATTGGTCCATAGGCCGCTGGGTACTCACCTCAAGTGTTCCTCGAGAAATGGTGGTGGTGCTTATGTCAAACTCCACCTCGTGATCTGATTGATTATATTGAAACAGTTCCTCATCTGTCACATCAGTCAAACTGTATCCCTACCCCACTGCAATCACCATCCTCCATGATTGTCCTGTGTCATCAGTCCCATGCAACACTATTCTCTTGTCCCTCACTATAACTGCCTCGAGTTCTGTTGGGATCACCTTCCCTTCCTGTTCATCTAGGGGAATCTCTGATCTAAATAAGAGCTTGTTAGGTGTGCATAACCGCCTGCCCTGTATTCCTGCAAGCCACACTATCAACACTTCCACTCCATATTTGAACAGCTCAATGTCTGCTGGCCCCCCCTTTTACTGTCTGCCCACAATATGCCTGAATGAGTTCCCTCACGTTCATGTAATGAATTCCTGGTGTCAAGCACACTATCCCTTCATCTGTGAATGAAAAGGTCATGTTATGTCGGCTCATCATGGCTCTACCTATTGTGTTCTCTGGTGTCTTTCAGGAATATAACAGTGGCATGGTTAAGTCGTGTCCTCCTACCGTAAGTGGAAGTTTGTCAGTAAAAAGGACCAAATCCGTAGGCCTAGAGAATCCCTGTGCATTCATGGCATTGCCTGATATTGGGTATCTCCCTTCCCTAATACAGGACCGTGTCACCCCTACGAGAAAGGAAGAAGTCTAATCACCTATTGTCACCCTATACGTAGTTCCTCATTTAGATTGGGTGTAACTATAGGATCAAAAACATCAGGTCTGTCAGTGGGCTGTCCTGTCACTGATATAATGACATTCCCGACCCTGTGAATGGATTGCCTCCTATTACAGTCGCCCCCCCCCCTCCCATTTTACGGACAGGAGTTTGCATTGCGGAATTCGCATGTGTCATCAGTGTAGTGTTCTGCTGTTCTGATGCTGATGTCTGCTGTGCTTGCTGTGATGGCAGCGTATGTCCCTGTGACTGTGGTGCATGCCCCTCGGACTGATATGGCTACATCTGGACATCCAGGGTGTGTGTTGGTTGTGGCGCATATGCCTACACTTGTGTGTGATCCTGGGCATGGTAGTCGGTCTGCCCTGTCTGATATGTGGGCTGGAGCTGTATTCCCCTGTTCTGGTGCATCCCATCACTGTCCCTACACACTCGAGATATGTGGCCCATTCTCTCACACACCCAACATTGTACGGGACCCCCGTCTGTCTTTGCTGTCCCACATGGAACCTCTCTGTGCCCTGCTGCTTTGGGTGACCAAACCCTCTTCCTCAGGGTGCCCCTCCAAGTCCCTGTGGCCACTGATTCATGTTGCCTCGTCCTACAAAGCCTCCTCCTGCTATTTACGGTCTGTTATGCGCATGCTGAGTGACTATTCCCTCCGCACTAGTTAGCATTGCCCTTTCAATTGTTTACTTTGATCATTTCTTCTGCACTAACTTCGCTACTTCCTGTTTTCTCTCCTCACGCTCCCTTCTCACATTCTCCTTGCATTACCCGACAATAGTGCACTATGGTTAGCTGAAGTTCTGACCACGGCTTAGCCTCCATACCTGCCAACCACTTCAACTGTTGTTGCACCTACTCAGGTAACCCATGGCACAATATGTGGTAAAATAACCCCACTGTTTTGTCCCACAGTTCCCTCGTCTCGAGACGCAAGCGCTCTTCAATCTCTTGAATTTACGGAAGTGAGTCTTCATCCTGATGCATTTTGCGCACCATATTCACACTTATATCCAAGGTGTCTGGGTATTGCACCCTTAGAGCTTGCCATATGGCCGCTCAGCAATTACTGAATGGCGGATCATTGTGTGCTGTATTTTGTGCTGTCACTCCGGGGTACCCTGCTCTTTTCCACACATCATCTTCTACTTCTCCAAGGATGGCTGAGAGTAGACTCTTCATGTCACCCACTGCTAATGTCGTCCCTGTGTCAGTCTTTCGAGCTCATGAATCCAGTTCCCAGCCCCAGCAGTCAACGAAGATAGCTTACTTCTTACATCTTCTTTATCCATTTGTTGCCATGGAATGTACTGAGGCCATCCTTCTCCAGTAAGGGAAACTGCATAAGTCTCGTTCCTCCGTCCTGTCTCCCCATGTCTTAAGTAGCTATGAACGCCCTTGTCATCTCTAGAGTCAGTTCGGGGTCAATATTCTGTGCTCGATTTATCTTGGAGAATGAGTATATAGTTCAAATAATGCTCAACAAAAAGTGCAATTTTCAGAATGTGGTTTATTGACTTAGTTCTAAAGATTCCAAGTTTTATATTAATCATGTTGTTCCACATATTACTTGGATCAAATTGCAACTGATTATCATACAATATGTGTAGTCATCTGGCTTCTAATTTCTATATTAGGATTTCTTATTCAGGTCCTAATGGTATTCATGTTGTCTGATTTCACTGTTAGGATCTCTTATTTAGTTCCTAAATATAATCAACGTTGTAATATGTCTGCTTGTGTTCCTTGTGCTTGGGTTTCCATTTTATTTGTTCAATATTATGGTCCTCAATATAATATTCCTCAACATGTGTTTCACCACAGTCATGACTGTGGATCTTCAGGAGGATCTTTCGGTATCAATTGGTAACATCTGCAACCAGGATAGGTGCAATCAAATGCTCTAACATATTTATGATCATCAGTATAATACACGGATATCCAATAGGACATCTTGTTTCAAGAGCATAATCAAGAGAAACACACCCTCATTAGTTATATTCCATGTGATTGTGGATGCTATCCTTCACTGTTGCCAGTATTTGTAATGGATAATGCAGTGTGTTACCTCTTGGTGTCGTTATCTAACACCAATGTGACTTGCTCATTTCAACCACCCTTTTCCTAGCCCTTGTCATCTCTGTCTGTTTTCGACCTGGCAGGGCCTTAAACCTCTGCACATACAGAGTAATGGTGCCCTTCAATTTGTTTCTCTTCTCTCAACCCTATCTTCTCCATCTCACCACACTGTGTCTCTGTCAAGGCTTGCTTCCCTGGCTCGGCGATAAGGCCTATCGCCTTCATCATCATCACTACCCCGTTGATCCTCGTGTGACCCCATGGTCCCAATACTACTGTGACTGTCTGAATCTCTCTCATCCTTGAAGCTAAACCTCCTTAGCATTGGGTGTTCCCGCTGGTTTCCCTTGGCCCGATCTGTACTCCCTCGTTCTCCCTCAATGAGGGCCCTGTGACACTCCTAACCATCCGTGGGGCAGCCGTGCTGCCTCTCCTACTCCTGTAAAGTTCCACTAACCTTCTTTGTATTCCTAGCCCATCATCTAAATGTACCAAGTCTGTCTTAATCCCCAACGGTTTGAAAAAACATCTCGTTTTACTTCTATCCCTTTCCCGCTTGTGTCTCCGTTCCTCTTCTTCCCTGTATCATCGTTCTTTAACGAGCTGTTCGACTTCTGCCTTCCTTCTCTTCTTCTTTGTTTGCAACTGCCTTTCCTGCTCATCTTCTGCTTTCCTCCTTGCTATCTCCTCTAGCTCTCTGTCTTTTCTTCTCTCTTTCCTCTCTCTCTCGCTCTTTCTTCTGCTCACTCGTGTTCCTTTCACAACCTCTCGTTTTCCTCTTTCTCTTCCCTTTCTTGTCTGTGTACTTCCCCCATTATCTCCACCCATTCCTTAGCTTCCTCCTCTGCGTCTTTACAACTCTACTTCCTACCCTGCGGGTGCCGTTTCACTTGTGGCCTTCCCATCCAATTTGAGCAATATCTGTCCACCTACCCATTCATTTGGAACTATCATTTCCTGGCTCATCCTAAGACCTGTCCTCCCCAAGTCATTCTCTTTTAATTTCACTTGCAGCTGGTTGTGTTCCCTACATTCGCTGCTAGTATCCTGTACTCTTTTACTCACTTGCTTTGCGCTGCTAAGTGTATCTTTGCCACTAAACGCTGGAGGTATGAAAGTGGGATTGGTGTATCCTGCTGTTGCTTTCAATTCTTTTATTGGGTAAAATCCCTTACTTTCTGCTACCTGACCTACATCTGTGGTTTGAGGAGGAGGAGGTGGAGCCGAGGGCGCTTCCCCTTCCGTATCGCGTTGACTGGGCATCCAGTGCTTTTTGGATCGGGTCCCCTTCTTAGTCTTGGAATATTGTCCATAACTGTAATATTGCCAGCCACTTCCTTAATTTGTTCCCCTTGTAGGCTGCATGTAAATAAGTGGTCATATGTTGCTGCACTCATTTGGAAAAGCTTCCATCTTTGGGCCATGGTTTTGCCAACTTGTCCTAGGTATCACAAGTCCATTCTGCGCTATATGGCATATTGTCTTGATACCGTGGGAAGGACTTGCATAAGTGTTGGAGGGGTGTATGTCTCATTTCGTCACGTTATTTAGAAAGTCTCAATACTTACTTGACCTCAAATCGGGATTTCAACACATCCAATTTACCTTACAATTTTTGCAATTCATAAACTCCATACTGTCTCTCGAGTACCATTTCTCCAAATAGTAATAGTGCAACAAATCTTTTCAAACGCCTCTCTGGCTCACCAACACCCACACAGGCATGGTCCATGCACCACCCCCATTGCGTCCTCTGCCCTGAATGCTCAAACCACAACTCCTGTCATGTGCTTCTCTAGCTTCGTCCCAATGCCACAACACTGGTTCTCAACTCACTTAATAGTCCAAAAACTGAAATTCACAGTCGCTTCTCACGGGTTGCTGTGCAGCCCTTCTGGCATGCGGCGGGATGAGGCGGGCTTAGTGCTGAGAGGTGTAAGCGACCATCCTTTTGCTACCACTTGTCAAAGAGTGGTGAGGCCCTCTAGCAGTCACCCTGATTACCAGCATAGCCCATCAATACTCCCCACAGCAGGAACAGAAGACACAGCCATAGGGTATCCAACAAAATGACAGGGATCACACTAGAAAAACTTTAATTATCCAGAGCTCTCATCCTCCGAACATGTGTCACCCGGTTTTATCTGAGAGTGATGTCACAAAACCAAGTTTCCGTCCCTGACCCTACTGGGCATGCAGATTGGTAAGTTTACGTGAACCATATACACATTCTACACGCGTTAATTCTACTATTGGATAGCCATATCTCGTGGCTCCTCCTGAGACCACCTCTACATATAACGAATACAGAATTGCAGGGTCGTGGGGAAGCCATTGGCTCCTGCAACATATTATGCCTTCACGTGAAAAGTGTCTCTGGATTGGGCAGAATGTGCCCTCCCTGCCATGGGACCCTGGATGGTTACCAGGCTGTATGTACATTCTCAAAGCAATGGAAATTAACATGGAGGTGCTGTGTGTTCCCTAATGCTGCCATCTCTGATCACCTAAGCCTGGGAGTGTACATTAATGTGTTAATTTGTGAGCAACACTTGTATCTTTCCACCTCTGGTTTGATGGGAACAGCTTCTCTCAGTCTACCTTGTGTGAATGGGCATTGTCTTGCTCTGCTAGGTCACTTGTGTTGGGACCACAAAATGGAGCTCTCCTGCTTGTAATTGACAGGATTTTAGTCTGAATTTCTTGCAGGTGGCTTATCGTCTTGGTAACCGGGAGCTTTCCATCGCCACTCATCCTTGGTTGGTGTGCATCGTGTCTGCCTTCCTCTGGCTGCAGAGATCCTGTCAGCCCTTCTATGTATTCAAAGCCTGTCTCCCCTGCCTCATTTACCTCAGTGTGCCTATAGTTTCCATATGTAGCCATATGGCTTTCTATGTTAGTGGCAATCAAGCGTGTGCAAGCTAGGTATACGTATAGTTGGCATCTTGCAGTTTCATCTTTGGCAATGGACCTCTGTATAGCAATATGTATGCGTGTCAGTCATCTGCCTGCTTGAGTCATAAGCATGTGTTTTGTGTCTATATACATTGAACTAATGCATGTTTGTGTAGCTTCGTGAATGGAAGCCTGTGTACGTGCACCTACGTCGTGATGTCAGTGATGATGTAATTGATTTCTCGATTTGCGGTCAGTCAACTTGTTCGATTGATGACATCTCCGTCTCCTCCATATCATCGATTGGGTATGGTTTGAATGACTGCCTGAGAGAGTAACGTTTCTCACACCTGCGATACATCGACAGTGGCGATGTAGTTGCTCGAAGTGATGTACATCTGTCATTTCTCTGTCTTCAGTCTGAAAGTCGTGTGGGGGTCATGAGGGCCAGACTTGAGCCTCTGTCTTAAATTGCCCTTTCACCAGGATCTGAGAAAACCTTCTTAGTTCTTAAAGTTAGTATCAGACCCATGCATTGGTGGGAAGCGTTCCTTGTTTAAGCGCAGTGCTTGATAACTGCAATCCATTATGCTCCAATGTGACAGAATGCAGATACATTTTGAGAATGTTGCTATGTTTACTTAGAGGATTACGCTTTGTCATTTTTGTAGCATTTATGTAGTTTGTCAAAGTGTAGTCATTATATTCTTAGATAAAGTTCTATGTCACCTTTATAAGGTTAGTCCTTTCTCACCCAGGGTCCTGGACAACCCAAATGCCATTTAATTCCTTTATGATGTGTGCCCAACGTCACTACAGTTAGTAAATGGCACACTGGTTTGGAATGGAACTTTTATGTTGCATGAAAGAGCCATTGGTAGATGTCAATTTGACAATGACTAACAGAGATCAACATTTCTGGGAGATGGCAGGTTTCTAGCATGTGCTTTTGTAGCATAAAATAGCCTGGTTACATTGACCTCGAAAGCTACCAGAAACTACCATTGCGTCTCCAGGCCAATCAGTGACATTCAACTATGCCTTTGTAAAATGTACTTGTGTTTGGGAATGTGTATGAAGGAGCATTATGAAACACGTAGATGACATGCAAAGCATAATAGGTGCTATATAATGGACAAAAGTTATGGTTTTCATGTCGTGGAAGTTGGGTTTGTGGTACACTATCTTCTAGCACCTTGTTTCCCAGATGTAGTTCCTGCTTACTGTATGATGCCTGATGCCAGGGACATGCAAATACTTCTCTTTGTTTTGTCAAGTGCAAACATGCACTATGCTCTTCCTTTTTTTCTCTCTCATTTTAGTGCACTTTGTTTACTTTCTCTGTAGGCCCTTGTGCCCGTAGGCAGTTCCTTCCACATTCTGCCACGGAGTGGAGCACACTGAAAAACTTTCCTCTCCTCTTTTTTTCTTTGCTAAATTCACCGCCCTGCAGTGCTTCGAGGGAAAGAAGACAGTCATCGCCATTGTTGTAGCCAGTCCTGTGGGCACAAAATCTGGCATGATTAGTGTTGCAAGCACCTAGCAGGGAATGACAATGCCATGATCATGCAGTATTAGTAGGCTGCCGGGGATCACTCCGGCACAGATGACTGATCTGTGGTCCCACGGATCAGGGACACACAGGCCGAGAGCACACGGCAACCCACACAATAAATGAGCCAGAGACATAGCAGGAAGATCCCCATTAGACACCCCCACCTCCTTTGGATAGAGTTATAGACATAAGAATAAATAACACAGACAACTTTGTAAGATTCTTTTTTGGAAAGTACAAGGTCACAGTTTATTGGGAGCA
This sequence comes from Ambystoma mexicanum, assembly GCF_040938575.1. Classification (NCBI taxonomy): domain Eukaryota; kingdom Metazoa; phylum Chordata; class Amphibia; order Caudata; family Ambystomatidae; genus Ambystoma; species Ambystoma mexicanum. The sequence goes on along the minus strand of NC_090932.1, from coordinate 800,153,737 downwards.
AGACAATAAACTTGGGACGGTCCCAGCCACATAATCATTACAGTCAGGTTACGGGTGAACCATGTCATCCTATTTGCCACCGGCAAAACTGACGAGCTTCTGGTTACTACAAGCTAACACTGGCTACTACCAGCAGGACACACAGGGGCACTGACCAGGAGGTTGTTGGCCTAGAGCCCTAAGGAAGGGAAGTCAGTGCCCGTCGAGGGATCCCGAGCCGCTGCTGCCGAAGCTGCAGCGTGAAGTCCATCATTGGCTCGGACTGCCCCGATACTCCGCCTGTAACAAAAGAAGAAAATTAGAAACAATTTGCACAACACAATACCATTATCCTAGCTCTACATTCAAGTCATTACTACTATCCCTACGTGAATTACAGGTCAGTGATATGAACGCCTCTCCATGGTCCTTTCAACTATTAAATATACATTAAAAACTACCTTCACATGTTTATGCACAACTTCATGTCATACGACCTTTTAACATGTCGTCCTCTGTGTTCCAATCCTATCTGGTGTGGGTGGGTGGGGATCAACAGACACGGCGGGAGCTGCTGGGCAAAGAGACTGATTGCCTGCAGCTCCCGCCTTATAAGCGTCCCCCGGGAACCTGACCGGAAGCCAGGTCGAGGGGGACGCCTCTTCCGCCTAGACGGAGGAGGAAGAGCGGAGGCTAGACCAACCCCTGGAAGGGGGTGGCCAGAGGGGACAGCCCGCTATGTAGGCTGTCCCTCTAGCGACCCCTGCGGGGCCGGTCAGCCTCTGAGTTGCCGGTCACAGAGTCTTCCACCGCACTGCTGCACGTCCTAGCAGGGAACTCCCTTTATTAAGGGTACGTCATGACTGAGGAGCTTAAAGGGGACACCACCACAGCTAGGAGAAATGTTGCTTTGCAGAAACGACTCATGTCCGTCTTCTAAATGTTTTAAAATAGTATTCAGTTGGGTGAGTTGGTTTTAGAATGTTAGGGTTAAAAAATGGTACGAAGAATTCTAATAATTGAACAGGATTGTGTTTAACCATGTAAATTGGTACATAGCCACAGGTGTGCATTTATAATTACCAAAATGCTTTTAATGACATTCAATGGTGAGATTTTGAACGGGATGTTGTAGTCTTAGAAAGGTGGCTGTGTGTGATGGCAGTAAGTATATATGAGTATGCAGTTTTCTTTTCTTGTTAGTTACTAATCTTTCAGGGATTGGCAGGCATACAGCTGCCGAAGCAGCAAATTGACTTTTTGAAATTGCGTAATGCCAAGCTGGAAGGAACTGGTGTGCTTTGAATGTAGGTTTTTTGTGTGTGTTGCATTGGTTATTAAGTCTGTCATGGGAAAGGTGGAATGTCCTATTTAGAGGATAAACATTTTCCAGCATTTTCAGTAGTAGAGTTGCGCCATCCAATTATGTGGTTAAGACCATATAGCTTTCACTTGTTCTTGGTTACCACAGTGGGGTTGGCACGGCCCCATCTCTCATTCACATGTTTCATGTGTTGTGTCAGTGTGAGGCTTGGAGTTTGATGTATGAGTGTGAATGAAATTGTGTGTGTCTGGCAAGGAAGGGAGGTGTATTGTGAAGTGCTTCAGGTAAGGAAGGGAGGTGGGTTGTGGAGTGCTTTGCTCTATGGATGGATGCATGCTAGTCTGGAGTGCATGAGGTCAGAGACAATGTTGAAATTTGTGAATGGTGTATGAGTGAGAAGATGCTACGATGCTGGCGTTCCACCCGAGGAGAACATACAGCCTTCTGGTGGGAGCTAGTGGGTTCCCCTCTTGTGATCATAAGGACTTCTACGTCACTGTAATGAAGGAACTGCAAAGGAACCTACATGAAACGTCCTGAAGTGCCCTTTACAACAAGCTGCTTGTAATTACTGCTCACCAGAGCTTTACTTTTAACCCTGAGTATCAGACAACCTGTGTAATGAACACTTTTCTTAAGCACTGTTTTTGTTTGTTGCTTAAAGGCTGCTGATAGCCCGAGTTCAGCATGGTGTTTGTATACCAGCCATTACATCTTAACAAACAAATATTGGGTAATTTTGACACGGACGCTTCCCCACCCCTATTTTCTTCTTCTCCGTAAATTACCCTTGCATGATCCACACACAGAGCCTTAAGCACGTGGGCCTTGTTCCTGGTTGGCAGTACCGCAATTTTCCACCGTTTTATTTCTCTGCCTCTAGTGAAAACAAAGTTAAATGCTGCCTAGTGATTGCATGTGAATGCCTGCCCATTCCCTGTCATGTTTCATATTTTATTTTTAATGTTGATTTTTTGGCATTTTACAAAGTATTACATCTTAAGTGGAGCAAGTCACAAACAGGTTCCGTGAACCGTATGTGTAGCCTGTGGCAAAATGTTCAGAATCTAAAAAGACACATTTTAAACAGGGTTGAAGACGGAAAGGGCGTTCTGATCAGCCTCTCAATTCATGTTTCTCCTGTAACTCAATACCTTTTTTTTCTACCTGAGCTTTAGAAATTGCTTATTTAGTGCCTTGTAATTTTGGACAGTACGTAGATAGAACTTGTTCAAGACAACCACTGTCTAACCCCTTCCATGCTCTCCCTACCCACCCAGATTCTCTGCTACCTCTGCACCCTACTTATATGTCCGCTAGGTGGTGTCCCCTGTGTACAGCGCTCATTGATTTCTAGCTAGCTTTGCGTTTTATTAATCCCATACACACATACATGCAAATCACACTGATGCAGCCTCAGGGAGGCATATTGCAGTCTATCCTTATTGAACAACACACTTGTATCACAATCATTTGCGCAACCGGCTAATGTATTTTACGCAAACAGCACTGGAACCAGCGCAACTACAGTGCAGATGTATTTGTGTCGGGGTGCTAATGTCGTTTGCACATGCACAAAAACTGATTCCGGTTGTACAACTTATTGTAAAGCACCCTTCGTCTACTCCCATGGTTCCGTTTGTGCAGTCACTTATATTTTTGGTGGAAAGCAATTTGAAGTAAAATCTAGTAGTGGCAAGTTTCAGCAAAGCCCCGTTTTAGCAATGAAGAAAGAGCAAATTACTTTTTCCTCATGACTACTGCTAATGTTTAGTCCAAGAGATTGAAGACATTATTGTCTTTTTAATGCAAGTAATTGGAAAAGGGGTAGAATTTTAAAACTACTAGCAAGGCATAAAAAGTCATTCGCCCAGTTAGTTTGCAACGGACACACAGCTCACTATGTGCCAATTTCCACTCGCCAATGTCTAGTGACAAGCAGTTATTCTGAGGCCTGATTAGAAGTCTGCAGTATCACCACAAACTGTTTTCAATGTCTGAGTGGTCACCACACTGGAGCTGCATTTCCTCCTCATGGCTAACACCATGGGCCTCATTATGAGTATGCCAGTGTAGAGGAGCAGGTGATCTCATCTCTAGTGACGGCCACCTCATACTGGAAGAACAGCAAGAGAGCGGTGTGTGTGACACCAAGTATCATCCCAATACGGCACCGAAGATATGAGAAACAATATACACTCAGAACAGCCGGATCAAATGTACCCTGGTACTGAAGTGGTGGAAGGATGTTGACATACACCATTGGACATAGAAGAACTTTAACTACAAAGTGACACGAGTAAAGCAACGTCATAAAGGGAAGACACAAGGACGCACGGAAGCGATATGCAGACACTTAAAGAATAAAGGTGCAATTGAAGTAACAAAGTAATCAAGTGTAAAGCGATAACAAAATTGTCTATGTTGGAAAGATGAGTGAGATGAAGCTCAACAAATGTACATTTGCAGAAACGGGAGGTAGATAAGACATATTGCTTGCTGTAATAGAAACGTTAAGTAGGGCGACCATGATGGAACACATTGGATCGTGTTGAAACTACCTAAGAGGCAAACCGAGGCTGCAGGACTAGGAGACACTGCAGAAACAGTTTTGCGCGAAGAACAAAGAATTTCTGTTTTACTAAGTCTAAGGATGATGCAGCAGAACATAATTGGAAAGTACCAAGGGAGTTAACCAGGATAAGCTATGAACGAAGGGCATGTTTCTCTTAGATTAAGCAGAAGCAAAGAGCTCTGCAAGTGCCAAGTATTGGATAATTAAAGATGCAAGAACCATATGTAAGGTGGAACGCCCACGTCTCCACAGGCCAAGAGGAGTAATAGCACCCAGCACAATTAAATCAAATAGCAGTAAATAAAAGATAAAATGGAAAAATGTTTGATCTACTAACATGTGGTGCAAGAACAGAAGACAAGGTGTATTCATTGGGACTCAGACGAAGATAGTGGTGTGCCCTGACTCCATTAAAAGTCTCAGAGATGAAAGAAGTCACCAAGGTCAACTATAAAGGAGAAGCCTTGGCTTGTGGCCTAACTGATGAGAGATGGTAGGCTAACTGACCAAAGATGGCATTGTTCGGATGTCGTTCTCTGCACCTGGGTTTCGTTTTGTTCATGCTCTGCTAGTGAGCCGAATGTCCAAGGTTGGGAGACTATACCAACCAATCATGAGTGGTTATGAAGCAGCATTTTATACAGTGTTGCAAAAGAAAAATCCATTGTTAGTATTTGGCTAGAATCCGTGTTATATGTATTTTAGGGGTAGTTCCTTGATAGGTTTTGTTGTTTGCCACGAAGGATGATGTCTTAGCTGATGTACATTGAAAGTATAAAGGCTTTGTGAAATCAAAAATTTGACGAGAGTGAGTGATCTGCATTTTGTATGATCACCAGATTTCCCTACTTTATTTGAGCTGACAATAAAGTAGCACTCTGCCATATTCTTTGAGTCTGTCTGATTATTTGGGTCTGAGATTATTTATTATGGTAATTCCATCCTGTGCATAAGAAACTCTCCAGGTGCTAGTGCACACCAGTGGATAATTAACATGACAATAATTCCATTTACCAGCACTTTTCCGTACCGGCATACTCCGAGTTTGGTGGTGTGGTGGCCAGAATTACCTCCAGCTTGGAGCTGGAGGTAATTCCGGCACCTCACCATCAAAAAATACTAGCCGCTCCCCCGATGGAGTCCTATTGGACTACATGGAATGGAGAGTAACTGCCCCTACTGGCACTTGGAATCTGCTGGTGATTCCGGCAGACCAAGTGCCGGTAATGGCATTACCATTCGGTGGTATCCCGCTGGATTAGTGTGTTCCTACTGGAGAAACAGCTGCACATTATTCCAAATCAGTGCCAAGTTAGAATCCGTAGAGTTGCACACTATGACAATTCCAGACTCTGCAAATCCCTTAACAAGGACATTCGGAACAAGATCAGAACAGAGTGTCACAGGCCTTACATGGAAATAAAGTGGCCGACAATTGACCCCCGTTATACTTTTTTTGTCAAAATTTGTGATGGATTAGAAAAACCGATGACTAGTGCAAGTTATGGAAGGATAAACAGCTAGACATTACCGGTCTGCTGATGAAGATATCAATGATTCAAACATCCAAAAGTGAGTGGATGGATTACATTTTTGTACACATCTAATAGACAATATCCAATAATGCCTGTGTTATTCAGACAGTGCAGGACCCAAAGATACATTTTTTGGGTTCCCCACAGCAGACTTCACTCACACTATTATTTGTTTTTCACAGGAGGATGGAACGCTCATATTACATAATGTTAACGACTGTGTCAGAAAGGGGCAAATATACAGACCAGAGCCCATTCTGTTAGGGTTCACAAACCAATACCTTTTTAGTAAAGGAAAAGGCCAACCACCCTGGGATAAACCTCAGCCGCTTCAACGCCTTGGATGTCCTCCCATCTTCTTTGCCTAAATGATGAGAATTACGAAATCTTCCTGGTTGGCATTCGAGCCACACTCAACAAACTCGACCCAGCTTATCGCTCCTTCGACATGGACAGAAACACAATTCCTGTCTCACCAGCTTTTAACACCATGGGAATTTGCTTGGATGCTACCCTTTGCTTGATCCGACAAGTAAACACCATCGCCTCCTCCACCACCCACACCATGAAACTCCTAAACGCCAGCAGACCCCTTCTCTCCACTGACAACCGGCTCACCATCGCCAGAGCCATCATCGGGTCCAGACTCGACTACTGCAGTGCCCTACTGGCTGGCACCACAGAACGAAACCTATGCACATTCCAAGTCATCCAAAACAACACCCTCCGCACTACCCTAAGCCTATCGAAACACAATCACATTTCAGAGGCCAGAAGAAAGGTACACCGACTCCGTATACGGGAACGCCTCAAGTTCATAACTCTATCATCTACTGCTGCCTCACCAACACTGCCCCAGCATACTTGTCACAAAGACTTGTGAAACCCAACCCACTGCAGGAGACTTGATCAGCAAATTCGTATAGTCTCAATGTTCCAGAGTTCCCAGAATCAAATGCTCTAGAGCAGGAGGTTTGAGTTTTCTGGTCACCACCGCCAAACTATGGAACTGTCTCCCTCTCGCCTTCCGGGCTGAACCATCATTCTGGACTTTCAGAAAACATTTAAAATCATGGTTATTCACCTAAGTGCCCAGACTGCCTACACCTCATTACGAGTTTGGTGGTATGTGACCAGTAATTCTGGTGAGATGCTACCAAAACAGAATTAGCATTCCCACTGCCTGATATCCCAGGATTACCAGGATATTACGGGCAGCGAAAATGCCAGTAGCGCCCTATTGCATGGATTCCCATGGGGTCAAGTCCCATAGGACTGCACAGAGGTAATTGTGGAAGTATTTTGCTGGTGGGGGCCTGATCTACGGAATGATCGTCAATTTTATAGGCATTTGTTCTGGACTGGGGAAACTGTAATGAGCCCCCTGTCTTAGTGTTCACAACCCTCTTCCTTTGTATGTAACTGGTGCCTAGTTGCCTCAGGGTTAAGTGCGCTATCTTCGAATGCAAAAATAAATAAATAAATAAATATATTGTAGAGAGGTACTTAAAGCTGGGAGCTACTTTTCTCTCACCTGCACAACTGGTGCTTGTAAGGAACTCATGGTGGCAACAGTAAAGACAGACAAAAGTGATCACAATTCAAGGGTGTTTATTAAATTGTAAATCCAGGGTGGAAAAGTGCCTAATCAAACCTAAATCTAAGATGGGAGGAAGCGTCGACTATAAAATGAAAAATAAGGCTGTCCTTGTGGCGTTGTGTCAAAATAAAAGGACCTACACTAAGAAAAACCTATTGCCAATTCCTTACAATTCTTTACAAAAAGAGTTTGGGATATGGGTTCAATAAAGAAAGAAGTGTTCACAAATAATAAGTCAGGATGTGATTGCCGAGGGTCTCCGTTCCCCACGTTTTCAGCACGGAACAAGGTGGGACCTTGGAGCACAGCACACGCTCAAGCTTTCTCAGCATGAGCTGACAGATCCGTTCCAGCTGTCAAGTTCTTCGATGGATAAGTCTCTTTTCAATAAAAAAGTCTCTTGCCTGCGAGGCCTAATGTATTCACCAACAGATAAACAAACAAAATGTTTCTTTGCACAATTACTTTGGGTGAGGACTTTTCATCCCTGGATCTCCCTCGACCGGGCTCGGACCCACTTGACAAGGGGGACCATTCACTTCCCCCCCGTCTTCCAATGCTTCTTACCTTCGCAAATCTTAATGCCTTTTAAAACAGTTGTTCAGGCTTCGCCCCTGATTGTCGGCTTCCCTCTGCTGGGTTCACTGTCGCCAATTTTTACAGACAGTTCACTGTGGACACCCATTGGTCAGGTCCACTTCACTTAACACACTATTCTGGTTGTCGGCTTCCCCCTGCTGGGTTCACTCTCGCCCACTTCTACAGACAGTTCACTATGGGACTTTAGACTTCACCCTGTCTCGTTAGCATCCCTCCACCGGGTTGACTCTTGCCAACTTTTAACAAACAGTTTGTGTACTAATTTTCACAATGCAGGAGTCATTTCCCTTTTCTTTCACAATCATCTGTTCTTTCACAATCATCTGTCGGTCAAAGACTTTCATTGGTACAGAGGATTTTACAAGATCCCTGCATGTCTACTTTGACCTCTTTTCGCCTCTTCCCAAGGCCTTCTAGTTATGGTGGTCTCTTATCTTCGGGTAATCACTGAGAGTTTCCTGCGTGAGCACCCGTGTGGTGCCGGATGCCTCTGTTGCAGGTTTTCCCCCTCTCCTTTCTCAATAGTTCCTTTCAAAGTTCAAATGAGCTCTTGCTATTTTTTGTTCAACACAGTTCGGTTTCTTTTCGACTCTCACGTCGACTCACCGGCTGTGATGAACCGCTTGACTTTTTTCTCCTTCGAGTCAAGGTTGGTACCACCGAGACAAGCGTCTCTCCCTGGCTTGCTTGTCAGTGGAGGAGGGTCTTGTGTACCGTAGACATCTGCTGCAACACATTCTGGCCTTTGTTCGCGGCCTTATGTTTCCGTTTGCAGAGGTTTTCGCAAGCCTGGATCGGAAAGGGCAAGGTCACGTCTCTCCTTGTCCGCCACGCATTATTTGCCGTCTTTCGCCTTCTCAAGAAATACAGTGCTGAGTTAGCTCACACATTGGTCGGCCTTGCTCGTCCTGTGCTCTTGTGGTCCACATTTTATCCCTGTGGGGAAAGGAAAGGGCTGTCAGGTGTGCGCAGTTCTGGTTAATTGCCTGACTTTGCCTGACCCTCGGATTGGGACATGCCAGGTAAACGGCTTTAGTGTCAGTGCGTTGTTTGGTTTGATGGGAGAAAGTGGAAAAGGGGGTTGTTAGAGTTTCCAGGTAGGATCTGAGATCGCCAGCCCTTCCCTGGTCACTTGAATAAGGGTTTCCAGTGGTCTACTCTGGAGAATACCCTCAGGTTTCTCACAAGCTCACTGTGTGTGGCATTTGCTATGTTTGGGAATGTGTATAAAGAAGTATTAGTACAGAAATGTATAGCAAATACAATGGACAAAATGTTATAGTTTGCAACTCATGTAGAAGTCAGGTAGCTCCTGTTTACTAGGTTATGCCTGATACCCAGAAGCTGCATTTAACCTCTGTTCATTAAATGTTTACTTCAGTGGCTCAATAGGAACATTTCCATTACTTCCCCTAGAGCTGTTGCTTCTAGAGTAGTGTTTCACAAAGCTCCTCAGTCTGGTAGTGGTGCCTTACAAAGCAAGTGGGGTGGAAATGATTGAGCAAGAGGATTTTCATGACCCAGAATATGGCTTTCTGTATAAATTTGGAAACAGACATCGCCACATTGCAAAAGATGCAATTCCACGTTTTTCTTGTGAACACAAGGGTGGTCATGCTCAATCTACGCTGATAGCATCCACTATTTTGTTGATCTACTGGTGACAGACAGGTGTCATGTCCTTTATGGAAGAGTGTACTTTTCAATTACTGGTAAAAGTGTCAGCACTATCAGAGGATGGTGCATCAGAAGCAGTGACTAGCACAGCAGAATGGGACGATGCTTTACAGTCTAGAAAGAGACTGATTAGTACAGAGCAACACGGTTCCATCATGATGGAATACTTACAAAGTAACACGTTACCACAAGGGCTTATTGTCCAAAATGAACCATGTCTCTTTGTGGACAATCTCAAATTCAGGACAATGTAGAGCCATGTGGCTAATAAGTGCGCCCCCAATTGGCTTGTTCTTATTATAAACACAGCCAGGGTAGTAAAAAAGGAGATTTTAGAAGACCTTATGAAAAAGGAAGAAGTCATAAAAATATGACTTCATTGGAAGTTTTAAAAAAAGATTAGAAGAAATAGACTGGGAAATGGACGAATTTAAGGAGTTCACAACTATTGACAGAATAAAAAGAATGAAAAAAGATTTGACCAGATTCAAACATGAGAATGCATTCTCTTACTCTGAAGAGGGCTACAAGTTCAACCCACAGTATCAAGATAATGATCCAGGCACATGTTCAAATTAACATGCGAGATTCAGGGGACCTTCATATCACTCTAGCAGTGATGATACAATAGAATTGTCGCTTCAGGATACACTAAGAGCTTCCAATAAAGGAGAAAATACGAATAATGACAATCAAAGAGGAGGCCTTTTACACAGTCACACTCATTTTTTAGACTTGGGCAGGGGCTGTTAGAGAGGTCAATAATGGCAACCACAGGTGATGAGAGTCAGGAGCAGTGGGCTACGCAAATAATTCATCTATCTAGGCACATGCTGTCAGTAGATGAAAAGACTATTTTGAATAAAGGCCTAGGATTTGTTACTACCAATAAACATGATGCAGTTAATTACCGCAAAGAATTCCAACAGTTAACTCGTAAGATTATACTCAAACAATTCTCCGCAGATAACCTGCCACCAGAATCGGATAACATCACAGGCTTAACAACTCTGTCAACTTTTACTCCACCTTGGCCCTGCATGCCAGCTGAGCTCAAGGTGTTTGAGAAGCGAGTCTTAAATGATTTTGATAATTTAGAGAAGAAAAACTACTGGTTCTTTCGAAATATAGGAAACTCCGTAATGAGGCCCATTGTTTTATAGGTTTTGTATTTCAATGAAACCTTATAGACACAGCATTGGGGATGGTATATTTAATGGTGGTTCCATTGAAAGAGATCTATATTCAAGGGCTTTACACCAGTGGCGCTCCCTTCCAACATGATCGCACTCTATACCAATTAGTTAACATAGGCATTACATCCTTAATTTTATCAGCGTCCCATACAATTACTTGCAGTACTCCTTTAATTGTTATGTGTTGTTTTGCCCACTAACCACCACTTCTTCGTGGTCATGCAGTTATCCAGCACGGCTCTGGACTGTAACGTTTCTAGCGCCCCATTGGTTACTCACCATTAAGGTAATCAAAGCTTTGTTTTGTTTCAGCACATTTACACAGGCTGCAGGTGTGCAAGCATAGTGCAACTTTGTCAAAATATAGTCTACCGTAACGGCAATAGTGACCAGGTTTTCAGCTCTCACTTCATGTAGGTTGGCAGTGATCAGAAATGCAAACAACGTTGTATGTATAGGCGTGGGGGTGAATTTCCGCTCCTGATCAAAATGTTTCTTGACAGGAACCCTCCATATTAGTCTTTGCTACACTTCAAAGCATTATTGGATCTGTATAGACACTCTGAGCATTTCTGTTCCAGCCAGCTGCATAGCCATGTGATGCATTTACAACTATACACATTATACTTTCTGTAGACTGTGCTTCAAACGATTATGACTGAATAGTGGCTGATAACAAAGAATGAAGAAAAGAAGTACTGCACTGCATGATGACGTGTTCCATCCCTCCAACATTAGAAAGGTCAGTTTATTTAAAAGCTCACCTAAACATTGGTTGTGGCAATAGGTGCGTCATTGGCTATCTTCCTCTGGAAGAGGGTGTGTACAGTCACACTCATGCTTATTAACATTGCCCGATATGGGCAAAATTAACAGATAAACATCATATTTACAATGATTGGGTTGCTGTAACAGAATGAATTAGAAATATTTGTTGGAAGACAGTGCTTCCAAACCTCTAGATCATAAATACAACTAGAACTCTGTTCTTTTGCATTGCAGAAGGCCAAATGTTCGCCACTCTTAGATCGGGACATTTATTGTCAGAAACCTCCCCTATAGAATGTTCTGTCACATTTTGGGAACATGAACATGTTGGGAATAGGACCTGCAGAGATTCGATAGTTGCTTGATTCTGGTCTTTGGGAATTTGTTGCGTCTTTACTCAAAGGATTCTTTTTTTTTCAACTGAAACGGGTTTTCTTCTGTCTTTATGCATTTTGTGATTCCATTCTTTTGCCACTTGGTGATGGGTTATTTGTGTCATTTTAAGTCTCATCATTCATCATAAGTGTTGTTCATAGTGTTGTGTACGATTCTTGGTTGAGGTCCATATAGTAAACTGTTGTTGTTTGTAACTGTTGTTGGTATCATGATTTGTTAATAGGAATAATTATGCATTTTGAACAAAATGTGTAACATATATTTTTTTCTGATCATCTATCTGGAAGTGATTTATAATGTGTGCAGCATAATATTCAACAGGAAAGGACTTCAATGGCATGTATCCAGTATTTGCCTTGCGCCAGGTATAAAATTAAAACCAGATCTGTGTCTTTGTGCTATTTCACCATACTGCTAGCTCTTCTTTTCTTGTTCGTACCGGCCATATTCATAGACCTTTTTTAAAATGGTTGATCCTACTTTACGAAGATGCGCATGTCACTCAGCCTAGGTCAGAACTGGATTGGCAAGAGCAGGAGGGCCAGGATCCGCAATTTCCTGAATATGAGTGTATAGTCTGAAACCAGAACATCAGGCTGGTGTACTCATTCCGGGAGATGGCCATGGGTGACAAATGTTCCCATGAGGATCTGCTAATGCATCTAAATTACTTGGAAGTTTTAGGGACATTGGTTTTCCATGAAGTCACAGAACAGTTCTGTGAAGATGTAGTTGATCTGCCAGATACTACCTTACAAACATCTGAGGGAATGAAATCAAAACTGCTGTCAGATATGGCAGGGGTCTGTCTCTATTTTTGAACAGATATCAAAATTCAGTTAATCTACAATTTTGTTGGGTCTGAATGGAATTTGCACCACCTGGTCAATCGCAGTAATTGAAAGCTCGCTCCTCTGGTGTTTCAGAAGTTGATGGATTAATGATGTCCATGTTCATTGAGACAGTGTTTGCAACTAGACTTAGTTATCACTTACAGTTTGTTTTTTAGCAGAAGGCTCCTTTGGTCTTCACTAAGGATACTTCACTAAAGAAGTTGAGATGGGGATGCTGCGATGACTGTTTCCTCTTCATAAGGATTCCTCAAGTGAATGCTCAGGTGCAGAGATATAGCAAGTCCCTGGTAGTGTTTTTACTGCTTTGGTCAGCATACACATGGTTTACAACCTTGCTGGTACTCTGCACAAATTCTTTAATGTTTCCTCCCCAGAATCAAGTGTTGCTTTGGAATCGGACCGTCTCCCCCACAATCTGCTTTGAGAAGGATCCCTGACAATAGTGGTGCTGCCATTAAAGAGGTGGATGGACCCTGTCAGCAATTATTCAGGACGGTTCGCTTTTTATCCGACTTCAGGACACTGGACACCAGTAGTTATTTTTTGGATCAGCCCAGGCTGCATAGCCTTTTATAATTATAATTATAATTGGCTATTTATAATGCACTTTATACCAAAGAGGTTTCTAAGCACAGACCCGGGATTCAAACCTGTGTTGCCCTGCATCGTCTTGCTTCCAAGACAAGCGTGTTGCCAATGACCCATACTACCCGTGTTAATGGAGAATTTGCCTTTCATGGAGAATTCTCTTAAGTCTTTTAAGAACAGTATAGTCTTCATTTGTAATTTCTGTCCAGTTTTGCCAAGAAAGGTAAGATGTACAGGTTAATCAGTGTCTATAGGGTCACATTTTCATCAGGGCATTATCTAGCTCTGGGAAATTGGTCACAATTATTTCTTCAAGGGGAAATTCTTGTCAAATTGACAAGAAGATTAAGACGAGCATCTAGATTTCCAGCAGGAACTACACCTCTGGGTGGTGAGATAATTCAAGACCAAAGAAAAACAGAAAAGGGATCCTCAAATTGTCAAGTGTTCAAAATTGCTAAGTGATTTAATGAAATCACATGCACTGGTGAAGTGCCCTCTCTTGCCATATGGGTTAATGAAGTGGGAGGTAATGGTGAATACAGATGAGGAGATTTCAGATTTGGGGCACACTAGAGTTGCAATGGCCTCTAAGTCCTTCAAAATAAATTGAATCTAGGATGGAGGACAACTTGAGGATGGCGGTATCATCCATCCACTGTTTAGACCTTTTTTTAAACTAATTTATCGACACCTCCTATTGACATACATTATAGGTGTTCTATAAATTGACATCAAAAAGTCTTCATTATTATTAAGGGCGCAGGGGGCATGCTTTTCCTACCCTGTGTTTCCCTTTCCAAAGCAAAGCTAGGGTTTGAAAGTAGTGTGGTCTCCTTTAGAGGGACAGAGTTGAACGTGATATTCTGGAATCCCCTGACTTTTAAAAAATTGGCGTGATGGGTAGATGGTTGTTGGGTAGTCCCTATCAATAATACAAGTATTTTGCTTTGTGTTAAGTGTTAGAGACAAAGCAGGATTGATGGATTGGAGGGGAAACAAGAAATTTCTTAGGCTCAACAAGTCATACAAGTCTGTATCAGAGCTTGATGGGCAGTGATCAATTGAGGGCATAGAAAGAAGGTCATGTATTGGATCGGCTAGGGAGACCATGAGAATTAATAATTTGATTCTGTGTTTGTCCAAGACTTCTCATGGGAAGTAATTCAAGTGATAATTGTATTTTACGAGCTATCTTTGGTTTAGAAAAAAATATTTTAGCAGGCTTCTTGAGACACCACCATACCTTTAAAGTAAAGAAAACATTCCTATGCTAACATATGGAAAATATGCTTTATGTCAGTCGACTTCTGCATTGTACTTCAACATTTTACTCATTATAAGAGAGAAGATCCATCTTTTTTTATCTCTCTTAGAGTAATAATCTGAGAGCACATTAGTGCCAGGGCTGAGAACTTTTTTTCAACTGGAATAGGAAGACAAAGGTATATTTGTTCTCTTTGCTTCTAAAAAGGATAAAGGTGCATCTTCATGCCCTGATCAGTCTCGATGTAAGAGCAAGCTGAGTTTGTTTTTCTAATAAAACGTCCCTTTTATTTCTAGAGGAAGCTGCCTCCATCAGTTATTTGTAGAGTACCCATCTCTGAGACATTCCTACCAGTAGTCCCCAAAGAAGACAAAGGGAATATCATGTTTTTTGAATTTGGAAACCCTGAACTGTGTGTCTGGACTTTCTGGCACCGGAATGTGGCCAGTAAGTACTTATTCTAACAGTAAAATGCAATATCATATATTTATTCAAGTTTTAAATGGAGGATCCATGTCATCCCTCGTGTGTAGTTAGATATTTAGGCCCCAATATTTGCAATTGCCACTAACCACTGGCTAGTGATAATTGACTCCTGGCACGTAATACATGGTGTGCTGTGAGTATGTGGAGAATTGAGAGGGCGAGTGATTTTTCATGCCTTGGAAGCCGCTTCCTACTTGAACATTTTACTCCTACGGTATTGCTTCTAAGGACTGCAGTTTTCACTGAAGTAGTTGACTGGTCTTTGTGTGGGATGACAATATCGCCACTATCCAGACAGATTACACCAGCCTCAGGAGGACAAGACACTCACATGAATATGGACTTTATGGCAAGCCTGTTGCACAGGGTTATTGTTTTCCTGAGAGACGGTGGTTCCAACAGAAAAGTTATCAGTAGAACTTTGTGATACTGTGCTGCATTATCTGCATATATTTTCAGCAAACAATGCCATGATAATCCTTTTGTTACTTTAAGTTTGGTGCTATAACATTTCACTTTGTTCTTTAAGGTTCCAGTGTTAGTAATAGAAAGCCATGGCATTTGAACCTTACACAAAAAAGCATAAAACCACCAGCTAACACTAAATTACCGATTTACCATAAAGTCCATCTAAAGTATGTTTGAGCCAAGTGATGAGTGTCACCTTTTTCTTATACCTATTGTAGAGCTTTGCGGTACGCTTATCAGCCGGCCAGGCTCTTAGACGGCTACCCTTTCTTCTATTAAATACTCCACAGAGGCAATTTTCCACTGTCACACTCACTTCAAAACTCATACGAGTATCCATTAATGCAGATTGCCTTGTCAGCGATTGGCTAGCTTTGGCTAGCTTTGGTGGCACCCAGACATTTTTCTTTTTGACTTCAGGGATTTTGCTTATCTGTATTTTTCCATTATTGGGAGAGAGGCCCTGTCATTCTGATGAGACATTTCTACAGCAGTGATAGACTGTGTTCTTCATTGAGTGGACCTATGAAAACAAGGGTCATGTGATCCTGATAGTTCCCTCTTGGCATGCTACGTCAAGTACTTAGAAATGTGCCAGATATGTGTTTGCCTTCAGTGGGGATTCCAATGTTTCATGGATTTGTGTCCCAGCATGTATGACTGCATAGGTGTTGCTCTTGCAAAAGCGAGAGCTTGAGGGGGTGTAAACCTTGCCAATGATTTTTATAACTATTGTAGAGACCTGAAAGACCTGTATCGGAAAACCTGATGGTGCCCAGAAACATCTATGCCAGCATTATTTTTGGATTGGGGGTATGGGCAGTGCTCCAGATAGGATTTTGGAGTGAGAGTATTTTACTCTCAATTTTTAGAATTGGAGAGTATATCCAATTTCAAGAGAGTAAACATGACTCTTCCTCCTTCGCAAGAGAGTAAAAAGTGTCTGACAACTATCCAATTTGTGTGTGAAGTTAATACTTTGTTGGAAAAAATAAGTGAGTCAAAGTGGTTCTAAATATGTTATTGCACCTGTCGAAAACATATTTTCCCCACACAAGAACCCTGTAGATTCATACTACCCAGCTTCATCTTCATGATA
This sequence comes from Ambystoma mexicanum, assembly GCF_040938575.1. Classification (NCBI taxonomy): domain Eukaryota; kingdom Metazoa; phylum Chordata; class Amphibia; order Caudata; family Ambystomatidae; genus Ambystoma; species Ambystoma mexicanum. Next base: position 800,137,325 of record NC_090932.1, on the reverse strand, counting down.
CTTGGGAACAACCTCTGTTAAGAGTTATTACAGATGCCAGCTCATTACATCAGGTGATTCATAAATCATGTCCCTCACTCTACCAGCATCACTTCTCTGCCTTTGGGGCCTACTGCTTGACAACCACTCCATGTTTTTGCTCCATCTCGCCTTCCCTTTTGTTTCCCCTGTCTCTCACTTTCTGATGCTCTGTCTCTCACCCTTAAGTGTTGCGATACCACATTTTGCGGTCTGTTTCTCTGTCACTCTGCCTCTCCCATCTCTGCATTTTATTTTTGCTTTTTCCCTCCTATATCTCACTGTATCGTTTGATATAACTCCTCTTCCTCTCTCATGTCATTACTCTGGCTATATATGTGTTTTCATTTTTCTCGGTTGTGGTTGCTACTCCTTTTGATTATCTTTCTTGTGCTGTCTCTTATGTTATTGGCCTGCCCTTCTCTAGTCTTGCATTTCTATTTCCATCTCTCCCCACCTGCTGTTGATCTGTGTTTTATTTTACTGTCTCCAAATGTCTCTTTTGCTTTGTTTCTATCCCTCGCTCCTATTGTGCATTTGTCCTATTATTAACTCTGTTTCCCTTCTCACGTTCTTTGTTGCCCTATCATGTAGCTCATTGCTGTTGCTCGAATTCCTGTTTTGGATTGTCTAGTATGTTCTCTGTTCCTTCGTCTTCCCTACCCGCCACAGCTTTGTTCTTCTGTGTTGCTTAGGTTCAGGTTCCTCTCATGTTTTTATGTTTGTCTTTTAACATAGCACCAATAAATATCCCAAAAACTGAACATGCTTTTTCTTTAAAAAAAATTTAGTGCAGCTTTACCATTGGATGCTCCCTTTTAGATGTGTGCCAACCTTCGTTTGGCCATTATTATGGGAATTATAGAGTTAGAGGTTTGTCTGACCAGATGCAGCACTTGCTTGAATGCAGATGCTTTACCAACACTGTATGCCATTACAAGTACAGGAGCCCATATGATGTGTGTGTTCTGGGCCATTACAGGTATAGCAGCCTCAATGAGGTGTGTATTTGGAGCCATTACAAGTATAGCAGCCCTGAAGAGTTGTGTGTTCTGAACAATCACTGGTGTAGCAGCCCTGATGAGATGTGTGTTCTGAGCCATTACAAGTATAGCAGCCCTGATGAGACATGTCTGTTCTGAGCCATTACAAGTATAGCAGTCCTGGTGAGATGTGTGTTCTGAGCCATTACAAGTATAGCAGCCCAGATGAGACGTGTCTGTTCTGAGCCATTACAAGTATAGCAGTCCTGATGGGATGTGCTTCCTCTGAGCCATTGCAAGTATAGCAGTCATGATGGGATGTGGTTCCTAAGGGCCATTACAAGTATAGCAGCCTAAATGAGATGTCTGTTCTGAGCCATTACAAGTATAGCGGTTCTCATGAGATGTGCGTGTTCTACTTCTTCTGAGCAATCACAGGTATAGCATCTCTGATAATATCTGTGTTCTGAGCCATTACACATATAGCAGTCCTCATCATGGGATGTGCTTCTTCTGAGCCATTGCAAGTATAGCAGCCCAAATGAGTTGTGTCAGTTCAGAGCCATAACAGGTATAACAGCCCTGATAAGGTGTGTAATCTGAGCCATTACAAGCACAGCAGCCCTGAAGAGTTGTGTTCTGAGCAATCACAGGTATAGCAGTCCTGATGATACAAATATAACATCCTTGAAGAGCTGTGGGTTCTGAGCCATCCCTTGTATAGCAGCCCTGGTGAGGTGTGTGTTATGAGCCATTACAAGTAGAGCATCCCAGATGAAATGTGTGTGTTCTGAATCACTGAACATTTAGTAGTCCTTTTGATAAGTCGAAAAAAGTTAAGTCAACCGTGTTACAAAAGAATGTTACCTGCATCTTAAATGCATATCTCTGATGCAGACTCTTTAACTCACCTATTAATAGCAGTTGAACTAACAGGCTACACAATAATCTCTGCAGCAGTGTTATTGACCGACTGAGCTGCCTTTCCCAACAGGCTGTTGACACTGAAAGGCACATAGGGTTAGGGCACTGGCAGTTCCATGTGATGCTTGCCTGACATGAATGGCTTGTCAAAAGCTCTAAGCCTGTTTGGACTATCCTTCATTAGTCAGGAGATTCATAATGAGGCTTTGAATTGTGCTTGATCTTTGGCAGTGGGACTCAGTAATCAGACATGCGAAAAGCATAAGTTTGGAAAAGCGCAAGACCAAGTAGAAGGGATTGAAGTATATGACAGCAATGCCATCTTCTTACACTGTCATAGGTTGGTGGGAATAGCTCAGACACTGTTTTTGCTCTGTACTTTAGCTCGCTGCAGAAAATGCCAACACATGTTCGTGCTTTCTTAACAGCAGCTCTGTTAAGAAATTCAGGTACTGTCCCAAAACATAGCAGTCCTGCTAAGAAATGTGGGCATGATGCAATCAGCCCTGCTGTGAATATTTGGCATTGTGCCGTGACATGCGTACGGTATAGCAGCTCCATTTGCCACTGAAAATATATGCAGAACTTCTTCTACCTGTATCCATTATACCTGCTTGCGGTGGGTGGTCTGAAAGGGAGTTAAAGTTCAGACCACATGCCTAGCTATGCAATTGGTGTGCTTCTGTGATGAAAAGAAAACAATATATGAAATGCCCATGCTGCTGCAACTGCGCTGCCTCTATTAAAGCCAATTGTTCATGTTGCATTCACCTTCTACAAAGGTCATTTTAGTGTTCTTCATGTCTGTGGATGCTATGTTAATTGTCTTCATGTCTAAATGCATATATCTATTATACGTGTTATCTATTGTACGCATTCTTCATGTGGAGTACATATATTAAGCCACCTCCACAGTCCACAAACATGACAACGCTTTTCTATATTCCATACGCTTTGAACAGAGCACCTGCCAGGGGCTTTGTTTTACCTGCCAACAGAGGGTTTAGTCCATAAATGCGTACATGTTTTTCCTTATGGCATTCTTGGCTGTCTTCGTGCTTGTGATTGCCTGAAGCAACCAAGAAGCTCTACATTGCAAACCCTATATTGAAATGTAATCCGATTTTCCTTAAAAGGGAATTGTAATAAAGTTACTCAGTTCAAAGAACTGCAAACTCAATTTTAAAGTTACTGAAAGTGAGGCCTACTTCCTCATTCTAACAGCTCCATCAATGGCTGATCAAATCTAGTTTTGGGGCCTTCTATACCTTTTCAAAGCAAATATCCTAGACATTCAATAGGCGTCAAATCCCGTTTCAAAAGAGGTCCCTCCATTAGGTCTGTTCTTAAGGTTATAGGACAGCATCCAGATTAGTTTTAGGCAACCTTAAGGGTTTCAAGTTTAATGTTGGATTAAATTTGGGCCATGCACATGCAGCTTTTCAAGTCTAGGCAGACCCCCATTGTGACTGAAGTCATCAACGCCTATGGCAACCCTGCTCGGAATCCACCCATTTCCAATATGTACACATGCAATTATAGATACTATTGTCCAGTGGGTGGATCGCTGAAACGCAGTAAAAATTAAGGGATGCAGAAGCTCCCTTCTGTTTCTTCTTCATAAACTTAAAAAAGCCGTTTATATTTGTGTTTATATGGGTGATGAAGTCTGCACTTTGATAAAAACGGTGGACTTAATAAAAACAGGCAGTGCAGGCAGTCCATTTCTGGGTGTCTTAACAGAGTCCCTGTAAATATGTGGATAGTGAAAGGCCAGTTGTTGGAGGCCTTGTGGTCCGGAGATATGAAAAGGGGATACATGACAACAATGGCAGATTTGAAGTGCCCTTTTACAAACAACTACTTGAACCCTGGGATTCTCTAGACTCTATGAAGCCAAGACATGGGGGGGGGGGGGCTGCTCTTTAAACAATAGGAGTCAGGGGCGTCTCTTCTTTATGGATCTTTGTAAAGGCATAGTATATATCTATAATCCTGCTTGGGTGCCTTTGTTTGTACTGTTCAGGACCTTTGGTATTTTGAGAGGAGGCTTAAACCAATTGCCATGAAACTGCAAGTTATGCCAACTTTGTTGTGGATTTCTTTTTGGATGAATGAAAAAGCAATTTTACCACATTTAATTTTGAATGATGAATCGCCTTTAGAACATGTCCATAAATCACCCTGGTTTGGCTATGTCCGTTCCACATTGTATGAATGTGTTTTTTCAGACTTCTAAACACGACCAAGCTGTCCAAACATGCATACCTTGCCATCTGCCTTTCCACTCTCAATTACAAAACCCATACTCATCATCTTCTTATGTAGCTGATATACATACATGTGTGTTAATGTACAGGTTTAAGGCGGTTACATAATGCTGTTTAATAAAGATAACTTAAACGTACAGAAATCACAATATAAACCAACCTGACAAATATTGAAAAGCTTATGATAAGTATAAAGAGTGGTGATAGCATTATGTTCACCATTCTGAATGAAACTCTACATGTACAAGAATGTAACATAATGTTAGCCCAAACAATCCCACTTGTTTTTCAACTGTACCTTTGAGATTTAGATACACAACACAACTACTATTTGCAGTTATTGTTTCACATAGGGAACTGGTTATTGTGCACAGCATCTAGTGGAATTAAACCCTAGGAGATGTATGCTCAGTCTTTTAGCAGGCATATGTGGGAGAAACAGGAAGTACCCACAAGTCATGGATGGTGGAAGATTGAGGACGAAAACTATGGCAGGTGGCAAGCCTCATCCCTAGACAAGCATCCCATCTTCCTAGGGCCAGTGTGACCACCCACTGCCTCATTTACAAACCGGGTAGTACATGGGGGAGGGGATGAGTAAAAGAAAAATTCCAGACAGGCTCCTCATACAGTAAAAGAAAATGTCCCAGGAAAGCATTCTTTTTTTATTTTTTCTTTATTTTTGGTATTTTAACATCGTAAATACAGAACACACAAGTAGTTGAATTTAAAAAAAACAAAAAAGAGACTATGCCCCACACATCGCTCCGGCCCCCCGCTCCCTTACTGCATCCCGCACCTCCCACCCACCATGCTTCAGGTTTGTAGTGTATTAATGTCATTTAGTCGCGCCATGTTCAGATTTGTAGAGGGATGTCAGACGACTCACCACCCCTGGGACCTGGGGAAGAGTCTTGAGAGGAGTTTTGGTCCGGTGCTGACATTAAATAGGAGATATACGGGCCCCAGATTTCAGGGGGGCGGGCATGAAGGGGCAGGAGTCTAATAAAATTTGCTTCAATGTCTTCACAGTACGTTAGGTCCATCTGCCATTGTTGGATTGTCGGTATCAGACCTTTTCCCCACGACATTGCAATCCTTCTCCGAGCAAGCAGTAGCAGCAGTCCTGCTAGTTTATGGATTGGGGAGGGTAGATATTTAGTAAGTCCAAGTAGAGTGATCTTGGGGTCTGGTTCCAAGGGGGTATCTATGATTGCTGCCGTTTTCTCCAGGGTCGACTTCCAGAATTGGTGTATGACCGGGCATTCCCATGCCAAGTAAAGGAAATCCGCCACTGGGGCATCGCATCGACTGCATGATGCTGGTGACGTGGGATGATGTGCATGTAATCTGGCGGTGGTGTAATATGCTTGATGAACGTATTTTAGGTGTATTCGTTTATACCCCGTGCTCAGTGATACTTTTTGGGTTTGAGCTAGTATATAGTCCCAGTCCTCGTCTGAGATGTTTGACTGCAGGGCTTTTTCCCATCTGACTTTCGGGGTGATTGGCAGTGGGGCCGTGTCGGTTAATAGGGTTTTGTAGATTAGGGACACTAGTCTACCTTCCCCCTGAGACTGGACCACTCCGTGTAGTAGTTGCCATGTTGGCGCTTGTTGTGGAAACGACCGGAAAATGGCCTGGAGGGCTACTCTAAGGCGGAAGTGAATTTTTTATCATGGAACAGGTCTCCCAGGGTATGTAGTTGAAGCTTATCGGTCCAGTTCAGGTAGACTTTTTCTGAGGTTAGGGGGATCCCAGGGATGAATCTTGTTGGGAGTAGAGGGGAAAACCTTTCCTGTATGTTTCATTTTAGTGCTATTCTTTTCCAGACTGCAATCGTGGAGAGTACTGTATTCAATGTCGCGTGTGGTATGTGAGATTGTCCTATAATGACCGCTCTTAGCATATTGGGAGATGCTAATGCTCTTTCGAGTTGGACGTGGGGTCGTATAAAATGAATGGCGTACCAATGGCCAAGGAATTGGGCTTGTGCTGCCCAGTAATATCGTTCCAGATCTGGGAGCACCATACAACCTATTTTTACTGGTTGGATCAGAGTTTTATATGCTATTCTAGCCGGTTTGCCCGTCCACAATAATTCTAGAATCAGGCTATGCAGTTTTTGGAGGTATTTTTTGGGCACTAATATAGGGAGGTTCATGAAGAGGTACACAAATTTAGGGAGAATCACCATTTTAACTAAGGCTACCCGGCTCCAAAGAGCGAGTGGTAATGCTTTCCATCTGGTTACCTTCTCTTGGAGGTTTTCTAGAGCTGTGCCCAAGTTGTCATCATGGCCAGATCCCATTGAGCTTCTGATGGGATCTGGCCAGTTGTATGCCTAGGTATCTAACCTTGGTGTGTTCCCATTTGAACCCAAAATCATCTTGGAATTCCCGGGTCTCTGGTGTCAGTGGGAAAATGATTGATTTACTGTTGTTTATTTTCAGGCCGGAAAAAGTGCCATATTTGATGTCCCACATGACTGGATTTAGGTTCTCGGAAGGGTCTTGGATATAGAGGGCGATATTGTCTGCATAGAGGGATATAATTAATTTGTGTGGGCCGAAGGATAGGCCTCTATGTATGTGGCGGGCTCGTAGGTCTGATGCTAGTGGCTCCATTACTAGCGCAGATAGGACTGCAGACAGATGGCAGCCCTGTCTGGTACCCCTCATCAGGTTTATAGGTGGTGAGTGGGTTTTCCCAGAATTATGTGGGATTGGGTATACAGAAGTGTGATGTACTTAATGTATTGGTTCCCAAGACCCATTCTTTTTAGGACTTCAAAAAGAAAGGGCCACTCGACGGAGTGGCCCTGCATCCAGCAGGGTCGCCACCGCCTGGCTTGAGGGGCTCAGGGCCTCCATGGCTCCAAACATTCTTCTAATACCGAATGTCGTGTTGCGGCCGGGGATGAATCCTGCCTGGTCTGCAAGTACCAGGGCTGGCATCAAGCGGAGCAGCCTGGTAGTTAGTATCTTGGCTAGAATCTTGTTGTCGTGATTGATCAACGAGATTGGTCTATTGGAGCCGCACTCCTCTGGAGGTTTCCCCGCTTTGTGTAACAGGATCACATTCGCTTCTCGAAGGGTTGGTGGGAGGACTCCTTTTACGAGAGCTTCCTCGTATACTTGCAACAGCAGAGGTGCCAGTAGGGGGGCGAATTTTTTATAAAATTCCCTGATCAAACCGTCAGGGCTTTGGTGCTCGGAAGGGATTTTATTGCAAGATGGATTTCCTCTAGTGTGATGGGCTGATTCAATGGTTCTCTTAACTCGGAGTCCACCCAATATAGTTCGATATCGTTTAGGTATTTCAGGAGCTCATCTTGGTTCGTGCAGAATTAAGATTCATACAGATTTTGGTAGAATTCACAGAAGACTTCTGCTATCTCTTTGTCCGTGTGGATTAAGTGACCTCTGGGGTCGCGTACTTGCGTTATCTGTGAAGGTTTTCTATCCGCTGCTATCAGTCTTACTAAGATGGCCCCTGGTTTTTGCCCCTCGCCATATTGACGGATATGGTGAACTTGGGTCAGGAATTTTATTTCACGATTGGCTGCATCAGAGAATATATCCAGTTCTTTCTTTAATGCCGCTAATATTGACTGGTCCGTGGGTGCTGGGTTTTGACGTTAAAGTTCTTTCAAACGGGATTCACTGGCGTTGAGCTCTCTCCTGATGAGTTTCAGAATTCCCTGTTCCTTGGAAATGCAAACTCCTCTTACGTAGCATTTCAGTGATTCCCATAGTGTTCCAGCAGATGCCACCGAGTCCTGGTTGATTTATATGAAGGAGATGATCTCTTTGCGGAGTTCCTCTTCGAACACTTGGTCTTGTAGCACTCCCGGTTTGAACCTCCAGTGACGATCTCCTTTTGATTGATCAGGGAGGGTGCATTCCAGCGTGACTGCTGAGTGGTCCGAAATCGTCCTTGGAAATATATGGCATTGTTTCCATTGCAGCTCGCTCTGAGTGGATACCAGAAAATAATCTAGTCGTGAGCTTGTTTTGTGGACCCAGGAGTGGAACGCGTAATCCCGGGTGGAGCCATGTTGGTGTCTCCATGCGTCTTCCAGACCGTATGCTTTGCATATTTTGCGATTTTGGAGTGCTGCCTTGGGGAGCTGGGTAGATGTTGGGTACGATTTATCTTTTTGGGGATCAAGTGTGGTGTTCATGTCACTGCCCCAGATTATTGGCGCTGACCCTGCCTCCTCAAGGTATGTCATGACCCAATGAAAGTTGTTTGCACCGTTGACGTTGGGGCCGTAGGAATTCACTATGATGAGCTCAGTCCCTCCTAAGACCCCTCGCACGAGGAGTGTCCAGCCAGTTTCGTCCCTGCTGGAAGATAGGAGCTTGAATTTGAGGTTTTTGCTTATCAAGATGGCCACCCCTCTGGAGTATGAGGAATAGGAGGAGAAATACCTGTGGAAGCCCTACTCCTGTGCCCAACGATTTTCCTTGCCTGGGAGAAGATGAGTTTCTTGGATCAGGGCAATGTCAATTTGGTGTCTCCGGAGGTATTGGGTTATTTTCCTTGTTTTCACACGGTGGTTGCCCCCTCTAATGTTCCATGTGATTATCTTGAATGTGGCAAAATGGTAGCACAGTTGACTGGTTTTGGAGCCCCGAAGACGATGATTGCGTGATTCTGCTCATTTGTAGAGTGGGGTGTGGGTGCGGTTATTTCAGTTCCGTGGGCATTTCTGAAGTTTCTGATCGGAAAGCTTGAAGGGAGGCGGAGGGGTAGGAGTGCCCGGCGGGCGCGTCTCATAAACTGCAAACAGTATCCCTCCCACTCACAGGCAACCCCCAACTCGCCTTACTGATTCCCCCATTCAAAAACCCAACACATAACGCTGCTGCGCTTGGGGCGCTAGTGGCTTCCCAAGAGCTGTCGCACCTTGCCTTAGTGCACTGTTTGAAGATTCCAGGTGGTTGATCGTGTGGAGTTGGACTGGACCCCTTCACGTGGTAGGCAATGTCATGGAGGGACTCTTCCAGGTCAGTCTCTCCTTGAGGGTCTCGGATTGTTCATCCCGGGTTTACATCCCAAAGTATCGAGAAAAGAGTTTGCTTCCTCTGGGGTATTGAAGAAGTGGGACTTCCTGTCGTGTTGAATGCGTAATTTGGCTGGGTATAGCATAGAGTAAAGCATTTTGTTATCTTGTAACCGTCTTTTCACCCCGGTGAATGTTCTTCGTTGTGCCTGGACTGATGGGGGAAAAGTCTGGGAAGAATTGTAGGCTGTCTCCTTTGAAATTTAGATCACCCTTCTCCCTGGCCAGGTGCAGTATTGTGTCGCGGTCTTTATAGTTGAGAAGCTTAGCTATGATCGGGCGAGGTGGTGCTCCAGGGAATGGGCGACTGGCCGGGACCCTGTGGGCTCGCTCCACCACGAACAAGTTACAAGTTGGAGAGTGCTGAGCTTCCGAATAGTGTTGTATAGACCCACTCTACAAAGTCCTCCAATTTGGTGCTCTCTCACCCATAGGATCATAATATTGTTTCGGTATTAGCGCCCTTCAGGATCCTCATTTTTGGCTGCCACGGCATTCATTTGCATTTCCATTGTTGACATCCTTGATGCGTGTGGTCATCCAGGTCAGAGATCCGTTGCTCGGCTGTGTCCAGCCGGTCGCCGTGCTTGTCCAATAGGTGTTGGATCTGGTCAACCTTGGCGGATAGATTATCGAGTTTACTGTCGATGTTGCCGATGCCAGATTTTAGCTCCAGGAGGATCCCTTTGATGTCTATGGATTGGTCACCGTCGTTATCATGGTGTGGGGTTTCCCCAGGATCGGCTGGTTGGTCGATTGATAGGGGTGTTTTGGCTGCTGAGCCTGATTTTGAATGTGAGTTTCCTTTGAGATTTATCGTCTTTCCCCATTTTTGTGGGCTTGTTCGTCTTGCTTTTGTTCTTATTCACTGTAGGGAAACTTCGGGTCTAGAGGAGGTCTGAGAGGTTCGCTGGCCGCAGGGGTCGTCCGTGTGTGACGGAGGCTGCGGAGTGGGGAGGATTGCCGGCTCAGTTCACAATGTGATTGTCTCTTCTTGGCGGCTAGGGGGGGGGAAGAGCGGCTGCTGGTGCAGAGTGTCTCAATTGGCGGGTCTCGGCACTGCTCAAAGCTGTGGTATCAGTGGTGTGGGACACTCGCCCGGCCTGGCGTCCGAGGGAGTAGGTGGCACAGTGTGGTTGAGTACCTGTGCGTCGGTTCGGGTGTGCTTTGTTTAGGGGTGTCCCTCGCTTGGGCCGGGGTCGGCGACTGGGATTGACTAGGAGACCGCTCCCGGTAGTTCCCTCGCTGTGTGCTATTCAGCAGAGTTTCTCCAGGGCCTGGGGGCCCACCGCTTGATGGCCCTGATGTTGGCCTCTGTGGCAGTGGGGGCCTCTCAGAGGATTCTGGGGTTTGCCTCTTGTCGCTGCTCTGCACTCACAGTGATGGCCCACCCACTGGCGATGACTGCTGTTAGCCCCCAGCCATGGACTTTAGTGGCCATTAGGTGATTCCAAGGGGGGTAGTGGGGGCCCAGGTCCCTCTCACCTTGCGGTGCATGCATTGTCTGTTCCGGGTTAATGGCGCCAGCTGGTGATCAGCTTCTCTCCCGGGCCTCCCTGCACGTGTCCTCTCTCTGCTTGTCTGGGGCCCGGGGCTGGCGCGGCTCCAGCCACCTGCGCGGCTGCCCATGTCTCATTTCCGCCCCTACTCTCTTCCTGTCGCATCTCCCGGCCGGGCGAGCCCCCACCAGGGTTCGGGGGCGATGGGTGCGGGTCCGTCTCCGGGGCTCGCCACTCCCCCCAGGCGGAGCTTGCCTCGGTCCGCGCCCCAGAAGGCACCAGGGCATACCCTGCTGTGTGGTCCTGCCTGACCGCGATCACAGAGCACCGCTCCGCACCCCCGTGCCAATCCCCGCTCGGGCTGGGCGCCGCTGCTGGCAATCCGTCCCTGGGCGCGAAAGAGCAACGGCTCTCCCGCGTGTAGGAGGCCAGGACGGCCGGCGTAAGCTGGCACGGCAGGACCCCTGGAAAGATTTGGAGTCTTTATTGGGGCAAGTTTCCTTGTTGCTGGCTGCCTGGGGAGGCGCGTGGGGGCGAGTTTTATATGGATTTAGCCTGGAATCCATAAAATGTCAGGATTCATTAGAGGTGCGGCGTCGGAGCTCGCTAGGGAGCCGCCATCTTGGTTGGCTCTCTAGCGCCCTCGCAGGAAAGCATTCTTACTCACCAAACAGTAAAGAAAATAATCTATTTCATTTTTCTGTTATGAGAAACATGGCTCATAAGTGACAAAGCAATGCGGAAGTTAGGGGATACTTCTGCCTGTGGAGTGCACAATATAAATGATCAATATTCTCATGATATATTTTGTGTATTAAATTCTATCCTTTAACACACTATACATAAGCTGGGCTTTTTGTGTAGTGCACAATTAACAGAATCAGATCAAAGTGATCGCATTTACGGCAGCCACAGGAAACATGGTCCTTTAAGTAGAGAGATTTGCCCAAGATTGGGTAGAGTGGTCAAGTGTGGATGCCATGTTGTCTGGTTGCACATTTTGCAGGTTTCAGGTGACATATGTTCCCATTGCATCATTAGTTTTGCACCAATATGCAATACCTGCCAAAGTAATCTGTGCAGGTAGGTGATTGCATGCAGTTCTTTTAACTGTCACTGGGAGCTGTGTCACTTTCATTTACTCTTTGATGGTAATGGAGGATGAGGTGATGCTTGGCTCCAGTTGGACTTTTCTTTCACAAAGGCACTCAAGCCAAGCCAGAACCAGACTTTTGGATATAAGCTGGCTTGAGCTGCCTCTGGCTCCCCCACCTCTATGTCAGACATGTACAGGTAATATGTATTTCACAGAAGCAGAACCATAAGTCAATATTGTTGAAAATACCCTCATATTAATGACATCTATGTCATACTGCCGGCGTAAGAACACCCGCTCTGCTTCATATTATGCACATGTTGTTATGCCTTTCTATTTGCTTTCATGCTCTCACCCCTCTGCTAAGGTGGATTTCTATAATCAGGCCTTGCGGACAGATTTTAGAATGCCACCCTAGTTATGATGAACAGGGAGACTCTGAGAGTTTAGCCAAAACCTAATCAAGGAAGTGTGGAGAGCAGTCAAGACTTAGTATCAGAAGCGTTTGAGCGTGGTCAGGACCCACACAGAATAACAAACTAATTCAGCTGACACAGTCTGTTAGAAAAAAACAGTAATTTATGCAGACCTTTAGAACACGCTGAAAAATGAAACTAGCAGGTAGTAATATCACACAACACCATATAAAACAAACATATACATTCACCAGTAGGTTCACTTAAAATACATGACTAAATAACTAACCATGTGAAACAGCTAAGTAATGCAGATGTAGGTAAAATGATGAGAACAAGTCACAAGAACAATTCCCTTTTTTTAGAAGTCCAGCCCTAAGACTTATTGGTCCTAGTGCTCAAATGTTACAGGTTCCAATACAGGGTTTGCCACATGTATGGGTTCTTTAAAGGGACTCAGTGGGCCTGTGGTGGCGATTCCAAACAGTTCAAAACTATTTCAAAGTTCAACAACTATTTGTTGGAAGACAGGTAAGTTCTCCTCTCTCTTCCAGACCCAAGGCTAACCTAGAGGCAGCATACTTGACCCAAGTTCGACAACCAAAGGTACAAGGGAGATAGGAGACAAAGGGCTTCACACACTTACGCTTACTTCCCCCTTGACTCCGATTTTTCCAGGGGTACAATGTATCGACTGGGGTTCACTGGGAGTGCCGTCTTTAGTCCTTTGTTTAGATGAGACATTGCAGACTTGAGTGCTTCTTCCAGTCAGATGCAACTGCAAGATGCAAGCCCAGTCAGTGAAGAAATGCAGACTTTCACAGTGCAGACCTCTTCAGGCACACTTTACGGGATGGCGGAAGGTGAGTGTGACGAATCCACTTCTGGGGCACCAGTGGTTCAGGGATGAATATCGGTTTCTAAACCATCAATCAGCCCCACACCTCTAGTACACCTGAAGGGATACAAGCAGATTGGAAATACAAGCAAATTATAAACCTCCTTGTCAAATTTTGGTAACCTGAACGTAACGGCAGGCTTATCTATGCAGGGTCGTGGATTGTTGGTTAATTGCAACACAGCAAAAATACAATTATTACCCAATGATAAGAGACTGTCCAGTCAAGGTTTTATGAAAATATCTACTTTATTATTATCACAACAGATAGTTCTAGCTAGAGCTGGGGGAGCAAGGGAACTCTAGGGTAGGGCCGTGCCAGGGCCGATCCTGGGGGTCTGGCCTGGCTTAAGGGGGGGCCAACGCAGGCCAAGCCTGGGAAATAGCTGCGCAAAACGAGAGAGAGGCTTGGGGGGGGGGGGGTAATGTCGGTGAATAAAAAACAGTCTGCGTGGAAGGAAAGGGATTTGGAAAATAAAAGCACAATATAAAGCACAAACATGAACTTCGCCTTTACCTCCACTTTGAAATGCTACCCCTTGGAGCACACAGTCCATGCAATCCACTGCAAGACATGAAAACAGTGCTTCATGGGAAATGGAGAGCCTTCTTCCTGCCGACTGCCCCCCATGCTCCTGGTTTGCCAGGCTGGCAGCACTGCCTGATGTCCTGTCCTGCCACCACATAACTTTACAATACCACCCCCTACCTGCCGCCAGGGGTGCCGAGTACACAGGTGCTCCGGGGCTCGGGCACCCCCGGGAAAAGCTATTTTCATGAAAGTCCCTATTCTTAGAATGGGACTTTTTTTACCCGCCACCTTATCCCCCTGGGAAAACCAAAAGTCAGCACCCCTGCCTGTCTCCCTGCCACCAAACAACAATCACCAGACAAAATAGCACTCAAGTCGATAATCTCAACTCTACCCTCACTGTTATCAATGCAAAGCGCTTGCGTGCCGTCTGGGACCAGTTCCTGATTTTGCATAAACATATATATAAAACAAATAAATACTACTACTAATAATTGCTCTTTCTTTTATGTATGCTATAAACCCAAAAGCATCCAAGCTGACCATGGAATTTTGTGAAGAGAAAGTAGCCTGCTTTCATTGCCTGCACTTCCTCACTGATGTCCCACGGGAGTAACACCATCCTGATGCAAGTCAGATGTGTCTTTGTGAGTTTCCACCACAGATCTCAGGGCACACGTGACGATGTTCACTGCTCGTGCCTTTTCAGCCTGATAGTGGCTGTAGTTTCACTTCCCCACTTAGGTTTCCCGCAGGCCCTCCGGCTCTGTTATGCAGTTTGCTCTGGCCTCCAACCAGATAATTCTCTTGCTGGCCACGCCACTTATGGGAGTGCGTCTTTTGCTTTTTTACCTAGGGAGTGGGCGGCGAGCACCTGGTGGGGCTCGTGGCTGGCCCCTGCTTTCGGCAGAAACTGGCCTGACAGGGGCGGGGGGCAGGTGAGAGCCTTGGGTGGGGCTCGGGCCGGCCCAAGCCCCACCGGGCTCGCCCAGCTCTACTATTAGTCCACTACAAAATACAACCCACCCTGTAAAGGAATGCAGAGGACAGTTTCAAAGAAGGAAAAGGGATGCACTGTGGATACTGACAGGAGGGTAGTCTGTAAAGTAAGTCATCGCAATATTTCAAGGATACTTGGTTTCAACACAAAGAGAGCAATGGGTCGTAAAATGTCACTCTGGGCCTTCAGGGAAGAACCAGTTGGACAGAACCACAATGTAACTTGTGCTGTAATGTAAATGTTCTTGGTGCTCGACAGGGTCGAGTCAGTTTCAGGGTGCTTTGCAGCTTCTGCGAGAGTTCAAGACTCGAGACATCTGCGGGTATCAGGTGGCAGGCATTTTGACGAGTGAGTCTGGATGGACGGCTGCTGGCTGGCCTACTCAGCGGCTCTGGGCCAGGAATCGCCTCAGTGCTGGTCGGCGGGTCGAGGAATCTCGGATGGCTTTAGCGACCGCGGTGTAACAACAGGCAGCGGTGCAGTCGGTTACAGCTCGAGGGATTCGACTGGCTCAAAAATGTCCTTAAGACGGACTTCTGTAGATGCTTGTCGATGCACTCCTCCTTGCTTCTTCACTGGGCTCATGTCGTCCTTTAAGGCAGACGGCCCAAAGCTAAGGAGAGTGTTGCAGTCAGCTGCCTTGTCCTTGGTTTGGTTCGGAGACTCTCTGGCACTTCCCACCTAGGACACTTTCTGCAGAGCCTAGCAGAGCACTCTGTGTGCTGGCTGGGTAGCAGTTTTGGATCTGATGGAGGGTCTGCTGGATTCAGTATCTCCCTCTGTTCCCTGGGAGATGTTTAGGGGAGGGATCTTTCTTTCCTCTTGGAGGTCCTGGCATTCCTTCACTGGCGTTAGAGATGACGCAGACTGCAGCTTCTTCCAGGATCCAATGCTGAGTTCTTCTTGTTACTCCTTGCCTATCTTATTGAACCAATTCTGAGTCCCCACCAACAATCTACTGTATGCATGAGGTCATAACCAGAGTACTTTGCAACAGAAAAGGTAAAGGAATATAACACATGTAATACTAAGTCCCACCCATCTTCCTGTCTGTTGTGGATGAAAGGGTCTCTGGTTAATTGAGCTCTATGTGGTTCCTGCTTAAAGCGGCAGGTCTTCCTTGAAGCTGCAGCATGATCAGACTTTCTGGCTTCTGCAAACATTCTCATACTTCTGACCCCATTCTGAATGGGGTCCCCCTGTGGGGATGATTACTTCAAACAGCCGTCCCAGACATGACAGTTCACTTCCCTTGATACTGAGAGGTGGGAGCTGCCTTCAGGTTGACACTGATGCATATCAAAAGTTGTTGGGGTTTCCTGTCCCCTTTGTTATGTGGGCCTGTTTGAAGTATACTCTATTAGTATGCTAATTGTGTTAATCACTGCCACCATTCCGCAGGGCTCCACAAAAGGCAGATGCATAGAGCCTTTGATAGTTAATTAGGCTGGCCATGGCAGGAGGAAGGTTTTGCCCTCCCCCTTCTGAGAGTACATGATTTACTCTTGGCTTTCATATCCCAACTAAATAGGACAGGTGGGACGGCACCTGTAGGCTGTGTCCACTTAGAGGTCACAGGTCTATATGTATGTTGTGCGTTGAACATAGGAAAATGTGTGCGGATTAGCTCCACCCATTTTCCAGAGGCTGATCTACCATCATTCAGTTTAATATAAAGCCAGGTGAGCGCACACCCCCCTTGAGGATGGTGAAGTCCTCACAGTGAGTTCCAGCGACGATCACTGTTTGCAGGCGACGACTGGCATCCTTCTAGTCATCGTCAGAGAAGCTGCTTCAGGACAAGTTCCCTTGATGATAGGGAGCTAAAAATTATGATGAAGGCGATTTATGGCACAAGATGGCGACCACCAAATTTCTGGGCTGAACATGGAATGGCGACGATTCTGGTGAGGTAGCTCACGAGAGAGCTGGTCAGTCCACATGGCAGTCCACGGACACTTCTGAAGGTTCAAAGGGCATGCAACTTCAAGTCTAGTTTATCCCACTAGTCCAAGGGCTGAAGTCCTGATGAGGGTCTATTGAGATCTTGCAGATGAACATGACTTCACCGAGCCGGTCTCTGGAGGAGTTGCTGGTCCACTACAGAAGTCTTCCTTGGGTCCTCAATGGGCTCAACTTCTTCAAACGATATCTGGCTCCTAAATAAATCTCCTCTTGCCCAGATTCGTTACGGGAAGCAAGTCCAAGCCCACCAATGGTAAGGATCTGTACCATTCAAACAGCTAATAGTTGTCCCATCGGGGACAACTACTGGTCTCACATCCGCCCGAGTAGCAGACTTTCTGGCACCAATGATATGGACTGAGACTGTGGGAAACACACAAATGCTCACTAACCCATGAAAGCAGCAGCTTTCCCGGGAAAGTGCATGACCTTATAGTGGATTTCAGGAACTGGGAGGGCAGTAAGCAGGCCAAACTACAATATGGCCAAAGAACAAGTGAAAATGTCGTGGCACGGCCATTTTAGGGCACTTGCAACGTTTAGTAACCATACGCGGTTAACACGAATGTGCATGAATAAAAAATAAATGTAAACATGTAACCGCTGCCACCAGTTTGTGTTTAGGCACATATAAAAGTAACAAAGTCCCAAGTGTAAAAAGTTAGGGTGATACAAAAGTATCCCTGTTCCCTGTACTGAGAGTTGCTGCTTGCAATAAAAAAATACAAGCATTCAAAAGGAAATCAAAGCTTCAAGTACTGATAGTATGAAGGACTGGTCGATTCCCCATAACAAATGAGCAAAAGGCAAGGGGAAGTGAAGCGGAAGGCTTTTCTTCCCTTCCAAAATGCAGGACAGGATCAAAAACAAAGCAAAAAGAATGGGGTTCCACAGAAAACTATGGAGCGAAAGTTGCAAAAGAAAATATTTCCTAACACCCACTGGCCTGATTATAATTCTGGCAGTTAGTGTACTGCCACTTTATTTCAATTTTTTGACTTTCCCTTTGCAAAACCTACCCCACAATCCCTCTATTTTAGTTCTCCTCCGCCCAAACACCTTGTTCTTTGCCCCCCACCTACCAAAAACTTAACTTACACACAGTTAGACTGCTTGCCCGTGGTCCCTTATGAACGTTTCTCACAACTCACTCAATGCCACATGCCACCAGCAAGAGTTTTAATGTGGAGCCTTCCATCCCGGTCTACTTTGTTTATGCATATTCTTGATGATGTTTTCACCCTGTCATGGACGCAGATGAGATGTTATTTGTGGCTATTTTATGCAGCCTGGGACACATAGTTTCTCGTCAGGCACTTCACTTTGTTACTTTCCTTACATGTAAATCAGCAAGTTATAGAACAGGCATAACACTTGACATTATTTAAACAGGCAAGATTTATTGTCACATAAATCAATCATGAGTATTACTTTAATTCCCTTTTGTGCATTATTTGTTCAATCCTAAAATCACTGAAATCAATATGATCTTCACAAGCATGTTACGAATAAAATGCACAACTAATAGTGACAGATTTCACGTGTTAGTGTTCTCTTTCCTGTTGTGCATACAAATAATCGGGTGCCCTCTGCCATGAAATGAGATATCTGACCTGTCAATTTCTGTTGTGGGAGACTGCTTCATCATCAGCTGCATGGTGATAGAGGGTTTTTACATGAGGTCTTTGGGTAGAGATATGTTCAGTCATGATTCAAAGTGGGCTGTGGCTCCTTAAATCAGCTATCCTAGACTTGGACCTTTAAAGTTGGCGAAGCAGTTGCTGCTCAGAAATGTTCCTCAGAGGGTTCTGGCTGCATGGCCCTGCACCGGGCACTGGAGCTACTCAGCACACTTCATCGCCTGCATGGGTCCAGCAGTGGCCTTTGCCTTAGTCAGTTGCACTTCAAGGGGTGATGCGGTTAGTGCCCAAAGAGACTATTGGGCTGACGCGTGGTATAAACTTGAGGGAGAGCTTCCTCAAACCTGATGCATTTGCCACCTCAACATTAACAACCCCCCTCTCTTAACACCTGCCCCGCTCGTAAATTCCACAATGGCTC
The DNA here is from genome assembly GCF_040938575.1 of Ambystoma mexicanum. Taxonomy (NCBI): domain Eukaryota; kingdom Metazoa; phylum Chordata; class Amphibia; order Caudata; family Ambystomatidae; genus Ambystoma; species Ambystoma mexicanum. Next base: position 800,118,592 of record NC_090932.1, on the reverse strand, counting down.
TCTACAGTGCTTGCCCTGGCAAAAACCCTAGTGTGCAACAGCTTCACCCAAGGTTGCTGCAAAGGTTCAGTTCATGTTGACACAAGGCTCTTATGACACATTTCAATGTAGAGCATCTGCATTGGGTACTAAGGCCGTCCATTGCCTGTAAATGTTGGAGACATGGGCCTGCATATCTCTGGCAGATATTGTGGATCAGGATCTTCTCCCAACTATGCCTTGTATTTGCACACCTTGCCATTGGACACCCTGAAAAGGACATTCAGAGCCGTGCACGATTTGTGCCGACAGAGGCCAAGTTCACCAGAGCCTGCAATAAATACACCATAGATCTCCGTTCACCTTCATTTGGAAAGTTAGGACTTGCAGTCACAAAACAGCCAGTTTCCTACTGTGCACCTCTGCAACATGTAAAAAGTTGATAAGTTTCCAGGGTGGGAAAACACTTTTAAAGGTTGAGGGGCACTGTGGTGGTGCACCCTCACAACCTGCATTACACACCATGCACATAACCACTAATATGTCAGTAATGTAATGAGCGTTCTGTAAAAAAAAGTATATTAAACTTTCCACTGCAAAGTTACATTTGCTTTTTACAGTACTGCCCACTCTGTACATACTGTACTTTAGCAACCCTAATGATCAGTCATCTATATGCTCTCCCATCCCATTTTGGATTCCTCACTCTACATATAGTATCACTTTCTGGTCCTTTGAGTAAATAATTGAGTTAATGATGCCAATAGCTGTCATGTTGTTGGGAATCCTCAGAATTGTTGACATTACTTGTGAATTTGACGATCGATGTATCTGCATATTATATCATCACTTCTATTCTAATGGCAGTGCCTGGGCATATACCAGTGCTTCATGGTGCATTGAATAGCAATACAGACAGGTGAAAACATCTGTGAAGTACCTGAGCATTTTATAGCAATATGTGGATTTTATGACAATATTTGACCTAATGTAGAATGCATGGAGATATAAAGGCACACTCTGGCACATTGTGTGAGCAGCTGTGTGCATGATGACACGGAATCCATCTATCTTTGTGATTCCTGAGTCACTTCCTAAGTGTATGATGACAAATGGTGGCCATATAAGCCATCTCTTATTCTTTGAATCCCTCCCTGCCTCCCTCTGTAATCCTCTCTTTTGTCTTCCTCATGATCTATCCTGCATGCTCCTTCCCTGAATTCTTTGCACTGCCTGACCTCCCCCTATACGTGTTCTCGCTGCGCTGCTTGCTCTATGTTTATAAGACTCATAAGAGCTGCACTGAACAAAAGCCCAGCTATTGTCTTTTGTCAGTGTTTTTCCGGATATGTTGAGTCCTTTAGACCAGCCACTTACCTAGAAGTTGGAAAATCTTTTGTTTGATGGTGATCATTTGAGTGACAATTCAATGCTAAACCAAAAACAGAAGTATTGATCTAAGGCAAACAGTTATTTTCGTTTGGCTTGTTGGCACTTCTGTGCTATTTCTGCCGAATGTCCGTGGCCACAATACCCAGTGTGTGTAGTATTTAAGCTTCAATTTTCACTTGTTAGTGTCTGTGCACTCTTGCTGTCTAGTTTAAAAACTACAACGTTCTCTTTATTCCTTCGGATCCTTCTCAGCATCTCTCCCATCTTCTTCATCGAGTCCTCTTTCCACCTATTCACATTCCTTTACATTTTCCTGGGCTCATCAGCCTTTGGTCATTACTCACTATTGGACTCTCTGTGAGTGTTTTTATTGAAGCAATATAACTCAAGGAGGGCGGCATTACGGGTCTGGTAATGCCTTTGGGGCGATAGTTATAGGCCCGAATCAAGCAAGGGATTTAACGTAGACACAGCGGCATTAGCAGATTGGTAATGCCCACCTCAGAGGGTTCTATTGCTATTGTTTCCCCGGCACGTCATACTAAAAGCATTTTTTCCTCGAGCTTTGAAACAGCGTTGAAACAGCATTGAAACCGTTTCTCGACTAGAGGAAAAAAAAGCACAAAAAAAATACCCACCAGGGATCGGGCAGAAGGGACTACATGTAGTCTCTTCTCCCTGTCCATGGCGGCCATTGAAATTAATTGAAAAAAATAAACAAAATGGCCACCATGGAAAGGGGAGAAGGGACTGTGCCCTTCTTCCATTCCATAGCAGCTAATTGCGTGCCGGAGATGCACCAGGAACAATTCTGTTCCCGGCACCAGGGAGGGGCAGAGGAGGGCAGCTAAGTTGGATTTAGGTAGGGAGGGGTTTAGATATATGAAAAAGGGGGGTGTTGTGTAGCGTAAGGGGCAGGGAAGGGGCAGGGGATGGAGGGAGCGCCCTTACCTTTGGTCTCGGCGAGGGAAGATAGCGGCCTCCCGCTCCCAGGAGTCACTTGCCCCTCAATTCTCCACATACACATATGTCTTACTTGTCAAGAGTCTGGTATCGCTAGCCAGTGGCTAGTGGGAATATTGAGTCCTACTAAACGGAACTGGTGATCATTCTGTGAGTGGTTCTAGATCTTCCTCCACATCGGTAACATGCTATGGTGGTTGCTTCATCATTTTCCCTTTGCTTCATTGACTTTAAGCACTTCACGTGGTAAGTCAAGTATTGTTTCTTGTGATCAGGTTAGCTTATTTGTTAATTTAACTTTCCAGTGACTTTAGTGACTTTGTATGGTGCATGCTACTCTCCAAGGATCTTATTGTTATTAGGTAGCAGGAGTAAAACTATATCACCAACTTGGACTTTTCTTAACCAGCCCCCCTTGGTTATAGCTCAATGTTTCTTCAAACTGGGCTCGTATAGGTTTTTCCAAATGTCTCACAAGACCAAATGTCTCACAAGACCAAAGTGTTCTTGAGTGTTCTGGGGAAGGTCAGCAAGGTCTGACTGATCATTTCATGTTCTTCTCATTCTTATATCAGAGTATACAGGAAATCTCTTTGGTTTCAACCTCACACCAACTTGAACACTGAAAAACCTGTTCTGTCTTGTGGGGTCTGCAGTATAGCAAACGGAAACACATCCAGCTTGTTTCCATTTATTTCCGCAGCTTTTCTTAGCATGTGCTTGCGAGGTTAGTTAAACCTCCCTATTGGTTTGAAGGTAAAATAAGAAATATGGATGTCCAGATGGTTTTGAGTCCCATCTCTTGTTGAAGTCTTTCATGAACGATGTCCCTTGATCATTTAGAATTTGCTGAAGAAACTCTTCTCGGGGATCGTGCTCCTGCACGAAGTTTGACAGTACTTGCAAAATGCTGTGGTGTTTTTCTTCATAAAGGAATGTTGCCTTTGTATCTTGTCGTGCAATCTAATGCCATTCTTTGATGGTTCCAGGGGCACAATAATGTCCATGGCTATTCACTCAGAAGTTAACTATAACCAAAGAAGTGATGGGTGGAAAGTTTTGAATTAATCTGAACCACTGGCACTGCTCTGGGTAAACTTTCACACCACTGTTTTTAACCTGTCTGCGCCTTTGCAAAAGTGGTCCAGCCATGTGCAAATCAGTCAGGTACTGCCACCAATGGGAGCAGCATAGCCCGAACTACTAGGCCAGGTCCCGTCTGCCAGAGGTTAAGATAGATTCTGATTCATGGAATTATTTGCGCTGAAAAACGCAGATTTGCGCGCCTTTCTGCCCGAAAATCCCCATACTTTAAACAGGGATTTTCGGGCAGAAAGGCGCGCAAATCTGCGTTTTCAGCGCAAATAATTCCATGAATCAGGCAGTAAACCTTCCAGCCATCATCTCTTGTGTTTTGCTCTATTCACTCGGAGGGAACCTTGATAAAAGGTAGCGGTTCTGAAAGAGCTTTTTTTATATCGCCGTTACTAGTTTCTTGACATATAGGGCACTTGATGTAGTGTATTATTGGCCATCTACTTCTTCTATGGATTTGCTCTTGCGATTTGTTGATGCCATGATGTGTGGAACTAATACGTGCAGTGGTGTTGCCTGTATCCTTTTGGAATGGATTATATATCCTGTCCAACAACCCCAGCTTTTCTGTGAAGACCTGATTTTCCTTCCTTCGATCTTCATCTCGTTGCATCTATACAATTGAGCATTGTCCTAAATTGGGGGCTGGATAAGAGTGGGCCCAATGAAGTCATTTTTTTCTTGTGTTGTGCTTCCTTAAAGCCGAGCTTAGTGTCCCTGTTTATTTTTTAGCGAGTTTACGTCCTACAACTCTGGATATCCAATTTCTCTGCAAATCCATGGGGTAATCCACTGACCTTCACAGTCCCTATATATTATGTGTGCATAAAATTGACTCTGCTTTTTAATGATATGGATTTGTAATTTACATAGCTGTGCATATAGCATGTTTACATACAGTTATCACCTAACCGAAGATGGTACACATTTATTGACCTCAGAAGGACGAAAGGCTGAATTGGCATTGCCGGGATTTGAACCTGCGACTTGCAGCTCACACATAGATCACAACAAAGCTTGCTCAAGCTGATTAGCTATCTTACCGCTTATCTTCTCTACAAACTTCTGTAATGCGAGTCCAGGCCATAGAGCAACCTCACCGTATTAACCTGGGAAGATTGCACCTGAAAAGTTGTATATATGAGGATTCAATATTGATGTGTAATCCTATTTGTGTGAATACTATGACAATTCAGTCCTGCAGCCTCTTCACTACCCCCAACTGTATGTGAAAGCTTGTGGCCTTATCCTGACTCATTGGAGCATAATTCTGATCTGGCAGACTACTTGGTTTGTTGCATTTTTATTCAACTCTATCTCCTTTGAGTGAAGTCCCTCTGATCCCGCTTCTAACACTTTGCGTAAGATTTTCAGCAAGTGATGGCATCACACAATAGTTGAAAGTGAAAAAGTATTTTATTTATAAAGGTACCAAAAGTTGTTAAGTGAAAAGCTTTTGTTTTTCTCCCTTATTTCAGTTATCTGGGTAGTCGGTAGCTCTTTCTCTTATTCTGTCCTGTCTCTCCTTCGGTCTGTGTCTTTCTGTCTGTGATCCTCAGAGATGCTTGAGTAGGTCAGCCCCACGTGTGTCTGTTGCGAAGTGGTAGAGACGCAACCCTTGGTGTTCAGTGTTTCCTTTAGCTCTATTTCATTTATCCATGCAACATTTGTGCAGAATGAGTACCAACCACTGCCAGTGTGTAGTGTTACTTTCTCCATCCAGCTTGAAAGGGGTGACATAGCCTGAACTTGCAATGCTATCATTTATTTGTATTTTTTTTATTATTACAAATGTTAATTTCTTCTTGGCTGCCTTTGGTTGTTTAGCACCACATGGCCTATTTCAGTATAGTGCTAGAGCTACAGCTCCCAGTGTTCGGTTCTCTTGTGTTTTCCTCAACTTGTCAGTGCCACTGTGCTACTGTCACAAAGTGTTAAAACTACAAATCCCAAGATTCATTTTTCCATTGTGCTGCAGTTACAGAGCGTTAGAACCACTCCCACTCCCAGTCTTCAGTCTCCTTGGTTCTCTTTTAGTTTGACAGCTTCTCTGTGCTTCTGTTTCAGAAAGTTAGACCCACAACTGCCAGCATTCACTTCTTTTGTTCCTCGACCTGTTTTAAGTGCCAATTGTGAGGGATTGCTAGAACACTAAACCGAGAATTGATCTCTCCTTATTATGCATTCGTTTTTTTAGTGCGCCTTGGCTATGGTTGCAGAGTGTTAGAACCACAACACCCAGAATGCAATTCCTATATTGTTGCCCTGTCACTGCTCCTTTGCCATGGTTGCTTATGTTAGAACCACAACATCATGCATACCTATCGCTTGTTTCTCTCTTTGCTTACTAATGCTCATGTGCTATGATTGTAGAGTGTTAGAAACCTCAACATCCAGTATGCAATTTTCGTGTTTTTATTTTGACCTGTCTGTGCTCCTTCACTACGGTTATCCGTGTTAGAACTACAGCACCCAGCATGCAGTTTTCTTGGTCCTCTTTTGGCTTGTCCGCCCTCATGTCATATTTCTGCGGAGTATTCGGAACCACGACACTCAGGATGCGGTTCTTTGCATTCTCTTTCGACTTCCAGGCCCCTGCACTTTTCCTGCCGTGTGTTATAACCACAGCACCTAGCGTACAATTGCTATGGTTTTTCCAGGCTCTTCACAGCATCTTCCCTGGCCTTTCCCTCAATATTGCCTCCGCCCCCCTCTGTCGCTCTCCACCTCCTCAGATCCTCTTTGGTCGCCATTGTTCGTCAGCGTCTCTCAGGTTTCTCCACACACGATACCACTTCTCTTTCACAGGCATTGGGGGAACGGTTTCCGTTCCTCCTCCCTGCTGGTTGGCCGTGTTTTCTCCGTGTGCAAGTTCGTTTTAAAGCCCTCGCTTGTGTACTAGCTGGTCTTACTCCTGGCACGTACTTCTCGCAGGCACCCGAGAGTGACAGCCTGCAGGTCGAGATGTGACTTCTGTGTTCTTTCAGTCAACGTTTCCGCTTCAAGCTTCATCTGGCAACTTCAGGAAATCAACCCTATTCTGACCTTCTAGTCTGATCCCCATGACTGGCGGTCACTCATATCTTGAGATCAGTTCATGTGGCAGTCTAATGCTTTGGATTTATGCAGAGCGTGTTTTATAATCCTCCCACTTAAAGGACCTATACGTTTATTGGTATACCACCAATGATAGTCATATGTAGTAACTAGCGTTACTGCATGCTCTAATCTGAGTGCTCCAGCACAGTTATGAACTTTATATGCGGCATTAAACTCACAACAAAGATGCAGATGTCATAAATACTTCATTCAGTTTTTCTGAAAATCCACATAACCACTTTCAAGAAAAATTGAAAACATTCATTTTCATCCCTGTTTGGGAGTGGAAATCAATATGCTACATCAGCGGGTGAGAAGGTTGCTCATCCATGTATGGAAGAGCTCAGAAGTTTCAGACGTGACCCTTTGGTGCATCATACAGCAAACAGGTGACAAATGTGGGATGCCTCAATTATTACTCCCTTCATGGATTCTTAAGTCAAAGGATACGCTGATGCAAGGACATCCCTTCACTTAATAGAAAGCAACTTTTTTAACATGTTGTTAGGGTGGAGTGTTAAGCATGTTCTACTGCACGTTGTGTGATGGCATTTGGAGGTCACTTTCTACCTTATTTTTTAATCTATTTATTTGTTATTGAATGAAAATGACAGGGGAAAAATGCACTTTTGGTACTCAAATGCGTACAAAACCTTTTAACATTGATTTACAGAGCAGAGGACCAGTGTCCTTAACAATGCGTGAGAGGATGTGGATTTAAGATCCGATGATGCAAAGGAGGTAGCAACATGAAACAGAAACAAAGACAGCAGAGGATGATATAGTAACGGGAAAGTGGAGGAAGTGCTACCTATTAGGATGAAGGGGATGAGGATAAGTGCTGTTGGGTTGTCGTAAAGAGGTAGTGGGAGAGAAGAACAGGCAGATGTGGTGGTGTAGAATGATTGCGTAAAATGCTGTGCAAGTGGTTTTTCCAAAAGGAGGAGAGCTAGAAGGTTGGATTTTGTAGGGCTAGAGGGTCAATGAGGGCACATGCAGGGTTAGCCCTGAGGAGAAGGTCAACAATCTTATCAGGGTTAGTGGGGGCAAAGGAAGACATTGTCGCAGGACAGGAGGGTAGAAGTGGTGGAGAAAAGTGAGTAGGTGGGGGATATAAGTTACTTTGCGAAGGTATTTTGAATGTTGGAAATGTTCGAAGCAAAGTGGAGAGCTAGATCATTATCAGGTAGAAGAGAGTGGATGGAGGAGGGTTTAGGGGGGAGAGAAGTGAGATGAGAGATTTTTGGAGGTGCCTATGTTGAGACAATCGAGACAAAATGAGAGAGAGATAGAAGCCACGTTTGGCAAAGTCGAGAGCAGAGGAGTCGTTTTGAAGCACAGTCTGGTAGAGCTGAAGATCTGAGGAGTGTCTAGGTCTTTGCAACGTGCAAAGATTTTTCCTCAGTGTTGTTTTCAGGGTGCAGATGGTAGGTCTAATCCAAGGAAGTGGAGGGGAGGGTTTTAGGAGGGAAGTGAGAGGAGAAGGGAGCTTTAAGAGAAGGGTTAAAGTTAGTCAAGGCTTTATCAGGGGATGGAACAGTGAATTTTGCTTTGAAGGAGAGAAAGTGGTGTAGGTCAGAGAGGTAGATAGCGAATTTGGAGGAGGGAAGCCTGCACATGATAATAGAAGTGGTAGACGGAGAGATAGGGGTGCAAGTAGGAAAGAAGATTAAGGTAAAGATGATGGAATGATCAGAGAGAGAAGGAGCAGTGGAGATATTAGAGGCAGAGAGTTTACAGGAGATTAACAAAAAGTCAAGGTACCATTTTAATGGGTGGGCAGTGAATAGTTAAGGAGAAGAGAGCCAAAGTCAGTGGATAGAGGGGTGGAGAGAGAGGGGAGGTTAAAGTCACCAGTGACAATGAGGTGATAATGGGGAGGAAGGGCCTCAATCAGCTGGAAGAGGGGATCAATAAATTGACCCGCGGGAATATGAAGGCCATAGGGAGCAGTGATTGTGTAGATAGGTTATTTGAAAGAGGGAGAAATTGCGGGACATAGGGTAGTAACAGAGATAGGTGGTTTGGAAGATGCAAGCAGTCTCACACCACCGTCCCTACTAATTATGCAGGGAGAGTGAGTGGTAGTGTAGGTAGGGTCATGAAGGGTAGCCATGCAGTATTTTTATCACATTTCGCAGTCCTAGAATACTGCCTGCACTAAATAACTCATGACACCAAAATATAGCAAGCAGTGAAAACATATGGTTTTGGAAATACTTTTGCAACATATCCCTGGCTAGGTACTCCATTTATACCGTCATTGTTCTTATCTCTAGGCATAATCTACGTGAAATCATGTAATTTTCTGCAAAACATTAATTTTTCCCCCACACATTTATTAAAGTACAAAAAAAGTCTGCCTCAAGGCACATTTTCACTGCTGTGGCGAAACGAAAAGATTGAACTTTGTGTAAACTTTGTGTGAACTTTTACATGTTATGATAGATGTTTACCTTTTGGGGGACAACATCACTCTAACTTAATATATCTATTTGTGTGGTTCAATAAGTACACAATACTGCAAAAGAATCTAACACCGCAAACTATAGATTTGAAATAGCCACATTTTGACGTGTTTTATTAAAATATGAAGACCACACTGATCACTCTGTTTTGTAAGCTACATTTTGAGTAGAACTGCATATGGTGACCCTAATTCTTAAGAATTTCTCCAGAAATTAAATCGTTTTCTGCATCTAGAATTCGTTAAGGAACATGTTTCACATAACTTTAAGTTGTGAGAAAAGCTAAATACTAAGCAGAAAAAAAGAGAACAATCTGTTTTATTGAATCCAAAGACCAAAGTGACCAACACAGAATGTAGCCCTGGTGTTATTTTGGCCCTGGCTCACTGACGCGTCCTTCACCTCTTGGCTAGAGTGGTTCACTGTACCCCCCACCCCCATCCACAGTGCAGCTGCAAAGGAAGGGGTTTTAGACAATCTGTAAACAAGGAGATTTTAAACCAATTAACACGAGATAGGCTACCACCTGAGTTCCTAACTATCATGCTATTATCCGTCCCTGTAATTAATGACACCAGCCACCAGTGTAGATTTGATGAGTCCCTACGGGGACCTATATATTGGTTGTAAGCACAATAAGGAACATCAACATTACTAATCCACCTTCCTGCTTCTATATAGATTTGGTCCTAAGGCTCCCAGTCTGGGTATGTCCCTCTAGCAGGGGTTCTGATTTGTCAGTCCGCACCCCTGGGTAACCCCTCCACCTAGGAGCCTTATGGAGGCCCTCCTACATACCTAACAAAAAGCTCACTGATGCAGACCCTTATTCCTTAGCCCTCTTCCCCCATGCACCTTGGCTACACTATAATATACCCTAGTACCATTTAGATATCCAGCCCTGTCCCGTTGCATTAATTACCCCAAATACACATGTGCCTAACTATACAGTCAAATATACATAACACTATATAGTCACTCATGATTATAATTGCCCTACATAGCGGTTGCAGACAGTCATTGCAATCCTTCAAGCAGGACCAATGATCCTATTGTAGGGGTTGCTGCTGTTGTCCCTCCTTAGAACCTGAAACCACATTATCCTCAAGTACCCTTATGGCCCCAGAGGGGCAGCTCATTCCCTCTTCACGTGTTTCACATGCTCCTTTGATGAGTGAATCTATGCTGCTGCTCAGAATTAAATGCTGTGCTTTCCTCTGGAGATTGGGTACATCGTCACTCTGTTCACCACTCCCGCACCCAGTTGGCTAGCACCAATTTGGCTGAGAGTATTGCTGTCTTCAGGGTGGTGCCCCATTGCTTTAGGGGCACCACTGTCATCGCCGCCATTCAACCGGGCTGACTGTTTCATGCATGGTGCCACCTAACCCATTAGGGCACCATTGTCACCATTACTGGCCCTGCGCTAGTGGTCTTCGTGCGGCCGCCATGCCATAGTGGGTGCAGCGCTGTCATCGCTGTAGGTCCATTGCTGATGCTTTTTTTTCAGTGGAGCCTGCCCACATAATCACTGCACCTGAGTGGCACTGAAGGAGGTAGACCACGCCCTAATGATGCATCGGAGAACGTTGCACACTGTGGTCTCCTATGCACCTTCCGTCTCTTCACATAGGCTGCCTCCTCAGCGCAGCCTCAGACTTTCGTCTTCTGAACCTTCCCTGACTGGCCCTGGGACAGGCATCTGTTCCTGGAGGCCACAAGGTCTGCCCCCGGGATGCCTGCACTTGCAGACTGGGCTTGGCTTGCCACCACCCTCACCTCCCCGCTTGGGCCATGACTTACACAAGAGGGGAGGGGGCCCAGTGGGGTCCTCTTGGCCCATCCCACCTAGCCTTTGAGTGGGTCAGCAACCCTATTAGGCCATGCTTTTCTGCTTGGGCCTCTCACCCGGTTTGGGCAGCAGTTTTTGCCCAGACGGGCCTGGAATATGCAACCCAGCCTTCTTCAGGGCGGGTACCCCATGGGGCCACCCAAGCCCACATCCCACCAGGGAGCCACACCACATTATCTCTGCTCTTTTCCTGCTTCTCCAAACTTCCCAAACCTTTTGTTCTCCTCTCCGCTTGCTCTTCTGCTGTAAGGTCAAGTAAAAATTGGCATCTTTTGGTAATCAACACCCATGACCCAAAATACATAGATAACAAACTGCAACTCATTTTCAGAAAAGCTCAAACATTGAAGCAATCTTAAGTCCAAGTTATGTACTACCTGCTAAAAATGTTCAGGGTTCATGGTTACCACCGAAATCATGTTTCTATCTTCAAATGTGGCCAGTGTAGCAACTGTCAATTTGCCCTGATCAAAATCAAAGAACCAGAGCATTGGTCTACTGAATAAGAAACCATACAAAAACTAGTTTCAGTAATAGTATGACTACATTTGCAATGCATATTATTGTTTGTCACAAAAGTATGTGGCAGCACCTTTGGGAAAACAAGAGAAAGAATTAACCAACATATTGAGGCATAAAAAAAGGACACAAGACAACAGCTTTCAGTGCATTGGTATCAAGTACATCCAGGAAGCCAAGTAGATCAATTACATTTCTGTGGAATAGAACAAGTCACAGGAAACATCAGAAAATGTGATTGTGAATTACATATAAGACGAAGGGAAGCAGTTTTGATTTAGTAATCACTAGCATTGACAGATTGTCATGATCTCTGCTTCCAAAAGATCAGGACTTGCCCGACTCCCTTGGAAGCAGACCCATAACCCCGGTTCCGAGTGCCAGCCAGTCCCAATTGGGACCTTTTGGACCCTGTCCTGGCGCCAGTGGCACCAGGCTCATAAAGATGCCCAGTCCCAGCGCTGGAAGCGCCGGGCTCATAATGCTTGGGTGAACTTACCTGCAGCAGACCATGCTGCTTACTTACCTGCCAGTTGAACCCCTGATCCTCTTCTGTTTGGGACTACTTTTCCTGTTGGGTGGGGCAGGAGCCACTCCCTAGGTTCAGAACACTGGAACTCTTCTGGAAAGCAGGAACTCTTTTCTTACCTAGACGTGGCTGTGGAAGGAGACACCTAAGCACTACAGGAGGCTATTTAAACCACACCCGATGGATGAATCTTGCTTTGCGTTATTCTGCATTCTCTGCAGCAGAACGCTCATCGTGTCTTCTGCTTCTGATCCTGGGCCTAAGGGAACAAAGGCTTACCATCCTGGAATCCAGTCTTCAGCAGCACCTGTAAAGACAAAGAAAGAACAGGTTAGCACTACGGTCTTCAGTGGCAGCGCATCTCTTACCTGGTCCATCGGCTGTCACCAACTCCTCGCGCTGCATTCCGGCATCTGGAAGACAAAGGCTTACCTACTCTTCGCATGCTCCGGAGGTCTTCGCACTGCATTCCGGCATCTGAAAGACAAAAGCTTACCAGCTCTTCGCACGCTCCGGAGGCCTTCGGCGCTGCATCCCGCATCTGAAAGACAAAAGAAGGTGCGTTTAAAGACATTGGGCAACTTTATTACTCACGTGCCATTACTCCTTCCCACGCCGAATCCAGTGGGTATTCCAGCACCCTTCAGCTTCTCTAAAGCTCCGAACTTGTACCTGCAATATAAAAGGGACAGTTAGTGCGCATCGTGAAGCAGGCTACAAGCGCTTACTTACGTGCTTCCATGCGCTTCTATTCCTCACGCGGGTTCGATCCTCAACTCTCATCAGCCCGCCATCCGCCATCGCCGGAACCCTGCAAAACAAGAGATATCATTACAAAAGACTTTTAAGACATTTGAAGTGCCCAGAACTTACCGTTCGTGCAGTTAACGACGGACAGCAGTCCTCTGAGGTCAAGAGGCCTGCACCCTTATCCAGTGAAGAAACTGGTTACGGCACCCTGCCCCGAGGCAGATGGAGAGCTCGGCGTTCACTTATCTAAGGTGAGGGTGTTAACCTTTGGGGTTCTACAGGAGAAGAGAAAGGGAAGAGGAGAGAGGCACCCAATAACCCCAGTTCATTAATCCCATATTTTCTATCTGCAGACATCTTACTCTTCGAGTCAGACATACAGTGCACAGAGGTCCAGCCCAAAGAGCCAACTGTGTGTTACACATCACCTTTGAAGATACGGCATTCACCCAGTCAAGACCGGCGCCTCTGCGGGAATCAGGTGAGCGTTACAGAACGCAAAGCCTATCGCAAAACTCCCACCCAGGCGCTATGGAAACCTCGGATACCGACCAGCTAGCCCAGTTACTTGGGGAACTAAGAGCAGAAGTGCATGCAGCCCGTCAGGAAACGAATACTCTAAGAAGGGAACTGATTATTTCCAAGGAGCGAACAGACGATCTCGCTAGACAATTGCTACAGTCACAAGCCGGACAAACTCCGTTACCCGCATCAGGGGCAAATCTTCCTTCAACATCCTCTACGAACCCAGTGCAGATCAACCTACCTGGGAATGTACCTCTGGCTCCGCCCGAACGATTTTCTGGTGACCCAAAGAGGTTTGCAGTATTTATTAATCAGTGCCGGTTGCACTTCTTATGCCGGCCAGCAGCCTTTCCAACTGATCAAGCTAAGGTAGCTTTCGTGCTTTCGTACCTTAGTGGCAATGCGGCAGACTGGTCGATCCCTCTAGTTAATCAAGATGATTCGGTTCTCCATGATTTTCAAGCTTTTCAGCTCAGTATGAAAAAACTGTTTGCAAGACATTCACAGGGGCAGGCCTTGGACAATGAGCTCCTTTCATTGCGACAGGGTAATCAAGACCTTTTGGCTTACATTGCGTCTTTCAACAGACTGATAGTGGAAACTCGATGGCCTGAGGACAAAAGGATTACGCTGTTTTATAGAGGTCTACGTGGAGAGCTCAAAGATGTGTTAGCCCAAGTAGTGAATCCCCCGCAAGACTGTTCGGACTATATTGACTTAGTCGTTCAAATTGACCACAGACTGCAGAACAGGAAGGCCGATCGTTCCAAGTTTGATGCTCGAGTATTTTCCAAACCACCAACTCCTACCAAAGGAGTAGACTCCGGGGAACCCATGCAAATAGGGGGCCTGAAAGGACCACTAACACAAAAGGAGCGGGAAAGGAGAAAACAGCTGCAATTATGCCTCTATTGCGGAAACTCGGGGCACTTTCTTCGAGACTGTCAGGTGAAACCAGCCAAGAAGGCAGTAGGAGCTGCAGTTACCAGATCACAAACTCTGAGCAGGGAAACGACCTCGCCCGACAAGAATAGAGGTCCTCTTGCCGAGCGTTAAAACCAGTTCCATGACCTCGCATTTCGTGATACCTATGGTCCTCATTAGCCCTGAACATCCGGATCGATTACATGCGATTGAAGCTTACGTCGACAGCGGTGCCATCGGCAATTATGTGGATCATGAAATGGTTTTGAGGATGAATCTGACTCTTTGTCCAAAGGCTGTAAAGGACGTCATTACTACGGTGGATGGTACGGAGATAGCCTCCGGACCAGTAACGCATACCACCCAAGAAGTGACGCTAGTAAGTCAAGATGGACACCATGAGAAGATCGTGTTCAATGTGATCAAGGCCCCTCAGTTCCAGATTATTCTAGGAATTCCTTGGTTAGAGAAGCACAATCCTCTGATTGATTGGCGAGCAAGAACGGTTCAGTTTCCAGAATGTGTCTCTACTTGTCACCCTCGACCTGGTGTTGCACTGGCAGCAATTTCCTCGGAGGCTCCTCAGTTACCTCCTGAATACCTAGAATTCCAAGATGTTTTCCGGAAGGATCAGGCTAACTCTCTACCTCCTCATAGGTCTTATGACTGCCAGATAGACCTGATACCTGGATCTACTCCTCCTTGTAGTAGAATTTATGCCCTCACCGAGCCTGAGAATCTTCACCTCCGACAATACCTGGATCAATACCTAGCGAATGGGTTTATTCGTCCTTCCAAGTCCCCTGCTTCCTCAGCTTTGTTCTTCGTTCCAAAAAAAGAAGGGGACCTTAGAACTTGTATAGATTATCGCGCCCTGAACCAGATCACCGTTAAGAATAGATATCCGTTACCTTTGATCCCTGAACTCCTGGACCAAGTCAGAAAAGCATGCATATATACAAAGCTGGATCTTAGAGGAGCCTACCACTTGGTACGAGTAAAAGAGGGCGATGAATGGAAGACGGCCTTCCGCACCAAGTATGGGCTATTTGAATATCAGGTCATGCCCTTCGGACTTTGCAATGCCCCGGCCGCCTTTCAATATTTTATGAACGATGTCCTCAGAGAGCTCATAGATGTGTGTGTTGTTGTTTACATTGACGACATCCTCGTTTATTCTTCATCGGAAACTGAACATCGGAAACACGTGAAAATGGTCCTCGAGAGATTGCGTCAACACAAACTTTTCGCTAAGTTGGAAAAATGTGTTTTCAACGTGACTGAAGTTGAATTCTTGGGATTCATATTATCACCTAGCGGAGTGCGTATGGATTCAAAGAAGGTCGATGCAATTCTCAAATGGCCATCGCCATCCTTCGTAAAAGGTGTTCAAAGCATGTTACGCTTCGCTAACTTTTACCGCAGGTTTATCCCCGAATTCTCTCGAATAGTCCAGCCCATCACCGCCTTGTTAAAGAAAAACAAACGTTTTGAATGGTCTACCGAGGCGGAACAAGCTTTCCAGAATTTGAAGACTAGATTTATCTCTGCACCGATCTTAAAACATCCTCGCCCAGAACTCCCCTACATCGTTGAAACTGATGCTTCGAGCCTTGCCATGGGGGCAGTTCTATCACAAAAGGACCCAGTAACCAATCAGTTGCATCCCGTGGCATTTTGGTCCCGCAAATTCTCGCCTCCTGAAATCAATTACACTATTACTGATAAGGAACTTCTAGCTATCAAGTCCGCCTTTAAGGCTTGGCGGCATTATCTTCTGGGGGCCCGACACACCGTTACTGTGATTACAGATCACCGAAACCTGCAATATTTGAAAACCGCAAAAGCTCAATCCTCTAGGCAACTCCGTTGGGCACTATTCTTTGCCGAGTTTGACTTCATAATTACCTATCGACCTGGTACAAAAAACGGTAAAGCTGATGCCCTTTCTCGGATGGGAGTGGAAGAACATTTGATCAATCCTAAACCTGTACCTATCATTCCCGAACAAAGAATTCTAGGTGTAATCGCCACACAATCCATAGAGGAAGTTAAGGATAAAGCCAGGCTACTGGTAACTCCAGCAGACATACAGAATTGGCATCTGCAGGGAAAGGACTTTACGGTGAAGGACAACCTATTATATTTCCAAGAACGGTTATACCTGCCCAGCACAGATTTACAGAAAAAGGTAATCTCTTGTTATCACGATTCTTTAATGGAAGGACATCCCGGTATGACCAAGACCTCGGAAAAGATCAAGCGCTACTTCTGGTGGCCGTCTTGGAAAAAAGATATCAGAGACTTTATAATGTCCTGTGGAGTATGCGCCCAAAACAAGAGTCAAAAGGAAAAACCAGCCGGCCTCTTACGCCCTATTGACATCCCGCCTCGCCCTTGGCATACGCTTTCTATGGACTTCATCACCGATCTACCTCCATGCTCCGGATACAATACGATCCTAGTAATCGTGGACCTATTCTCCAAGATGGCGCATTTCATTCCACTCAAAGGCTTACCAACAGCAGCAACTCTGGCCCGAGAATTTCTCGAACATCATCCGACTGCACGGTTTTCCTTCAGTTCTAATTTCGGATCGAGGTAGTCAATTTATTTCTCATTTTTGGCGAAGTTGCTGTCGGTCGGCTCAAATTGATGTGAGACTTTCGACCAGCCACCACCCTCAAACCGACGGACAAACCGAGAGGACCAATCAAACTCTGGAACAGTATTTGCGCTGCATGCTACAACAAACTGAAAAAACTTGGAAAGATATCCTTTGGATAGCCGAATATGCCTACAATAACTCTGTCCACTCGGGAACTGGGAAGACCCCGTTTTTTCTTTTATACGGTAGTCACCCTCGAACCTCGGAGTTGGATCCACTCCAAGATCTTGGAACACCAGCAGTAGACCACCTGCATTCTACAATCACCCAAGCCTTTAAGGAAGCCGTTTCTCACCATCAAAGGGCTAAAGAACAATACAAGAAAGGAGCAGACCAACATCGGAAGGAAGCCCCCCAATATCAAGTAGGAGATCAAGTCTGGTTATCCACCAAATATCTACCTCTAAAAGGACCACGCACATTCAACCCAAGATACCTTGGTCCCTATTCCATCACTACCATAGTAATTCCAGTAGCGGTCAAGTTGGACTTGCCCCCTCACATGAAGATACATCCGGTCTTCCACGTCTCTCTATTAAAACCCGTGCAACCTCAAACCCGACTAACTACATCTCCAAAACCTATTCTAGTTGATGGAGAACTCGAGTTTGAAGTCAAAAGCATCCTGGATTCCAAGATCTCCAAATCTAAACTATTTTACCTGATTGACTGGAAAGGTTACGGTCCCCAAGAAAGATCCTGGGAACCTGCAGAATATGTCCACGCGCCTCGTCTAATCAAAAGATTTCATCGAACATTTCCTAACAAGCCCAAACCCCCGGAGAAGCCCGGTTTGGGAGGGGCCTTGAGGGGGGGTGCTGTCATGATCTCTGCTTCCAAAAGATCAGGACTTGCCCGACTCCCTTGGAAGCAGACCCATAACCCCGGTTCCGAGTGCCAGCCAGTCCCAATTGGGACCTTTTGGACCCTGTCCTGGCGCCAGTGGCACCAGGCTCATAAAGATGCCCAGTCCCAGCGCTGGAAGCGCCGGGCTCATAATGCTTGGGTGGACTTACCTGCAGCAGACCATGCTGCTTACTTACCTGCCAGTTGAACCCCTGATCCTCTTCTGTTTGGGACTACTTTTCCTGTTGGGTGGGGCAGGAGCCACTCCCTAGGTTCAGAACACTGGAACTCTTCTGGAAAGCAGGAACTCTTTTCTGACCTAGGCGTGGCTGTGGAAGGAGACACCTAAGCACTACAGGAGGCTATTTAAACCACACCCGATGGATGAATCTTGCTTTGCGTTATTCTGCATTCTCTGCAGCAGAACGATCATCGTGTCTTCTGCTTCTGATCCTGGGCCTAAGGGAACAAAGGCTTACCATCCTGGAATCCAGTCTTCAGCAGCACCTGTAAAGACAAAGAAAGAACAGGTTAGCACTACGGTCTTCAGTGGCAGCGCATCTCTTACCTGGTCCATCGGCTGTCACCAACGCCTCGCGCTGCATTCCGGCATCTGGAAGACAAAGGCTTACCTACTCTTCGCATGCTCCGGAGGTCTTCGCACTGCATTCCGGCATCTGAAAGACAAAAGCTTACCAGCTCTTCGCACGCTCCGGAGGCCTTCGGCGCTGCATCCCGCATCTGAAAGTCAAAAGAAGGTGCGTTTAAAGACATTGGGCAACTTTATTACTCACGTGCCATTACTCCTTCCCACGCCAAATCCAGTGGGTATTCCAGCACCCTTCAGCTTCTCTAAAGCTCCGAACTTGTACCTGCAAGATAAAAGGGACAGTTAGTGCGCATCGTGAAGCAGGCTACAAGCGCTTACTTACGTGCTTCCATGCGCTTCTATTCTTCACGCGGGTTCGATCCTCAACTCTCATCAGCCCGCCATCCGCCATCGCCGGAACCCTGCAAAACAAGAGCTATCATTACAAAAGACTTTTAAGACATTTGAAGTGCCCAGAACTTACCGTTCGTGCAGTTAACGACGGACAGCAGTCCTCTGAGGTCAAGAGGCCTGCACCCTTATCCAGTAAAGAAACTGGTTATGGCACCCTGCCCCGAGGCAGATGGAGAGCTTGGCGTTCACTTATCTAAGGTGAGGGTGTTAACCTTTGGGGTGCTACAGGAGAAGAGAAAGGGAAGAGGAGAGAGGCACCCAATAACCCCAGTTCATTAATCCCATATTTTCTATCTGCAGACATCTTACTCTTCGAGTCAGACATACAGTGCACAGAGGTCCAGCCCAAAGAGCCAACCGTGTGTTACACATCACCTTTGAAGATACGGCATTCACCCAGTCAAGACCGGCGCCTCTGCGGGAATCAGGTGAGCGTTACACAGATGCCAAGAGCTGACAAGCCACATTCGTAAGTAAGCAAACATTGCTTCTTCCATACTCAATGAAACATGAAATTAACATAGAGAGTCCCTTTAACTAACATCTTTCCTTTCATTCATTTTAATTCGGCAAAATAATAGACATAGTCAAAATGTAAAATGCTTTTATAAGTATGAGTAATATATATTTGGAATTCCATGCCACTATTCTAGATTATTAAAAATAAGATTTATAGGTAAGCCTATATTAAATTAACAAAACAAATGTAAATTACATCTATAGAGAATGTAACTATATGAATGCATCCAATACACAATTTAAAATATGTTTTTAAATATATCCAAATGCCTTAACATGTTGCGCAACACGTTCCTTAATGAGAATTGTATGCAGAACACATGATTTGAGTTTAGGAGGAATTATTAATAATAGGGAAATCATTTTCAAATCTACTTAATATGTGATTTGCAAAATACCATGATTAGGTTTTTCCTCCGAAAATGTTTTTATTCATGAATAAAATTGGTCAACATCCAACCATTTCTCAGATCAATGGTTTGTGGTTTTAGAACGTTTTGCAGTACTCTATACTTATTCAAACACAAGCCTACATATATTAAGTTAGTTGTGAGTGATATAGTCCCGTCTGTCATAACAATGTAAATGTTCCTTCCCCTTCATGATTAACCACTCAACAGTAGCAATATATATACATCTTTTTTTAAATGTGTTTATTATTTAGTCAACACATTTTTTGATGCAGTGTTCCATTTTTTGTGTACACCTTTGAAAATGCACAAAAGGCTCGTAACACATTCTGGCAGGTTGTTTCATTCTTTAATGTTAATTGTAAGTAGATTGTTTCATTATTCAATTTAAATGTGTGTTTCTAAAAAAATAATGCTTATGGTTAAACTAAGTTAACATTTAACAGATACAGAAAAAGTCAAAAAGTTAATAATCACAAAACATTTATAAAACGTTAATCCACCAGTTATTACATATAATATAATTCCAAAACATATACAATCAACCTCTCAGGCCTTATATCACTAAAAGGGCATACATAAAATTTGATAAAAGTACACCCTCCCCTGTTCCAAGGATAATACAAATATTTTAAGATGGTTTCATCTCAAGCCCTGCACTGCTGGACATACTATCAATAGATGCTTGATGGTTTCACTCTCCACCACCTCTTTACAAAACTGACATTCAAAGGGATTGTGTCCTCCGACGTATTCCTCATCTTAGATATCTCCTTCCAGCTCTGCTGCCCTCGGAAATTTTTTTCTCTCTAGAGGGCGCTGCGCGTCGACGTCCTCCGAGTCGATGTCCCTCGACAGCCGCCGTGTCGACGTCATCCTGCCTATAAAGGCCGCGCGCAGCATCCGTTGCTCAGTTCCGTTTTTCCGCGCTTACTCAGTGCCTCGGAATACCGTTGCTCAGTTCTTAGTCAGATTAATCCTATCTACCTCGAGTCATTCGATCCGTACTCGATGGCTTCCTCGTCGGAACCGACAACTCCTCGATCCGGCTTCAAAAAATGCCGAGATTGTGGGAAAAAGATGTCGTTGACTGACCCTCACAGAGTTTGTCTGTGGTGTTTGGGAGCTGAACACCATTGTTCGGAATGCGAGGACTGTATGTCCATGACAGCTAGGGCCCTGAAGGAGCGTAGGGGGAAGCTGGAGAAAGGTAAATCTTTTAAAGCTTCTTCTTCGTCGACGAAGTCGAGATACTCGTCTCCTCGTCACCATTCGCGCTCCAGGTCTCGGAGTGGGTCTCATCACTCCTCGAGATCGAAGCACTCGAAGAGGAGACGTCGAAGATCCCCTTCTCCGTCTTCCTCTTCCTCTGTTTCGCCAAAAAGAATCCCTTGCCCCACGAAACATAGTTCCCGGGCTGGATGGGAGGAATTCCGCAAAAATATGATGAGCGTCTTCGAGAAAGCGGCCTCGACCCCCTCGAAGACTGCCGAGAGCGATGCTCTGGTCGAAAGATCCGAAGGTCAAAAACGCTGTGAGTCGCAGTACCCGGCGAAGGTAACCTCTCGAGCGCGTCTCGAACCTATGACCTCCAAACCTTCCTCGAAGGTTCCTTCGACGCCGTCGACGAGGGTTCCGTCGACGCCGAGGTCGATGTCTTCGACGCCGTTGTCGAAGGGACCTTCGACACACGGGTCTGTCGACTCGACGCCAGCTTCGACACCGGCGTCGACGCCAAGAAAAGTCACGGTTACGACACACCCAGTGACTATCCCCAGGTCCACGACGACGATGGCGTCGATGGCGTCGAGATTGTCGAGCAGAATTCCAATTCTGTCGAGGTCATCGAGGCCTCCGCCTTTGTTTTCGACGCTCGAAGCCTTCGACGTCGGCGTCGACGACATCGACGTTTTCGAGACCGATAATGACAAGTTCGGCACCCTCTGCCTTGGAAATGGGATTTACTCCTTTTATGAGTTCAGAACAATTGAGAACTATGTCCTCAATTTTGGAAGAGGGTGAATTGTCTGAACAGGAAGACACATTTGAGTTGCAGGGACCTGTAACCCCAATTAGAGAGGAATTTTCCTCTGAAGAACGCAGGTTAAAGGATCTTCATGATTCCTTACATGAGGCAAGTGGGTTAGACACTTCCCCTGAGGTGGAGTTTGCTAGGCCAGTCCCGGGGGAGCATGCTGAAACCCCCTATAGAGCCTTAATGGCCAGAATCACAGAGTTCATGGGGTGGTCTGCACCTTCACAATCTTTCCAACAAGATGACCTCACGGATATTCTTGACAAAGGCCCACAGGAGGATCCTGTGGTGCCTTTTCATAAAGCTCTTCAGAGGAAGATCATGACAAACTGGGAAACCCCAGATGTAGTACCAGCAGTAAATAAAAAACTGTCTACAAAGTACAGGGTATCTTCTACAGACCCGGAGTTTTTGTCTAAACACCCATCCCCAGAAAGTCTGGTGGTACATGCAGCATCCTCTACTGATGTCAAGACTGCTTATCCTACCGTCCCACAGGACAGGGACGATAAAAAATATGATGCTATGGCAAAGAAAGTCTTTTCAGCATGTAGCATGGCGTTAAAATCTGTTAATGTTACTTGCACCCTTGCTAGGTTCAGCCATACACTTTGGGAGTGTGCTTCTACAGCGGCTGACTGCATCCCGGAGGGAGAAGAAAGGGATGTGTTCCTGAATATTATACAGGACGGTTAAGACGCTATGTGCGAATCCCTCCAGACCGGCATTGATTCGGCTGACAGTATCAGCAGAGCAATGGCGGCAAGTACATCAACCAGGAGATTTGCTTGGTTGAGAAAGTCTGGTTTTGCCCCAGATGTGCAAGCCAGGCTCTTGAACATGCCATTCGATGGCTCTTCTTTGTTCGGGAAAAAGGCGGATGACAGTTTAGAGAAACTGCAAACTTCAAAAGCAGCAGCAAAATCCCTAGGAGCTGCAATCCGTCAGACTCCTTTTCGTCCCACAGGAACCTCTGCGAGAGGCAAGTCCTTTCGCTTCTACTCCGCATTCGGAAGAGGTAGAGGACGACCGACTCAAAGGGGACAAAGAAGAACTACCCGAGGTGGACGGGGTAGATATTCAAAAGCCGCAGCAACAGCAGGTGCCTCTTTACCATCGGCATCTGCATCAGCCACCCCAAAACCACTCTGAGGACTTCCCTCACAGGACACCTGTAGGAGGCAGGTTGACTCAACATCTGGCGGTATGGCAGGCTATCACGTCAGATGCTTGGGCATTGGAAACAGTTGCCCAAGGTTACTGCCTGCCTTTCCTACATATACCTCAGAGTCATCCACCGGGGATCAGCTCTCAGAAAGCTCCAGATCCGCTCCTCTTGCAGGAAATTTTGGACCTGCTAGAGAAAGGTGCCATAGAACCGGTACCTGTAGCGGAGAGGAACAAGGGCTGGTACTCCCCTTACTTTCTCATTCCAAAGAAAGACGGAGGACTGAGACCCATCTTGGACTTGCGAGAATTGAACAAATTCCTCAGAAAAGACAAATTCAAGATGGTCACTCTTTCTCAGATCCTCTAGGCCCTTCAGTTCCAGGACTGGTTGGTATCTCTGGACCTTCAGGACGCTTATTTCCATGTGCCTATCCATCTCAAACACAGGAAATACCTGAGGTTCGCAATTGGCAACTCTCACTATCAATTTCGAGTGCTGCCATTTGGGCTGACCTCCGCCCCGAGGGTCTTCACCAAGTTAATGTCGGTAGTGGCTGCAAGTCTAAGGAGGGAAGGGATTCACGTCTACCCCTACCTGGACGATTGGTTGATCAGGGCTGTTTCTCCGGAACAAGCTCAGATCCAGCTAAATCACGTGTGCCACTTCCTTCACAGACTGGGCTTCTCCCTCAATTTAAAGAAGTCACAAATGATACCATCGCAGAGACTCCAGTTCATAGGAGCGATCCTGGACACTTCCCTCGGAAAAGCCTCGCCACCAGAGGTGAGGGCTCAAGATATTCTACAGATGGTTACCAAGTTCCAACATGCCCAACGTCTCCCAGCCTTCGACTTTTTGAGGTTGCTAGGCCTCATGGCATCCTGCATTTTCCTAGTGCCAGAGGCTCGCCTGAGAATGAGATCCCTCCACTGGGCACTGAGGACTCAGTGGTCACAATTCTCAAGGAGAATGACAGATCTTCTTCAGGTTCCCGGCAGGGTGGCTCGAGACCTTCAGTGGTGGGCCTGTCAGAAGAACATTCTGAAAGGAGAACAGTTTTGGCAACCCTGGCCGGAGATAACAGTAGTCACGGATGCCTCACTCACGGGGTGGGGAGCCCACGCCAACGACTTGACCATCAGCGGTCGTTGGTCTCCATCGGAGTCCAGACTACACATCAACCTGTTAGAGCTGAGAGCCATCAGACTTGCGCTGAAGGCGTTCCTGCCAGCTGTACAAGGGAAGAACGTCCTGATAATGACGGACAACACGGTGGCCATGCATTACCTCAACAAAAGAGGAGGCGTAGGATCACTACCCCTGTGCAGAGAGGCGATGCAGCTCTGGTTTTGGGCAATCCAAGAAGGAATCTCTCTATCGGCAGTTCACCTAGCCGGAGAGAAGAACTTGACAGCGGACGCTCTGAGCAGGCAGAACACAGTCTCCCACGAGTGGGAGCTAGCTCAGGAAGTCCTTCAAGAGATCTTCGCTCTTTGGGGAACCCCTCAGGTAGATCTGTTCGCCACCAGCCTAAACAGGAAATGCGACCTGTTCTGCTCAAGGGAATTTCCCCCGAGAGGAGCTCAGGGAGATGCGTTCATAGTGGACTGGGAGTTTCCGCTTCTGTACGCGTTCCCACCGGTCCCTGTCATTCCTCAAATGATCAGGAGGTTGAGAAGATTCCGGCGAACCATGATCCTAATTGCCCCGGATTGGGCCAGGAGAACGTGGTACCCGGACCTTCTAGACTTGTCCATCTGCCCTCCAATTCGACTTCCACTCAGAGAGAACCTACTCTCGCAGAAGGGAGGTCAGGTTCTCCATCGAGACATCAAAACCCTCAACCTTCACGCTTGGCTTCTGAAAGGCTGAGGTACAAGGATTGGGACCTCCCTGATGATGTTATGGAGGTGTTGCTTTCGGCAAGGAGGCCAGCAACAAAGTCTTTATACCGCTGCCGTTGGAACAGATTTTGCAGCTGGTGTAGAGAACAGAATATCGACCCTTTTTCATGTGGTACACCAATGGTTTTGTCCTTCCTACTATATTTGGCAAATTCAGGCCTTCAAGTTGGCACCATTAAGGGCTATCTCGCAGCGCTATCCATCTTTAAGCGTACTGCGGAAGAACCATCCTATTTCAAATTACCCTTGGTAATACAGTTTCTAAAGGGGTTAACCAATGTTTATCCCCCAAGACCATTCCAAGTTCCCCTATGGGGTTTAAACTTAGTACTAACTTTCCTGATGGGTACACCTTTCGAACCTCTCCATTCTTGTTCGTTAAGATTCCTTACCCTTAAAACTGTTTTATTAATAGCACTTACATCTGCTAGAAGGGTGAGCGAATTACAAGCTCTTTCTTGTAAACCCCCTCATACAATATTTCACAAAGACAAAGTTGTCCTGCAAGTGAAGCCTAATTTCCTCCCAAAGGTGGTTTCTGAATTCCATATCACTCAGAAGATTACCCTACCATCTTTCTATCCTCCTCCTCACCCGGGGAAAGAGGAAGAGAGGTTACACAGGCTAGACCCTAGGAGGGCTTTAAGTTTTTACATCAGTAGACTAGCCAGGATAAGACAGGCAGACCAGCTGTTTGTAGGTTACGGAGGTCACAAGCTGGGGTTACCAATAACTAAGCAGACCATTTCCAGATGGATCATTCTAGCCATTCTGGAATGTTATAAACTGGCAGGGAAAGAGCCCCCTCAAAACCTTAGGGCTCATTCGACCAGAGGTATTGCAGCTTCATCGGCCCTCAAAAGAGGAGTGCCGGTAAAAGACATATGTGCGGCCGCTACATGGTCGTCTGTCCATACCTTTACACGTTTTTACAATTTGGATTCCTCCTCCAGTCAAGAGACTAGGTTTGGAAGGGCTGTACTACATTCTATTCATCAATAGAAGACAGCGTGAAGTCAGTACTCCCTCCTCCAATAATAGAATACTGCTATGGGAGCCTATCTAAGATGAGGAATACGTCGGAGGACACAATCCCTTCGAAGAACAAGTTACTTCTTACCTTGTAACGTTCTTTCGACGGGATGTTCCTCCGACGTATTCCTCATCGACCCTCCCATCCATCCCCGCAATTCTACTTCCCTTGTTGTTGCAGCTTACGCTCCTTCAGGGTGATTAGTTTAGTCCAGAAAGTATTATTGTGGGCTACAAAACGGAACTGAACAACGGACGCTGCGCGCGGCCTTTATAGGCAGGATGACGTCGACACGGCGGCTGTCGAGGGACATCGACTCGGAGGACCTCGACGCGCAGCGCCCTCTAGAGAGAAAAAATTTTCCGAGGGCAGCAGAGCTGGAAGGAGATATCTAAGATGAGGAATACGTCGGAGGAACATCCCGTCAAAAGAACGTTACAAGGTAAGAAGTAACTTGTTCTTCCACCTGATCAGCTTCCAATTGGCCAAGTTTGATCCAAATCTGTTTTGTGGGGAATACGTTCCAGCAAAATCATAAGAAGACATGCCTTATTGCCTTAGCTGGATACATTGCTAGAAAGGGGGACAATATTCCTTGTTGTTTATGCTCCCACTTTAAATGGCTCAATGATGAATATTCATGCATTCTCTCAATTGTACCGATCCAGTCATATTCAAACATGAGGTTTTTTTTAACGCTGCAGGGGCTTTCTCTCAATTTAGAAATTGAACTACTTACTTCTATCAAAAGTGTACTACTGTAGTCATATACCTCATTCAGCCATTTACTACACCCTGACTTGGGAATAATGTTTACATCCTCAAACAGGGAGCCCACCACTGGACATATAAGCTTTTGGATCTGTGACAGTATATTCCACTGTGCTCATGCTTGCAGTGATATAATGTCCTAATCATAACAAATTGAATGTATGGGACCTGAGTTGGGCACATGCAGAACCTTTCTGCCAGACTAGGGCTTCAAGAAGTGGCAGCACTTCTAATAGCAATAAAGGATATACTTCCATACCGTACAAATGTTTGGGTACAATTTCTCCTTCATAATATTGTAAAGATAGTTTCAGAGAATATGTGCCATAAAGGGAATCGACCATCACCAATTGATTGACGAATGTCAAGGTACGTTCCTTAAGCCACTCTTTCAGTCTAGTTGACCGCAGGTTTGCCTATATTAGGAACCCCAGATATATTAATGAGTCCACCTTTGCCACTGGTTCTCGACCTACATTCCATTTAAAGGAACGTTTTTTCCGCCCCTTTGAACATAGCAAGATTTTAGTCTTTGTGGGATTGATTTGAAATGCATGGTTGTTCGTATAGACTAAGAAGGCATCAATCGGCCTTTGGAGTGCTAACGGCATACAATCAAATATCAAAAAATCATCCACGTCGGATATCCAAAAAGGCCTTAATGTATGTACTGTTGATATAATTAATGTTACTGGTTTTAAGTAGTCACCTATGTCTGATAAGTAAAAATTAAGCAGGCAGGGTGCCAAAACGCAAAACTGCCTGGCACCCGAGGCATAGAAATATGATGAGAGAGTGCTCCAGAATAATTCAAGCGTGCCTGAATTTCCAAATGTGAATAGAGGCCCACTATTAATGTCAAAAGGTCCTGGGGCACTCGCCACCACTGGAGCTTCTAATACAAACATTGATGATCCACTGCGTCAAAAGCAGCAGTTAGATCTATGGAAGCCATAAATACTGCATTATACTTTCCATACCAGGCCTGAGGTTGAATGATTTTAACTATTGTTCCATTTAAGGATGTTCCTAAATTCCTGCGAAAACCGTTGTGCCATTTTGTCAAACCTGCCGTCTACAGGAGTCCACTCCTCTAGAAGGGACAGCAGGATAGATGCAAAAACCTTGCTGTCCACATACAGAAGAGTAATAGGTCTGTAATTTAAAAGGCTGGTTCTCAACCCCCTCTCATAAATCTGAACAATATGTGCCTTGGACCATGTATCAGGAAAAAGATCCAAAGTCACCACACTCTTAAAAAAAATATGAAGAGCTGCTGCCAAGGCCTCTGGATTAGTTTTAAACAAATAGTTTGATAATCCATTGGGTCCCGGGATGTACCAAGCTACGTTATTACCTACAAGATACTATCCTGATCAAAACAGACCAGGTCCATCTTATCCGATGGACTCCAGTCTGGTTGGATATTCACCTTGTTCCCTTCCAGAGCCATGTATAGAGTAGAAGAATGTTGGGCCCAATCACTCTCTCTTACTGCGTTAATTATAAACCTGCCACAAATGCCTCAACAGATTTCTTTTTGTGTCAGGACTAAGATCCTACCTTTGATTTAAGGACCTAACAACTTTTCTTAGCTGACGCTTTTTCATTGCCACTTCGTCGTTGTATAAATGAGCATGTTTTTTGGGATTCATTGTCCCAATACTATGGCCTGAATGGTGATTCTCCTGGATCAGGTCTTTCATTAATACCTCAAAATTGGGTGCAGAAAACACTTGATATTTCCAATGGATAGAGGCGACCTCAAGAGAGTCAAGGAGTGACACATCCTAGTTGCCAGCACATGGTTCTAATATAATCTACTACACAATGAATTTGTAGTCAAATCAGTGGTACCTAATGAATCAGGATGTTCCATTGATTTACCCAATACAAATTTTGCTATCAACCTAGCGTGATCTCTGAGTGGAGTGAGAAGAGTGGTCAGTAACCTACACTTCTCAAGCATCCAATCACTCACAAAAATGTAGTCGATGGTCGAATACACCTGCCTAGTTGACCAGGTTGTATGGTGAGTGTTATCCTCCTGGACAGACCCATTGAGTGGATATAAACCCACCCCCTCATACATCTCAGCCATTGCCTACCTGTACACGTTTTGAGGTTAATGACCATTGAGTTCCTGCGTGCCTTGTTTGAATAGCGGCACCCATACATTCAGAATTCAAGTCACCCGTTAAGAGTAACTGACCCCCAACTATAATTCACACCAGTCATTAATAAACCTTGGCAATCAGTTTAAAATCAAAACCAAATCTACAATCGTTTCATGCAAATACACATTCACTATTAAAAGATTGAGAGTCAAATCACCAAATATTTGCACAGAGGTTGCTAAAGTACCAAAAAATATGTCCTCCAACTTCACGACCCGTAGATTTCTAGCCCATCTAACCAAAGTTAAGAGGCCTCCATACGGACAATCCCCCTCTCTGCACCTTGCAGGTTGAGAACATACACTATACTCATCAAACACTGTTGGAGTTTGTAACCAAGTCTCTTGTAGACACACCAACATGTGAGTTTTCAGTTCCTGACCCACAGTAGGATTCGTAAATAGCTGGGAATGGCCTTGTGTATTCCATGACACAATAGAAAGGGGCACAGTCCTACCTAATTCAGAGTCCACAGATATTAATGGCTGGTGTTGGGTCACATTGAGTAACCATGACTGGTCCCTTGTTCCTTGTGATGTCTTCATTTTTAACTGGAGTGCTACAATTTCAGCATTTGGCTGATGGGAGCTATCGTATCCCTTAGTTACAATACTAACTAGTTTATTCTCCATATATTTCGAAAGAGCAAAACCAAACACTCTTATTGATTACCTTTCTTGTAAAACAACATCAGCAACCAACTTTGAGTTAAAATAAACCACTGATCTATCAGTCCTGTGTCGTTCTGGAAAGTATATTGTTTTTATTACATTTGTCAAAATTCCCGTCAGAGTTGGAATTTCTAGCAGCATGTGCAAGATAGTAGTACGATTTAGATTAACAGATCTATTTTCCAGAATTACCCATTCAACCAGGATACAATACACCAGTAGTTCTGGTTCTTTCGTCACAACCCCCCTGGACCTACTGGGTGACGTTCATCACCCCCACCCACCTCTTGTTCTTATAACGATTTATGATTCCTTGGGGCTGAACATCCACCCTATGTGACTCTTGACTTAGATGTCTCTGTAAGGACAGATCACTGGGTGCAGGGAGTTGATAAATTCTTCCACCTCCAGCATTGATTCATTTCCTAAGGGTGCCAACACCGATGAGCCAGATACGGCTGGCAGCCTTTTCTCCATAGAGAAAACTGGTGCCCTGGAACTTTCTAACAGTTCCTCCTTATTGGTATCAGACACCTTTTATAGCATTTGCCTTTCCCGAGCAGCCAATCGTGATTTGTTTGTATCCTGGCTTCTCTCCATAATGCAATTTTTTCACAGCTGATTGTGATAGCAGGCGATTAAAAAAGTGCCTATTTAAGTTCGTATTAGGGCAGTTTTTCTTTTTCTTTTTCATAAGCGTTTTCCATTTCCACACTTTCCGGTGAGCAGATAATTGGATGCTTTTAGGTGCTTCAGAGGGTCCTTGGTTTGTGTCCCCCCCTCCCTTGATATTATTGAACGCACCTCCCAAGTACCATCCTCACTTCTCGATATTTGCCCCACAGACCGCAGTGGTTTCTTATTCAACATGTTTACAGGCCCAACTCCATGGTAAGTTCCCGCCTCCTCTTCTGCGGGGGAACCCCCCTCATTACGGGGGCAGGATCAACTTAACAAAGAATGACGCTTTCGGAATTGCGATACACCATGTTCCCCGACTCATGTCTATTACGTGCCACCGGGTCCTCAACCAAAACGACCTATGTACCCTGTCTTCCCGGGGTATGGATCCACTATAGCCCCCCTGGTATTGTTTACAGTGGGAGACACCGCTAATGATGTCACACCCGCATTGTTTTTGGTCAAGCCACGAGAAAACAAAAACTCTTTTTGAATTTAGAAAGAAGGGATTACAATAACACTGAGTTAGCTTTCGTTTCAACCTTGAGACTCTCATATAGCGAAACTAAAATGCAGGGAACCTGGTTTATTTCCACCAATAATTGGTCCCCTGAAGGCACCCCCTCCCTATGCATGTTAAATGGAACATCAGGATTCCTTGCAGGAATAAAGGGCGGTGAGGAGCCAATTGACGAAAAAGATGATTCAAAGTCCGGAATATACCGGTGACCAATCTCAGGTGGTTAGTGTAAATAGCTTGACTCATCTCTGCTCTGAATAGAAAGAACTGAGGGGTCAATAGCCACTCATGGTGCAACAGCTTTTTTTGTGGAAATTAACAATGGTCCTGGTTTCTTCTGTGGCAATATCACCTGCTTGCCTTTTAATGGGAAATAGGAGGTGATTAATTTGGCAGTTGATTTGCCTGGTAGCAGTCCCCCTACCGAATCCACTGGTATACTGTTCACAGTGCTCTGTCCCTGCTTCCGTGATTCAATCTGGGGGACCCCTTTCACTTAGACCATGGTCGGAAAGGGCAGCGGTCAGTGGAGACAGGGGAGCGGCATATTAATTGCAGCCAGAATCTCTTTCTCCGTAATCAAAGCTCCACCTATTGGGGGACAAATGTTATTATACTTTGCGTTCCATAAGTCATACTTATAAAAGGAGCTCCTCCTCCCATTACATGCTAAAACACACAGAGACTACGTGGCCAACAATACAGAAAGTCTTGATAATATTTGTAACACTCACAAGCTCTTACAGCGAGGGCAATTTCAGTTCATTCAATACCCGCTAACCCACGCGCCACGCAGCCCACACACACTGCCTCCACTCGTCTCCACTCCGCTCTATGGTTCGTTAGGGTTTTGATAGTGCAAATCCTCCTTCCACAACAGTAGCAAGAAACAACAGACTGACTGCCTCGGTTCTATGAAGGTTTGCCGCATTTTTTTTGCCGAATGGCAACTTTGCAGAATTTGTTTGCACTGGATTTGCTGATTATTTTTAATACCACAAACAGCACTGGGGCAGGGGTGGCACACTCCCCAAGAACACCACTAAATACAGCAAAACAGAATTCGGCAAAATTGCTATTCGGCAAAACTGAGCTAGGCCCGGCCTCGTGGAGCATATTATTGCATGCTTTAATTTGAACTGCCTATGCAATAGAATCCAAATCAATGGAAAAACTCATTTTTGTTTTTACTGTAGATTGAGAAATTGCGGAATTTATTGCAAATTGGCCAATTTTCATAAACTATCTTAATGTTATGTCATGCAAAATGTATGTTTTGGGGAAAATACATAATTTCATTTAGATCCTTTCAATAGATAACAAAGGTTACTGCAGGATATAGAGCTGTATCCAGGGATATATTGAACAATTATATATTATATAATTATAATTTGCAAAAGCTATTATTCAATAAGAATTAAATATACGGCTTTGGTGTGTTTTATAAAGGCCGAATGTACCAGTTGGAGTCAAGATCCCTTTTAGATAAGCAGCTAGCAATTGTGCTTTTGAATATTAATTTAGAGCTGAGGAGTCCTCTATCGCAGCTGTTTTTCAAGTCGAACTTGGTATTGGAAATACTGCTTGATTTTATTGTAACTGCCTAACCTTTAATGAGGGCCATAGAGTTGGTTATGCTCCAACTATTAATTTATAAAGCCTACATTTAATAATGAATTCATGCCTGGATTCCGTCTGCCTCTAAGCACTGTGATAACAATTGTTATTTTTTCCAGTCTAATGTTACACAATTTACCGATCTTGGCTGAAGGACTAAGTCAAGCTTGCCAGACCATGACATTCCTTGATTTTGTATCCTTTGTCTGACAATATATGACTGTGGATTGACCACTGCAGGTTCCCTTCAGTATACACTGTTAATAACGAAAAATAAATAACGAATGACATTATAATAAATAAAATAAATAACAAAACATAAATAACGAAAAATACTGAGTGGGGGTGGGGTAAGTGGTTAAATCTTGTCGGGAGGGGTTTTGGGTGGTTTTGTAGCAAGGGAAAACGGGGATTTGGGGTGACACCCCAAAAAAAGAAAACAAAATGTCACTCTATTTTTCGTTATTTTTCTTTCGTTATAAATTAATTCGTTATTTAGTTAGTCGTTTATAAGACATGGAACCGTTCCCTTCACCCATTGACTACTTCAAATATTTACAGAGTATTTTATGAGACCACAAGAAGACTGTTTCTGTTTCCAAGTGTCACACAGCATCATAGTTTTAAAGGGCCTGCTTGTTCTAAAACCCACATTGCAACAGCCATGCAAAAGACAATCAGCACAATATCAGTGGACCAAAGACGAGTACCTTGTCTTGAAGGTACTGAGGCTGAAATGGGTGGCGTTCATGCAGAATTGTATCTGCAGGAGCCATTCAGCTACTGCTTTACAGAAAACTGAAATATCGAGTTTGAGATTAATGGAATATCATCCGCGCACATATGGTGGTTGATATTTTGGTTAAACAGGATGAAACAGAGTAGTGATGGGCAGGAATATTGTAAAATGCCAATAGTCCTTTTCAGGGTCTAAAGCTGCAGAAAGTTGCAGTAAAAACATGGAGCTGGTCTGCTCCTGATTCCTGGGAATTATTATTTTTTTGCACATATGGAGAGACACCCAACTTCACTCAGGTGGCAGTATTGTTGGATGTATGTGGCGAGCAGATAAAAATACTGATAAAAATCCTTTGGCACCACATGGAGCTAATAGGAGTATGCCAAGTTGTGGGGTTCTCATAATAGAGATGTTAGAAAGAGGACAGGAAGCCTTGAATGATTTCAGTATCATAGCCGCATCATTGGCTGAGATTGTGATGGAATCGGATAGAGGTTATCCTTTGTCCCCTGAGCAGCAGGGGACCAGTTTGTAGAGCAGAGAAGGATCTCTAGTAATAGCCCACAGGGCATTGAACTTTGTGTGAAAAAATGCATCGGATGAACCTAGTCCCATTGTGTACGATGAGTGAAAGAGGATTCCTTGATGGACAAAGTGATGTCTTGTAAGATCTGCAAGAATCCCTTTGTTGAGTTGTTCCATGATTGAGACACAGATTAGGCACTGAGCTTCTTTCTCTAGTTAGTTTACAGCCTCATAGACCATGTTATGAATGGGGCGTGTTGCATGATCAGAAGAGAACTTTAATTCCTCTCTGAACCGATCCAGTGTTCTGCCACACTGTCTCAATGCCCATAGGTTATTATGAACCCATTTTCTCCTTTCTACTGTGCTAGATTGGGCCATCCGACAATTGAGTGGGCTATGGCATGGATACAAATGTGAAGGTGCAAGCTACTAGCCGAGCATGAAAAGTCACTTGTCACCTCAATTTGCCACATACACAAAGCACATGAGTTTTTACTCGCCTAAAGTCAATTATCACTAGGTGGTGGCGTTGGAAAATTTTGAGGCGTGGGCTGTAATGTCCAATGTCTATGTGTCTTTGCATTCCAAAGTGTTGAAGATCGTAGTTGTTGATCATCTAAATCATTGAAGTGTTAAAGAAATGTGAAGGAAGTGTTTACCTCTGTATAAGGTTTACGTGCAAAACATCTTCCTTCACATTTCTTTAACACTTCAATGATTTAGATGATGGTTTTATAACTTAAGTTCGCTCGCCTATATATATTTTCATATTTTTTTTATGGATTGGATAATTGTTGTTCACCATGCCATGCAAAATGTTGTCAGGAATTTCAGTAACCTATATATATATATATATATATATATATATATATATATATATATATATATATATATATGTATATATATATATAATGTTTATAGTGATGAAGTGTATTATGATATGTAAGCATATACGTATCTAATTCTCCTACAATGTTTTTGCTGTTTTTACTTATTTATGATTTTAAGACAATTGTTGAATAAATCTGATCTGAACTGACCTGAATTCTCTCTGAAATGTTAGGCTTCACCAATAAGGAACAGTTATATTCAGTAAGCCAGTCCAGCAGAGGTCACTCAGGGGGGCGCACTATAAAAGTGATGGAAAAGGGCAAAACATGTCTGTGGCTACCTTTTGAAGTAGGCATGTGACCTAGCAGTTTGGTCTTCACTGCCCCTTATGGGATGGGACCTAGATTCAAATATGAGTATTCCCTTACTGCAAAGGTATGTCAGAGTAAAGTATGATGGAATGGACAGAAGTATGACTCGCTGACCTGTTCTGCTGGATATATTGTTGCCTGCTCGTATTTTACCGGGACTTGCCTATTTGTGCCCTTACTGCTTCCTGTTTGGCAGATACTTATCCACCCACCAGCAGTGTATTTAAACACCGTCTGCACAAATTAGCGTGTGCGCATTCAGGCGCGTGCATCGAGTGCTGACTTGCTGACTGGCTGCGTGTTGATGAAGGACCGGCTTTAGTGGAAAGTGGAAAAAAGTATTTGGCAAGACTCTTGATTAGCCGAACCAGCACCATACATATTTGAAGCTTTGGACCGTGGAAAGTGTTTGAGCTTTACTGGCCTGTGCCCACAAATATCAACTGCGCTGCACTATGTGAAATACTGCAGTTAAATCTACTAACTTATCAAAGGGGGCTAGAATTAAGGAACATGGTCAGGTCACCCACCAACCAATGCTTCTCTGGTAAAACAACTGCAGAATGCTGATAAACGGCCTGAGGATATGACCAAGAGGAGGAAAATTACATCGATTTTCCCAGCACAAGGGAATGTGTCACATGTATCTTCTGCCTCTTCTGCAGTTAGGAGTGCTAACAGCTCCACACAGACCTTTGATTGCTCCTGATTCCTCTCTACGTCCTTCGATTCATAATAACAATTCACTTCTTAAGTTGTGTTATTCACCACAGTGGGACTCTATGAGCTTTTGAGAAAATGCTCCGATGAGCAGCGGGGCTGAATGTAGCAATATCATTGGTTTCACTCTGTCTAAGTCACCAGATTTGGCAAACATTTGTGAAAGTGTGTATGATGTTGTGGTAGAGTTTCATACCCTAAATTAGTCAGTGTCGCTGCATTCAGAGGTGAGTGCACTGTCAGCCACGGTAAAAGTGCTTTTTATGTTATGTACCAACATAGCGCGGGATCAAAATGAGCTAATGTATGCGAATAGCCGCATAGTTGATACCATCATGACTAATAGTGGCATGGATTCCCAAGTATACTCCATATGCCAATCTTATGATCGAAACTTGATAAGGAAGGAATTAACACTGACATAAGTATTCCCGGACAGGGTGGAAAATCTTGTGTGACTAATTATACACTGTCAGATCTTCCTGACAGTAGGAGGAAATCTAAAATAGTGCTCTCTGAGGATATATTAGTCTTCCTCACATAATACTAAGTGCGGCAGAAAAATTACTAAAAGAAGGAGAAGAAGGAAGATGCGCAAGCATGCCAATGTATCACCTTCTTGGAACACTCTTGTGTGGATGTCTTTATCCAAAGTCAATGCTGGATCACTGGCTGTTACATCATCTTCTGGGTTAGCATCTGTCCAAAGAACGGTGGCTTTTGAGCTGGCACCTATGGATAAAAAAACAATGAGCCTATAGGACATGCGAAGCATGGCCCTCTAGGTATTAATTTGCATAGGACCAAAGGACAAACCAGTGTAAATTCCAAACAAGAAATTGTTTTGACTGACTCCTCGTTCTCATCTGCTAGCACCTCGGGGCCTGTGAGGGTAGCCAGTGGTAAAGCTAAATTAACATAATGTGAACAAAGTAAAAATTGTTTAACTTTTTGCAAAGGAGGACAGTCCTTATTTGAATAGGGGCTTGATCCTTCAATTATTACACAATTCTTGCTATGATCACCTCTAAGGACATTTATTTGGTGGAATTGTGCGTGCTTGAGAGTTCTACTACTTGGGTGATAGTCCACTTCATATTGCTGATTATTATTGAAAATGTATTAACATTTTCAGTGGACTTTCTATGGGTTTCAAAACTATTCCTGTGCAAACTATTGAAGCTGGACTTGATGTGGATCCATCCTGGAACTTGAAAGGATTGAATAATTGGAAAATTATTAGGACAGATTTGGGTTGAAGTGTTAATCAGCTTCATACTAATCTTGATGATTTTAAGTTGACAGAATAGAACACCGACTGGCTTAGCTTCCTTCTCCGTTATGTAAGAAGGATTGATTTCAGGGGTTGTGGTGAATTCTATCACAAGTGCGTTCTGTTCCCTGGAATTTCTTTCATGGAATACTCATGGCTTTCCCTCGTTTCTTGTACACCAAGAAGAGATTAATATTCAGAAAGTCTGATATTTTTATATTGCCGGAAACTTGGATGAACCAAAATCTATGTGTGGATGTTTATACGATTGTACAGATATTTGCCACAAGAAAATATGTTGGGAGACCTTCTGGTGGACTAATTGGAGTTAAATCTGAGTTATCCATTACAGAATATTTACCTCATATTGTTAATAACAATGCTCTGACTGTTGTGGTGTTTATTCCGTTAGAGGAGTCTGAATTTAAATTCCTCCAGATGGATATATATGATCCTTCTGGTGGTGGTCTCTCAAAATTGCTGCATAATTATGTTGACACTGTTCTGAACTCACGGTTATTTGAATTTGATGGTTGGCAATTTGTTGTGGCTGTGGATTTCAATTTTTCCTGTGAAGAGAGGGTCCCTGCAATGCCCCAGTGGATCCCCATAAATAAGCATGACAGTTCGAAGAGCCAGAAATGCAAGATGTCAGTCACTGTTTGGACAGCCCTCAGGGGGGCCAGTGACATCCACGTATGCAAACAGATTATCTCCCAGACAACCATTCCAACCTTATCCAGCTGATGTCTTCCTCGATACAGGTGCCTCATTGGTCATGGATGGAGGCGTCTCACTAGACCTGATCGACTAATGCCAAATATCTGACTGTGCTGAAATCATTAGAGACACCACGATTTAGTAACTTTAGCCATGAAGCAAACTCTCATCCATGCACAAAGTTTCACATACATACATGTGCACACACAAAGAACATGCTTACACAGTTCTGTAGATAGAGGACAGATACATATACATACTGTCAAAAGCCTTTATTTTCTCTCATTAGCCAAATGCAGAAATGCAGAAATGCAGAAATGCAAGGAAATAAGAGATGCAGAGCAAGATTACTGACGCTTATTGCAACAAACCATATGAAACTACAGGATCGTATAAGGAACCTCGAAGAGCCAAAATACTAATAACCTATAAGAAGAATAGCACAATATAGACATATAGCAACTATAGCATAACTGTAGTATAATTACATGAAGCCACATGTCTCAGAATGAGAGGTGAAGAAAAGCAGAATAAGGCTGCAGAAAGCACCAGGCCAGGGCCCGCAGCCAAGGTCAGAGACAAGCAGAACATACCTATGCCTCAGAGACGCGGAGCCACCTGCAAAATAACAGAATAAATCCTCACTAATTGCAGACCAGAAAGCTCAAGTTTGCAGTCTTCACCCATGTGGTGCAGCCAAGCCGAACAATGGCCATTTACTTGTGGTGGGAAGAGAAGCAGTTCCCAGCGAAGCAGACACAAAGTGATACATGTAGTGTTTTCCAACTTTGCAACCCAGCAGGCACTCTCAAAGGCAAAGTGGTTATACTGATGGCAACAAAGGGGACACTTAGTATTTCTCATCACCTTGAGAAGCTGCACAGAGCGCTGAGAACAGAGCTGGGTCCCAGGCCTGGGGAGACCAACTCCAGCTTCCCACAAGCCAGCCCACAATTTGAAAACTGTCTTGTATACAGATTTTGTAAAACTGTCTATGTGCCTTGAGAAAGCCCAGGCAAGGGAGAAACAGTAGAATGTGCCTCTTAAAAGGAGAAATGTTGGCACCACGTACAAACTAAACATGCAACACCAATAAAACTTTTAACTTGAATCAAAACAAGAACTCTTTAAAACTTCATTGATCATTTTAGAATCCCATGCACACGATCTGACCTAGAAACTCTACATCCAATTTGAAGTCTAGTTATGACTCAATGGCTGAGTGGTATTCCTTTGAGGTTAATGATATTGTTGAGATCATAAAAAACCTAGAGCCAACAGTCTTTGAAATATATTCACAAGACATGTTTTTGTTTTCTCTCCCGATTCTGTCTTTTCTTTTGTTTTATCCTACAATCTCATCCCTTATCCCCCTCCATTCTCTCGGTGACTTTGCATTTACCATATATGTTGAAAAACTGTTGAAAAACTGTTTAAACTTTATTTACCAATTCCTTTTTGATGTTTTATATTCTTCTATATTTTTTTATTCTGATTTTTTATTTATTTTTCTTGCACTTGTTGCTTTACTATTTGTTTTACTATATGTTCGCAACTTGATTAGCGCTGATTGAAAAAGGCAAGAATTTTGCCGAAACACGTGTCTCACTATAGGGCACATCAATTATAAATTCACCTTGAACTTTACTTTGTGTTGACTATTTCTTGATGGTGCTACCTATAATGTGAAGAAGGGGGTCCACTTCCGCCCACCCTTTTCTTTTGAACTTACTAAACGGAGCAAGGGGTGTTCTCCGTTCCTTCACTAGGCAGACAACACTTCTTTATGCACAGGACCTAAACAAGTTGATATGCCGAGACCCCCACTCTGTGATCAATTACTTAATGTGGAAATATAAACTATCCGGCATGTTTTAACTAATTGTCCTAAATTATGCACTTTATGTGAAAAGGGATATGCTTGTTTTGTCTCTGTCTTGGAACACATAAAGCAGGGTCAGGTCTTTAGCACTTTATATTCAGGTGAATCATTAGTTATTACAGCTGCAGAGTTTTGTATTTGGAAAGAGTTTAAAAAGATTGTAGTTTTCAATTGAATTTATTGTTTTGTATTAATGTATTACTCGAGATGTATGTTATTTGTGATCTGTTAATATGTGTTAAATTGTTATAATAAACCAAAAACACAATAAATAAAAAAAGAAGTGTTCTAAGTGATTATGCGTATTAAGAGCTTTCCACCCATTACAATTTCATCTATTTCTGTTTTTTATTTTGGCCTGGCACCTAGTACAATTCCCACAGCATGGGTCTCAGTCTTCCTTCATAATCAATTATATATATGCAAAAAACACTCCAGAGCAGGTATCAAAAAACATTTGTCACTTACCAGGAGTATCAACATGCCATCAACCGTTTCATGCAGTTTAACTTTGAATGATTGCATTTTAAATATACACTCTTAATTTTCAAATGGATGATTGTGGTATAAGACAGCAGAAGTAGGTGGATGCATTAAAGAATCAAAGTGGATTCAAGTGGACATTCTCTTCTTTGAATCTTCAAGTGACTTGCAATTTTTATGAAATTCAATTTGCACCTGAATATTCACTGGGTGATACTATTTATATTTTGTTCTACCTCTTTGTCCCTTCCAGTGGTGTCCCTTCCCACCACCCTAATTCCATGATACCCCGCCCCATGGCTTTATCTACTGGTTTGCAGCATCCTTCTGCACATGCTGCACTCGGTTACTGTCCACGCCGGGCCACAACAGAAATAGAAAAGGTGCTTTTTTAAAAAAAAAAAAATTGTTTGGCTGATTACTTCAACCTTTCAAATGTTTTTTTGTTTCCAACAATTCCAAACTTTTTGAGAATTACAATAAAATACATTCAATTTCATAAAATACATTCGATTGATAGTTAGAGTATAATTCATTCAGTTTCATATAGTGCTAGTTTAGTTGTGGGAAGTCCACAGACAAATATTGAACCAAGGCAATATGTATTGATGTTATACCGCTGGCCAATAAACAACTCCAAATTTCCTCTTCTGAATAATAACAGAAGAGTTGTATCAAGTTCTTAACATATTTTTGCCGTAGAGTAGTTAGCGCAGGGCAGCCAACTACTACATGAGCTAAGGATTCTTTCTGCATATTGTTATTCCAGTAGCAACACCAGCTTTTGTTTTTTGACACAAGCCCGCGTCTAGCCAGAATTTCATTAGTTGGATACAAGTTCAAATGTATACTCAGTAACTGAGTTCTAACAATGCTTGAAGGACACTTTGGAAGGTACCTTTCCATGTGCCCCAAGCTTTTATGACCAAATAATAAGACAGAATAATCTACGTACTTTTTACATTGGTTCTGAGTATTAATCCAATCCCAACTGTTTAGGATCAAATAAGTTCTAATGTTATATTCGCTTCAGCTAATGATGCCAAAAACACACTTATACCAATTATTGGGAAATTTATCAGACGAAGTTAGAAGATACTGAGCTATAGAGTTCAGTAAGTTTTTCGATGACACCCCTACCAAACGCTTTCTGAAAAAGCTACACATCTTCCAGATTACTTGGCAATATATCGAGATAGTACCCAATTCATATTGTAGAAGTGGAATTGGTGTGCATCCCGGAAGTTTAAAAACTGATTTTCAAAATCTTCCTTTGTATAAATCCCAATAGTTTCTTGGTTTAGGCACTAGCGTCTCAGAACCATATGTGATTATTGGACTTACTTTTTGTAAGTAGAAAGTCATTATATGACTAGTGGTAAACTTACCATACTTACGCATCAATATGGTAGCTTGAGAGGCTAGAGTTCTAATTTTGGCATCAAGAATCAGAGTATGGGCTGAGTCACTAGAGCATCTTGCAAACAGTAATCCCAAATACTTATAA
Source organism: Ambystoma mexicanum (assembly GCF_040938575.1). Taxonomy (NCBI): domain Eukaryota; kingdom Metazoa; phylum Chordata; class Amphibia; order Caudata; family Ambystomatidae; genus Ambystoma; species Ambystoma mexicanum. The sequence continues at coordinate 800,077,417 of NC_090932.1, read as the reverse complement.
TTGTCTACGACCAAAAGCTTTTGCTTGCCCACAGACCAGCTTAAATTAGATGTCTTCTTTTTGGCTTTTTTTTGGCATGTCACAGCCTGAGTTTTTTTTGTGTTAATTATCAAGTTGTTTTTGGTGCTATAGTTATGCAAACAATCAAGCAAGTTTTACAAGCCTTGGGGAGTTTGAGAGAGAAGCACCAGATCGTCGGCATATAATATCCAACTAATTATTTGGCCGCCCAGCTTCGGGGCATCAGTCAGGATGTCATCAACTGCAGCTCCCAAATCCAAAATAAATAAAATGAATAAAGTTGAGGTCAAAATGCACCCTGTTTAACACCTCTCTCTGTTTTAATTCAAGAGGAAAGTAGACCTTCAAGAGATAACCTTATTTGAACAGTGGTTTCTGAGTGTAATTTTTTGATTATTGTCAAAAGAGAGGGTGGACAGTAATATTGCTTCAATTTGGAAAAAAAGCAGTTGACGATCTATCGAATCAAACGCAAAGCAAAAGTCCACAAAAGCCATATACAGATATTGATTGCGGTTAATATATTTGGACTTTAGCATGTTAAGAGTTATCATGTTCGGTGCAGTCCCAAGACCGGCAACAAATCCTGTTTGAAAGGGATCTTTTAAGCTGTTGGCGTTCATCCATATATTTAACTCCGGCAACACAATATGGGAGTACATTGTCCCCAGAGCATCTAACAGAGCTATGGGTCTATAGCTCTCAGGTTTACAATGATCCCCTTTTTTTAAAAAGGGGATCTATTATTGAGTGTTTCCAAGACGATGGAATGGTCTGTGAGTAATTTATTTGTTAAAATATAGAATATAAAATATTAGTCCAACATTCCGGATGTTGCTTGAGAATTTTATTTGACAAGCCATCCGGGCCTGGAGCTTTGGATTGACTTGCTGCATTGATGAAGTGCACTATGTCAGATTTCTCGATGTTGAGATGAAATAGCCCCGACTCACTGTCTACTTGAGACTTGTATCCTCCAGAAGGGCGAGCATAAATCTTACCAAAATAGTTCACCCAAGCTACTTCGGGTACATTCTGAACTTGTGTGGATACTTGGGAGGATGAGGTTAGGTTATTAATCGTTTGCCACATGCGAGCTGTGTTCTTGTTTCGCAGCAATTCCAGCATCTTTTCCCCATCATTTTGGTACAGCTGTGAATGATACGCTCGAATCTAGTTTTTATATACAGTCTTTATGTGCGTTAAGATTTTATAGCGCTCACTTATTGGTAATTTTGCTGCTTCATGCTTTTCCTGACGGAAAATCGTTTTCCTATTTTTAACTGTTATGTCAAGTGCATGAGTCTTATGAATGTTATTTTTCCGTCTTGTGTTGCAAGAGCCAATTCTTTCTATAGCATCATAATAAAAGGATGAGCTCATAGCCTGATCGAATTTGGAATGGGTAAAAGCACCATTCAACAGACTTCCTATTTGCAATATTGATTTTTCTGTTCACCTTACTCTATTGACACTATTATTAGCTAGTATTGTTCATGACCATTTTTGTCTGCTAGGCATCGAATGTCATAAAGTACTGGCCCATTGTACACATAACTTTTTATGGTCGCTGCAGGTTGTTCCTTCAACTTGAAACTATTTAACTTTAGAAAGTAACCCACTGTCCACATATATGTAATAAATTGTACCTTCTATACCTCTTCGTGACTATGTCACTTGTGGGGGACTATCATAGTTACCAGTACCATTCAGCATATGCAATCCTCGTGACTTCATCAAATGTTCCCAAGGTACCCGTCTTATCTGCTTGTGTGGCTTATTGTGGTCAAAACAATGCAAATTTAAATCTCCAGCTACTACCGTATGTGCTATCTCCGGTACACTGGCAATATGATCTAACATTGTTGAAACATCATTGATGAATTTCTGACTTTCAATCCCGTTTGGATTCCAGTATAAATTAACTAGAGCATATGAAGTAGTGCAGATGGATATGATAGTCAGTTGTCAATTGGAATTAGGTGAATATGTATGAACTATAGAAATGTTTGTACTGATCTTTGAACTTGTAATGAGGCCAGGCATAGGTCGGCCTCTAGTGCTCTAGGGGTTAGATGCAATTCATGATCATTCCACAAAAGAGAATCAGTGATCCAAGTTTCTTGCAGCATAACTATACTGAATTTTGTCAAATCACAGTTTTGATTATTGATTATATGTTGGAAACCGCAGGTGTTCCATGATACTAATGAGATCACTGAGTTTACTTCTTCATGCTCTAGTTAACTTCTGGTCTTCACACATTTACAACCACAAGCAGGATTTATCCGACCCACCATGTCCTGGCTACTATTGTTTAGAGACCATGTCACACTTTTTTTGTCCACCTCTTTAAGAGTAGCCTCTTCCGGGTTTTCCAAAGGACCAGATAGCAAGACAAAGCCCATGTCAAACAATTTCCCTTTGGATTGCCATATGAGATTTCTCACAACTCTTGAGCAAAACCATAATCTTACTGTGCTCAAGAGCTTTTTATTTATGAACTCTACCTGTTCGATATCCGAGCTATGAATATCATCCAGCAATGGGACATCTGAAAATAATTCCATGATGCTATGCCGATTTAGGTCATATTGCGGATAGGGATCAGGCCGGCAACCAGGGATAATGATGACATATTTTTATAGTTCAAATTTACTTGATTTTGCACCTTTAACACAGGAGATGCTTTACCAATATTTGTGTGTGGCAATTTCTCACTCACTTTCCCAGGATGTTTTGGTAATAGAGCCTGTAGCACGCGGGCTATCTCCGCACCCGAGCTCTCAGAACTAGGTGCAGGTTTACTCATGCCAGAACTATTAGTTTCAAAGATTCTATTTGGTATGGTTGGGTTCACAGATTTCACACTGCTAAGAGGATTTTTTTAAGAGTTACACTTTTCATTCACTACTGTTGTGATCAGTTTTTGTATTTCAGGAGTAGATGTATGCCTATGATCTACTGTCATTTTCCCAACATTTAAGGGTTGATAAAGCGGCACAGCTTGTAGTTGAAAATTGTGACATATATGCATCAACTTCTCTCCTAATTTCTTTGTGTCGTAACTCATTTTCCTTTTGTTCATCATATTGCAGAGAAAGTTGTCGTAGTCCAGTGGGATGGACAGCGATCAGGCCCATTGTCTTTGATTTAGACAAGCTAGTTTGCTGTTGAACAGCTTTAACTAGATCATCTAAGGGCTCATATTGAACAACCGATTGTTCCAGGTTTCCTACTCCGCCTGATTTAGATTTTGGAGCTTGTGCTAATAGCATATATTTTTTGGTAACTGCTGAGGATGCCATTAAACAATTTGTAGCCGGAGCCTTCAGAGTTTTAATAAATTGCTTTGAGGCAGTTGTCAACGATTGTTTGCTCCCTTTGATGTTTTTTGTTTTCTTTTCTGTTTTACTCATACCTTTTGCGTAGCTACTCTTTTTTTCCACATTCTTCGTTTTGGAGAAAAAAAATTGTGTTTGCAGTCTTCATGTCTGTTGAGTTTGCTTTCATCTCAATGCAGCTTTTATCAAATAATACATCATTTGACAAGCTTGTAGAGACTCTGTTGGTAATGATACTGGGAAAGCATGGTAAAAAGGAGCCTACTTGCAGCTCATTGACACATTTATTTTAGCACCTTACAATGGTGTTATTGTCAAGGGCGAGGTAGCTTTGTCTACACATTTCGTATTAGCCACATTTTTGCAAGGCGTCTCTAATGTTACACTTTTCTCGGTGTAAAGTATGTTGTGCTTTGTTTGCCATGCTACAATAGAAACAAGTTGCATACCTTGTATGTTCATTTTGTCATTCAAAGTATGAAATAGCTTAACTATAGTATTCATGGTTGTTTGCATCGCATCAAAAGTAACAGCTAATAGCTTTGATACACCATCATTTACGTGTTGCGTTACATTGGTATCTTGCTGACGGGGGGGGTTGGCGCTGAATAAGAGTATATTACACTTTTGTTTCGATGTGTGATTTCAGATATGTTTGGAGAAAATGACACATTTGGAGAAAATGACAATTTTTCCATTAGAGCTTGTTTTGAAGAAACTGAATCTGATATGTTTAAGTATATGACTCCTACATCTTCAGTACCCTCAGTTTGAGACCCAGAATTGTCTGGAGCATCAGGTGCCAAGGATTCCCCTCTTAAAACAGTAATATTGGACAGTGATATATTGCAAGCAGTTAATTCAGTCACATTGTGTTCAAATTGCGCAGCGGAAAAAGTAACCATCACAACTTAACCACTAAATTGAGAAGTCCCCTTTTGTCTGCCACTTTTTAGGGGGGGCACCTTTAGGCACTATTGGTGCTGTTGGCAAGCAAAAGGTTCTGATGTCTGTAGTGTTTACAACACTCTCACAATTTCTGCCTCATTTCTTACTATTTGGGCGAGGTCTCGGTGTTAAGCAGGCAGGAAGAAAGCCTGCTATTTTTCAAGAGAAATGTCAGCGTTCTCCACATCAGGTGCAGGATGCCATTCAATCCTTGGAGGCGGCATATCTGTTCTCAAAGTATATACATTTCGCCTCATGGAATAGTTCAGAGTCTACACAATCCTCTTCCTCGTGGAAAACTATGATTGCAGTGATAGAAACCTGTTCAACTATTACTGAATTGTTGTGAAGTAAGGGCGGTTACTGCCTCAAAACAAAGATAAACTAACTAAACAAAACACAAATGAAAATCGCACAAAAATTGCACAAGGCACCACGACGCCGCAGCGAAGTGGCAAAGCAGTGCTTTCCAGGTGCTTTGTGCTAGGTGCGTGCGCGCTGGTGCGCACAAATACCTCCTTTTGAAGATTGGTGAAAAAAGGGGCGGAGCCAAGGCTCGTAAGATACAAATACTCTAAAAACTATAGAAAAGATAATATAAATATAACTAAATAATACTAAATATAGGTCCACTTAGTCCCAGAGGAGTGAGCAGTAGGTCACATAGGTTATATACCCAATTTCCATCCAGGCTGAAAACAAACGTCCAACAACAGCAGCAGGGTCCGGTGCAAAGCGGTGCTTTCCTGGTGCTTTGTGCTAGGTGCGCTTATTCCTTTTTTTCTTTTTACAAGAATGGCATCCTGTCTTTTTCTTTAATTGGAGAATGGGCTCGCTCAATATCTGTGCATCACTTCTACTGTAAAAAAACAACTTTTATACTATTCAAACCCTGAGTTGTGCCTTGGGTACGAATAGCAATCGCTCCTGCATTCGGGACCGTACAGGGCTGGTAACGGTGCTGAGCCCTCTCTGTGACCATTGCTTCGCTCAGGCCTACCCAGGCTTCAGCTGATGGTCAGTTACTGGCCCTGCCTGCCCACTGACATGAGGTTGATGGCTATATAAACAACATCTGCATTTAGCAATACACCTTTCCGGATATCGACTTTCGATGTAAGAAAGACAACTCAGAAACTGTTGCTTTATCTCAAGCTTACAGTGGTGCATTCCTGAAATCTCAAAGTGGATTTCTTGCTTCTTAATATGGGTCCACGTTGGGATAGTGTCTGGAAATCTTTACGTTTTATTTCCAAATCATCTGCTTATTGTAGACCAGCACGATTATGACATTTCCCTCACTTCTCATATCAACTGTCTTCATCTGCCTATGATTTTAAATAAATTATGTTTTTCCTGTTGATAATTTTTCTGATTCCTCATTATTTTCCTTTAGTGTGCATTTTATTCTTTATTAATATACCACGTTTCCATTGCATTCTGTTAGTGAGTGCATGGGTATTTTGTATTGAGTAGTTTTATCAGCATCATGTCCTTGACTTTAGCGTGCAACATTTGTACTGGCTTTTTATGGCACAATATCTATTTTCGTCTGGAAAACACTGCAGGGTGACAGTATTGGCTGTAAAAAGATTGACCGTTATACTAATCTTCACAAACAGATTGGTGGTAGGCCACTGGATTCAATAACTATGTTCTAAATGTTGAAGGGAATCCATTGTGTTAGCCTAAAAGTACTCTATCAAGTGTGAAAGCGTTATGTAATGATAATAATGGATTGAAGGGTAAGGAAAATATATATCAATAACACCTTAGCCTACAAAATAAACACAGGCAGCAATGGACAAACAAAAGGAAATAGATAGGAAGGGAGCGGGTGATTATTAAAGTATAGCACCAATACCAGAGTGGGGGATAATACACACCCCCAACCCTGCTCACAAAGGTCGAAAATAACAACGCTGGGAACTTGTCACGCGATCACCCCTAAGAATTAGACGGACAGGAAAGAAAAAGAGAAAGTGTATGCCTACCCTTTACGACCACCGAATACATAGAATAATAATTATAAGGACTAAGAGACATATAATCCACTAGCCCAAAAGCTCACATTTCTGCATAATTAACTCACTATTTATGTAGTGCATGCCACAGACGGATGTAACTGTTTGTACACATAATGTTCGCTCCTGCTCTCACACCCTCGCCAGACTACCTCGCCGCACCCACCCAATACATGCATTACTCCAAGACACACTGCACCACACAACTGCCTTAAGAATGCAGCTTTCCCCCTCAATAAAAATGTGGTCTTTCTGGACAAAACGGTTTTCTTCTCCTGCTTCTGCATACCCTCCATTCCACCTCTCAGCACTAATTCACCACACACACTACACTAATTTACTTTGCACAACATTTTTGCCATTAGAATGCAACTATCAACCACCATAATAATACGGTCAATCTGCAAACATAATGTCTTTCCTGCTCTCGCACGCTCCTGGTATTACCTCTCAGCACCCATTCACATTCCCAACTTGACATGGGCCACAAACGGGTACGTGGCCACCACTAGCTACCTTTGTATTGGCTTAAATGCACACACGCATTCTAACTCTCTCTGACACCTTTCCCATACCTGAACTTCTGTCCCCCAAGTGCGTTCAACCGACATAGCTTTGGGACCATAACCAATGGTGAAAGTCGCTTTACAAATTACCATTACATTACATTACGTCAACAGCAGTTGTTATTAATACCCAGCAGATATTTTTTGTCAGCCTCTGGAGGACACAATGCGGGACAGGCCTTGTCAGTACTTGAGTTTTTTGTTCTGGTTGAAAGGACGGCCTGCAAGTAGATCTTCACAGCTAATTGTGGTGTTAGTAAAGCAACATTTGCATGGGGACATAGAATTATATAGGTAGGTCTCTTAGGATGTCTGTAAATTGGGGTCTTAGCTTGTGCACTGCCATCCTTACCCTGAGAAATGTCGTCAGGCCTAGTACGGTAGTCGCCTGTCTGTTTCCATTTCCTTCCCACTCTCCCCCTCCTTTCCTTATCTATGTTTTAGCTCTTGTACTATCTGAAATGTCGTCAGGCCGAGTACGATAGTTAATTTCACATCCTTACTGTTCATGGCCTGTAAGAATGTCATTGTATTTTCCCTTGTTCCCTCCCTTGCCTTGAAGCGCTTTGAAACACATTGTGTATAGGCGCTATATAAATAAACTATCATATCATATCAGTCATACTGTTTTCATATACACATTTTAAAGCTCCAAGGTTGCATTTTTGCAAACATTTTAAGTTATGGTGAGTTTTGCGAAAAATATAATGATCAAGAGGCCCTGTGTATAGTATGTACTTTGTGATTTGAGCATACAACCCTTTTATCACATATGTTTGTCAAATATAAATAGCTTTGTCACATTTTATGCAAAGCAGCTGGAAACCTTGCAGGTGCTCTTTGCTCCTTACCCTTAAACATCGGGGTATTTTGAAAGATTATAAGAGAGTGCAGCATACTGTTCATCTTGAAATGACTGACTTCGTTGACACTTTGGGCCTGATTCATGGAAGTGTTTTATAATGGCGCAATTCCATAGGAAAACATTCCATGAATCAGGCCCTAAATGTCCCTCAATTCTCACATCGACTGTCTTCATCCGCCTATGATTTTAAATACGTTATGTTTTTCCTGTTGATCATTTTTCTGATTCCTCAGTATTTTCCAGTGTTAACGGTCTATCACAAAATAATATAAATGGTTGTTACAGGCTTTCGTAATCTGTTTTGCTGAGTAAGACAAGTGTAACTTTCTGCTTATTTGGACTAAAATAAATACTGGAGGAGATCATTGAAATGACCATTAGCTGTTCCCTGCGTAACATACGCCACTCTAGCATATCTTAAAGGTCAATATCGGTCGTTAATTCATAGGGTCACTTCTGTATCCCTTCCTAAATACCAGAATTACCACTGATCGCTTCCAGGAAGGGGGCATAGGTCCCTGTGACTTATTCATGATATGATATGATAAGTCATTTATAATGCCCCTGTACACAAGTGTGTAGGTGCGACAAGACCAGGAATGGGAAGACAAAGGGGAACAAAAAAATTACTAAGCCTTGTGTCATTCAGATCGTGCAAGTGCAGGGGGGAGGGAGAAGAGAAGTGTGAGGGGGATGTAAAGGGAGAGTGCAATAAGCAAAGCTCATGTAAGTGCCGCCGGGGTAGCCAGTTCTAAGTAAGTGCTAGGAGGCAGGGGACTGTTGGATTGCAGATACAGTGGCTAGTGTGTGATAGGCCCGGAAACAGTGCATGGGGCTGTTGGTCGTGAAGGAGCCTGGTCCCCATAAGGTTCAGAGGGAGGCCAGGTAAACAGTTACTGCAGCACACAAGAACATCAGCAGGGTAGAGAGAGAGATAATGCAGAAGCCAAAAGGAAGTTCTTGAGTTGCTTCCGGAACCTGAGGTGGTCCTGCTCAAGTTTGAGAGAGGCAGGGAGCCAGTGGAGAGATGTCAGGGATGGAGAGATACGATCCCTGGGCTTGAGGGCAAGGACACATCTTGCAGTCCTGTTCTGGATTAGTTGCAGAGGGTGAAGAGTAGAGGCAGGCAGATTTAGAAAAAGGCTCTTGCAGTAGTCCAACCTAGTGAGAACCAGGGCACTGGGGACAGTGAGCTTCTGGGGGAAAGTGAGAAAAGGAAGAATACCTCTGACGAGGCGCAGCTGGTAGTGGGACTTCTTAGAGGCGTCTGTTATGTGAGTAGAGAGGGAGAGAAGGAGTCAAAGATGAAACCAAGGTTTCTTGCCTGGCAGGAAGGAGCAGGTAGAGGGCCCAAGGAGGGCAGCCACAGTGAAAGAGGGAAGGCAGGAGCAGGGGTCCCAATGAGAAGGATCAAAGTCTTACTGGCATTCAGGCAGAGATCGTTAGAGGCACACCATTCCTGAATCATGGATAGACAATCAGAGATGAGCGAGAGAGGATGGGAGGCTTAGTGGAACCTGAAGGAGAGCTAAGTGGCATCCGCATAACACTGAAAGTTAGTAGTGAAGGTAGAGATGAGATGGGCCAGAAGTGCCAAGTGAAGGTTGAAGAGCCAGGGTGAGAGGTTAGAGCCCTGCGGAACACCACATGTGTAGAGAGAGGTTTTGGAGAGAAAGGACTCCAGTTGGACCTGGGAGGGTCGATCAGAGAGGAGGGAGGTCAACCAGGCTAGGACCTGATCCGTGACGCCCACGTTGTCACAGAGACGATTGATCTGGATGGCGTGGTTGACCGTGTCGAAAGCAGAGGAAAGATTGTGGAGGATGAGACAGAAGGAAGGCTAGAGTCGAGATTTGAGAGCAGGTCTTCCCGAGTGTTCAGGAGAGCAGTTTCCGTGCTTCTGGCTGCTCTAAAGCCACACTGATAGTTATGAAGACAACCCACAGATTAGGTATGGAGAGTTGGGTTTTCCCAGGTAAGGAGTGATAGCGATCGGGCGGTAGTTTGCCAGAGAGGAAGGATCGGCAAAAGGCTTCTTCAGGAAGGGGTGCACAAAGGAGTACTTTAGGGGGAGGGTAAAGTTCCCAATGCAAAAGAGTGATTGCAGAATTCGGCCAAGGCTGGAGCGAGGGTGTTGATGTGGTCTTTGATGGTTCTAGAGTAGCAGGGGAGCACCTGCTTGGATGATACTTTCATAGATCAGACTGTATAGAAACATCGTCAGGAGTGAACACAGGGAAAGAGAACAACAGAGGAGGAGTGGGAGAGTACGCGAAGATGGGCTGAGAGAAGTAGAGGGAGAGGAAGAGGACAGGATATCCTGAGTTTTAGTGGTGAAGTGAGAAGTCAGTGCTGTGCAGAGGGCCTTGGAGGGAACAGGAGAGGTGGAGACTGCATCAGGATTGGCCAGCTCCTTGCAGATTTTGAAGAGTTTGTCTCACTTGTTGAATGCCGTTGAGACATGGGCTTGGATGTAGGCTCTCTTCTTGGACAGGACAGGGAGTCTGTATTGCCTTTCGAGCAGGGGAAAGGCTATTTTCTCTGAGGATGCGCCTGATGCTCGCCACCTCCTCTTGGCCACCCTGCACTTGCATTTAAGGGTGGTGAGGTTGGAGTCATATCAAGAGTAGCACTTGGAGGTGAGCTTCAAATGGATCCTTCTGACAGGGGCAAGGACATCAAGAGTGTTAGTGATGGAGAGGTGCAGGTTAGAGAGGGCTGTGTCAGAGTGTAAGTCAGCCGCAGGGGTAGGAGGAGGCAGAAAGTGGCAAAAGCCTCCACTGACACGCGCTTCATGGGTCGGATGGCCGAGAAGGTGGGTGGCAGTGCCGGGGTTGGCTTCACCTGGGGGACCGAGAGGATCAGGTGGGAAGAGATAAAGTGGTCGGTCCAAGAGAGAAGAGTGGCGAGAGAGTTTAAGAGGGGGGATGTTAGAGGAGATGAGAACATCCAAGGTGTGCCCGGCGTAGTGTGTCGGGTCAGAGGGTAGAATAGAAAGAGAGAGCGAGTCGCAGAGATTGCGAAAAAGACCAGAAGAGGGGTTAGAAGCACCCAGATGGATGTTGCGGTCTCCAAGGAAAATTTAAGAGGTAGAGGGAAGGAGAGAGGAGGAGAGGTCGGCCCACTGGGAGGAAGAGGGCAACCTAGCCAGTGGGCCTGTAAATGGTGGCCACAGTAAAAGAGAGGCTAGGAGAGATGGAGAGCCTGCAGACCAGACAGTCAAAGGAGGAGTAGGCCTGCATAGGAATGACAGAAGCCAGGAAAGATCATAGCTACTCCACCTCCTGGACGATTGGTTTTGGGTTAGGAGAGGATCTTGTAACCATCGGGGAGGAGAGTGGCAAAACTTGTGACAGAGCTGGCCGTGAACCATGTCTTGGTGAGACCGGCGACATCCAGTTCAAATTCTTCGAGCAGTCGGCAGATGTCGGAGGAGTGTTTGATTGCAGGCCAAGGTTTTAGAGTAGCGATGTGAAGCAGATTGCCACATTTGAAAGACTTCCGTGGAGGGGTACAGACAAGAGGTACGCCCTACGGAGGTGGTAGAGGGGCCGAGAGTGGGCAGAGGAGGAAGAAGGAGATAACCTTTGGTCACTTAAACACTTAGTTAACTAACAGAAATCAGAAAGGATACAATCTGAGACTTTGGAGTTTCTATGCTTTCTCATAGATTCAAAACCTTCACCCCCCCCCATCTTCCAATGTAAAATATTGAGAGGATATAGCGAGAATAGAGAAAGTTCATAAAGGTTATGTTAATTTATCTGAAAGGTCTGACCAGGGTGATGGATATGTTTTCGTCTTGCTTTCAGGCATTTTCATCTGGCAGCTCTTTCGTAGAGGGCACTCTATCCTGTACAAATTGGATATTTAGGAGAGGTTGTCAGTATAACAGACAGGATGACTCATAGAAGGGAAGGAAAACCATACTTGATATGGTGAATGCATCGCATGGAGGCTTAACACAGCAGAGCTATTTTCAGAGACAGTTGAAACAATGTTTTAGATTCAGATGCCAATTTTGACAGGATGGGGGTGGCACACATGCAATGACCTCAATCTATGCCATATCAAGACTCTGCAATCTTACAGACACCATTACAGTCCATAAGTTTACAAAATATTTGAGCAAGATGAACCATATGACTTCATATGGACAACAACTCGACAGTGCAATATATAAACAAATTGGTAGGAACCAAACCCAAATCCCTATCAGACATGGGCAAGAGGTTTAGTGAATTTTCTCTCAAATGTCTTAACGACCAGCAAAGCATTTCTCTTGTGCATCTATATTGTGCTAGTGGATTGGAGTTCCTGGCATCTTTCTAACATCAGTGAGTGAGATCTGGAGCATGGTCCAATTTCACCTCCTTTACAGTATGTGGGGTGCTTTGCAGAAATATCTGTTTACCCCGTTTGAACTGCTCTGGTTCTTCAGTTGGAGGCCAGACCTGGGTGCAAAACAAAGGACGCTTTCTTTCCAGAGTGAGATTGCAGAGTAAATTAAGCACTTTCCCCATTTTCCCTGATCCCGAGGACCTTGCTAAACACCAAAAGGCTCACATAGCATTATTAGTCCCATTCTGGCCTATCCAGATGTGCCATCAGCTCGCTCTGGAAACCATGGTGGGTTATCCTGTGATCCTTCACATCAGCCAAAATTACAAAGGTACTCTCATATGGGATGGACAGGAGATGCATGAGATGAATTCATGTGCAACAATGGGCAATAAAAAACCTGTGCCCCAACCTCCCCTACAACTCCCTCATGTATCTGCCTCCCCTCATCTCAATACCAAAATATATCTAGTCTTTTGCTATCCTCTTTCAAGTTCTTCAAGTGTCCTCCACCCCTGCCCCAAAAAGCAAAGAAAGTACGTGGCCTCCTGCCGCTCTCCTGCAACTCTGTTGTTTTCTCAGTCCCGTAAGAGGTGATGTATCATGAGGGCAATATGATTTTGTTTTCCGTTGGTGTGACATCACAATAGGGAAATACAACATTAGAAAAGGAGGCAATACCTGTGTCTTCGCAGGTCATGCACAGAACAGCTTTTAATGTAGAAAAGCACCCATTATTGCAGTATGTAAAATAGTTGTTCCTGTTGGCCCTTTACTTCAAAAATATGTACAAGTTCATTTTACAGTGCCTTGAGAAAGCAACATATGCTTTCCAAAGACAACCTGCATGAAAGTTGGCAAACACTACCTATTAGTGGCCTGTCTTTAAATGCCAAAGGTCCCTTCTAGCTTGGGCACTGTGGTCTGTAGCTGCCACGCAAACCAGGGTCACTTTCTCTAGTATCATGCTAACTGTTCAGATATTAATCAAAGCAAAATGTCTATTCCCACCACTGCCAATCTCCCTAACTGCTTGTAAGGGTTTTTACTTATCTCAAATATCTTGAAATATTTGTGGGTACGACAGACAAAAAAGATGCAAGAAAAGTTGACTAGAAATGTTCAGTACCTGCTGCCTCTAGCTCCTACCTTATATGTAAGGCTCCCACCTTTATTTTAATTTTTAGCATTTCCACCTACATTTATCCAATTTTATTTTTGAGTATTTCTTTCTATATTCACCCACATTTATTTTTGCAACGTACAAAATAAGTTGTAACGAGTATTTTTCCACATTTATGTAAATGAAAAAAACACATTAGCACTTGGGTGCCTGTAATGATAAGCTCCAACAGCTGGGTTCTTTCACAACAAGTCAAGGGCTCCAGATGCAGCCATTTAAACAACTTAAAAATAAATAATTTCCTTTTTAACCCTTCTGTTATTTTATATCGCGCAGCCACCGACCTGCCATGTATGGTTGGCAACTTAAAGTCCCACCCAAGAGACATGCAGTTCCGTTTTTATCAATTGTTTGCAAATAAATACTGAAAGGAAAGACTGATTTCCCTCTGTATATATGTGTACAAATCAGTAAAAAGGGAACACAGTGAGCCTTCCTTACATGGGCACTAGAGCACTTCACACAAACTTGCTATGCATGAAAAGATTCATAATGAAAATGAAAATCTTCAAAAAAGCTCAACTCTTCCATTTTCACAAAAAGTTCCTTTGAAAACATCAAATCTTCATTGTCGAAGCCATGACCTCAATGCAGTGTTTGTGGTATTGAATGTAGGTCTCTTTGGGTGTGGTTTCATTTGCTGCTCTCTCAAATTTCCTTCAAGAACAAGGGCTCTCAGACGCTTGTCTTTGTTGCCACCTATTATAGATAGACATGCTTTCTCCTGTTACGGCCAGTTAATGGTTGTGCTAAAATGACAATTCTTCAAAACCACCAACCTTTTATTTTACAGAAGACAATCTAAGATGTCACCGACGGGTTCAGAGCATCAAGTTACCTTTTTAAAGGAATTGGTAGATAGTGACACATTTAAAATAAAAAAATTAAGGCCAAATTGCAGGGCTCGAAATGGAGGGGAATGTAGCCCCAGGTTGTAGCCTAGAAGCGCCTGTTTAGCTTGACAACAACCGTTGCCAGGAACTATTTTTGACCCTCTTGTGATCTATAAATAAACATTAGGACACAGCTATACAACATCTAAAGCACAATGGGTCATAAATAATCTTTACAAAATGATAGGTTGGCCTCTTATGAGGAAGTTCTATTTCTGGAAAGGAACGCTATGTACTAGGTCCTCATTCCCCAGTGGTAGCTCCTGGTCACTGGTTAATGTGGCATACCCAGGAGCTGCTTTTAGCTCCTGCATATCCAAACTTAATTTCGGTACATGTACTGTAACACTACTCTGAGCACACAAGCACTGTGAGCTCAAGATACACCTAGTAATTTCGTTTTCAGTTGTATTGTCTACTCTGTAAAGTAGTGTTACCTTGTAGGCCTGTGTTTACTTTCAGACAGGGTGTAGCCTCAGTACAGCAATGTCAGGTTTCCAGTCATCAATCTACTCTTGTTACTTCCTAACAGTTGCAGCAGAGTGTCAAAGACTCCAAAACGCAAGCCCACAGTGGTCAATTTGAGTATTCATTTGGTCTTAAATGTACATATGTACCTATCCACTACTGCCATTAGCCAAGTTGGTGCTGCTGATTACTTGAGTGTTGAAAAGAAAAATTATGCACTATAGCGCTCAGATGTACCAGTAGACCTAATTGCAGAGCAGCACTATGAATAACCCAGTCCTTTGCCCTGTGAAGAACTGTCTAAGGACATTGAGATGTACTGCATGTATATTATTGAGCTGGCCTTCACATGAATGCCTTGCCTCCTTGTGAACAAATGCAAATTTAGGTTTTGAGGCCTTTGAAATGCATTTACAATCTGGCTTGCCTTGCAAACCACAGTATCTCTGCACCTCCAATACCAGGCTCTTCTCTATGCACATTGAAATTTGCCCTCTATTGACCGCTTTCACTTAGCTAACGTTTACTCCTTGCCTTGAGTAGCGACAATGCTTAGTGACCACCTGCCCTGGTGGAAAACTTTGATACATTTCTGTGTGAATTGAAAAGAAAGTGAAACACATTTCGGCCACCTCTGTTTTGCAAGCTTATGAACTGGCTTTTTAAAATGTTGCAGTCTATATATATAAAACGCTTATGTATATTTCCATACTCAGCTGATGAAATTTATCAGTGTTAGGTTGCTCTCTGCTGTCCAAATGGCAAAGTGCACCCACTTCAACAACAGCTATCATTTCAACATGACGCAATTCATCAGTGTTAGGTAAGCACACTGACTTCAACAAAAGCTATCATTTCGACATACGGATGCAAATGATCAGTGTTAGGTTGCACTCTCCTGTCCAAATGGCAAAGTGCACCCACTTCAACAACAGCTACTATTTAAACAAACAGAATGAGCACAATTCTACGCGGTCACCTTCACCTTCCACTATTGCAAACATTCAGAAGTTACTTCTTTTCACCCCCACTTCTCTTAACACACTTAACATATTTCAATGGCCAATATACCAGTGCTTCCTCCATAAAGACCCTTACCGACATCCTCTTTGTCGTTCCGTTTCCATGCCTACGGACCCTGCATATGGTCTCTGTTCTCTCCCCTTTTTCCTCCTCTACCATTAATGGTGACGCTGGGTGGGAGGTCCTCCAGGCCCCCTCCCACTCCTCCAAGGCCATCATTAATGTCTATCTGAATGGCACCGTCTTGGTCCAGCGCCTTCAGCCAATCTCCTCCTTTTCGATAGGTGTTTCCAACATTTTATCAACTTCCTTCCTTCTCCTACTTCTCCTACCTACACCCATCCGGCTCCTCCACCAACTTCTTCCTCCACCACCTCTCTGCCACCCTCTCCATCCTCTCTGTTTACTCTGGCATCTCCTTCTTTCTCCTCTTGATTACCCCCTTGACTATGCGCCTTTTGAAGACTACCATCTAGATATATCAAGAGGTGGATACCTTCTGCCCTCAAAACCTATGGAAAGGACAAAGGAGATTAAAAATAAACTGCAATTCGGAAGATGAAAGATCAAAAGGAAGGCAAGTAAACTCAAATATAGAACTCTCACATACAAATCCCAGAAACAATATTAATCATTTGAAAATAGAAGTTAAGTGAGCTTTCTAGAGACTTAATCGAATCATCCTTCACGCTGGTCTTAAAATGCACTTCAGAAGAGAAATAAATAGTTTCCATCTTGAAATGGCAATTTATACCTAATCTATCCAGCTCCCTGAAACTGGTAGAAACACTCCTTTATTGACCAGAAATTGTAGATGAAAAACCCTCTAGGTTTCTTCAAGCCATTTCTACTGCCAAACCAAACTCTCCAAAATGAAGCATTCATACATTTTGTGAACAATTCTATGGTTATTGCACATATGAAGAATGTCTCATACTTCTGCTGAAGTTCTTTAAAGCCTACTGAAGAGAGAAGGGGTTGGTGGTGAATGGATAAAAATGGGGAAACCAAGCTCATTGTCCCTAGGAAAGCTATAAAGCATAGGGTGGTCATGGGTGGGTTTGAGTTGCAGAGGTTGAGTTCTTTTGACTACCTGGGAAAACACTTATCTGCGTCTAAGTTGTGATGTCCACCGGTGGCCAAGAGCACCCTTCTGCTGAAACAATCCATGGGTGGTGTTCATCATTTTAATGCCTGCTTTGCAGGTAATTCCCTGGATCGATTCTCTGATGTCCTATCAGGGGAAGGCTGTGACAGCTGGCTTAGGTGCAAGTGAAATGTGGGGCCCTAGTAATGTGGGTACCTTGGCTGTTGAAGAACAACTATTTTTTAAATAAATGTCTGCTCGTTCCAAAGGGGCCATCTACTCTTAAGGTGCATGAGGTTGAGCTATTCAGATGCAAGACTACCGAGACCAGTCAAGCAATGTATTTGTATCTGGTCTGGATACTGTGTTTAGACAACACCTTTGAAAAACCTTCTACTCTCATGGCTCATACATATTATATCTTGGCTTTGGAAGTTAGATTTCGGCCATGCTTGCTTCAATACTGAGTAGTTTATTGGCGGGACATAGCTATAGTAAAGGTCCAAAGTTGGGAGCCAGAACAGTGTGCGAGTAAGGGCCTTTTGTAACTATTCACTGTGCTCTCCATTTGTTTCTACGAGATCTTGGGTAGAGAGGCTTTTCTTGATCAAACAAGCACTCACTCCATGCATGTCTTCTATCTGAGGTTCCACCTGGACATATTGCCACTGAGGACGTTGGTGGAAAGTTGGAAGACGCTGCAATCGAATGACTGACTTAGTATATTTGAAGGTCAATCCAGGAGACCATCATCCACTTCCTGTTTTATGTCCTTTGTAATTGGGAATAGGAAGCATGCCTACAGAGAGTACATAAAGCCCTGATGGGTGCCTAGAGTACAATTGTCCAAATCCTTGTTTTTAGAGTTGCAAAATGTTTGCAGGTTCCGGAGGATAAGGTCCAATGCTTTCAAAATTCCTTATCTCAGCTATGCCCCCAATACCAGAGTTGTGTTGGGTAGTAGAAGTACAGAGATATTGAAAATGTTACCTCCTCCTTACTATCCATCTGTTCCATTGCTCCCAATCTACGTTTTCTGTATAAAAATATAATTATTGTAATGGGTTATTTATAATGCGCTTAATACCCAGAGTTTTCTAAGCGTGGACACGGGCAGCAAACCTGTGTTGCTCCGCATAATCTTGCTTCCAAGACGTGCACGTTGCCCCTGAGCTATCTTCCCGAGCCATTATTACTATAATGCAAAAAACATGATCACTTCAATAATATGTAGGTAGACATGTACAAAATGTTATACATTATGCAGATGGACAAACCTGTATTGACATGCTTGTTTTTTGTTTTTTCAGGACAGATGTTTCATGTCTGGAGCAAAATGGTGACCTCCCTGGTATGTTTAGATATTTTTGCATGCATAACATTAGCAATGGGATATATCTTTTATACTTTTTATAAATTCAAATGTAGCTAAACATTTAAATATGTTGTGATGACCAAAATACGGCTTCCGTCCCTTATGTGTTTTGTGTTTTTTTTTACCTTTTATACTATAGTGCATCAGCTCACAAGATCACTTACGTTCTCTTTTCAGCTATAAGCTGTTGTGCACACCCTAAAGTAAAACATGAACCAATATACAAAGCATAGAAACAGAGAATAGTGTTACAACTGAAGTTGTGATACAAGAAGAGAGTAAGCAATAGTGGTTTCCTCAAACAACCTAAGGACACATTCGGAAGCAAGACATTGTTAGTGAAATATATTGAATGTAACCATAGATGGATAAGTTGTAACTGAGAGGCAGCTCTGTGTGCCTCTGTTTGTCTGTGTGTGAGGAATAGGAAAGCAGACATTGAGAGACTCAAAGGGGAGATGAGGAGAGAGCATAACAGGGAGGGGGAGTCACTTAAGCAATAAGCCCTGAGCTGGGGGGGGGATTAACGCTTCAGGGCCATAGTTACAGGCCTGAGCGTAGTACTTTCTGCCTTTCCAAGGTGGCCAGTCGGAAAGAACCTGAGGGACGCGGCAGCGCGGGGAGGTCTTGTCGCACAGGTAAGGACACAGCGAGGGCTAATTGGATCATTTGTAACAATATGATTGTCCCTTGCCGAGTACTAATAAAACATAGATATGTGAGACAGAGAAAGTAACTGAGAGAGAAAGAGAGATAGAGCGAGTGTGACAGGGAGGGAGCATTAGTTTGGTACAAGTGTGGTAAGGAAGCCTCGGCGGGCTCAAGTCCGTAACATGTGTCTTGGGTGATGTTGATGGCCTTAAACTGAACCCTTGGCATGGTAGGCAATGAGTCAAATTTGATCTTAAGGGGCACCAGCATGACAGGGTTCAGAATAATCTAAAGGTTCTGCAGCAGATAGAGACACTGAGATAGATAGCATTACCATATTCCAACCAGAAGTATGCAGGGGCGCTCACAGCTTGGCTCTGAGGTTGACAACAAGAAAGGACAGAATTTTCCTTAGAAGCTTCATGGCAACAATACAGCTACTGGTTTCTGTGTTGATGTAAATGTGAAGAGATAAATTGGAATGAATCCTACAGCTAAAGTTGTTGACCAACATGCCCAGGGGAGATTCGTGCACATCTTTAGATGTGTGCCTCATGGGATTCTCAACTTCTTGAAAATATACATGTCTGGTAAATTCACAGACATGGAATCCAAGGAAATGCATACTACAGTCCAGCGTTACATTTCACTGTTCTTATGTGGGAGTGACAGAAGAGGATTTAGGAAGGTTTATGAAAATACTCATAAATTGACATGTTATGCTTCCTCTGCTGACCAGCTAACCAGACACAGAAGGTTTCCACTCACCAGCTGATTGTGATGAATCCGCCAGAGTCATCACTATACTCCAGCCTGAGATCTCCTCCTATGTGGCCAGAAGAAGGTAGCCGCTACCTGATCCTAACCCTGAGGGTGGTATCTTTCGGGGTATCTTTTTTCATTTTTTTAAATTATTTATTGACATAGTTGAAATTAATCAACCTTTCAATAGTTGATACTATTACAAAAGTTAAAACATAAGATAAAAGACAAAATACAATATATTGCATGATATATACAGAAAAATGAAAGGAAAAGAAAGAAGACCAAATACGCAAATAAATAATACTGTTACATCAATAAGCAAAATATTTACAACTTAATTCATATAATCTTTTATCTCTTCAAGATCACGGTAAGCGATTTTGCCTACACAACAGCAGCTTCCAATTGTAGCCCCACTAAGAAATTAACAGTGGCTATTTGTAGTGGCAAAAAGGAGCTACCCAGAATTATAGCCCAGCACGCCCTCTCTGTTAAGTTCCCCAAGTGCTTACAATATTTGGTGAAATGAATTTGTCGCTGATTATATAACACGGGGCACTCTGTGATCAGATGTTCCAAACTTTCTATGGACTCCCTGTGCTTACAATAGCGACAGGTTCTATCTGTTGGCTGTATCAGTAGCCACTTTATTAGAATTTCCTTGGTATGCCATAGATTGAATTGAAGGCGTAGAACTGCCAATCTATACTTAGGTGATGGGGCTCTCTCTAGATAGTTAGCTAATGTACGTACTTTCCTTGGTAGAAATCTGATACTATCACCCCCTCGATAACTACAACAGAGTTCCTGAGTCAGAATCCAGTCTGCTTGATATAGTTTCTCTTTAGCCCTGTTTGGATCCTGTAACAACAAATTGATCGAAATCTCACTTGAGTCAAGTATTTGTGAGCTTGTGTTGATCCAATTGACCATAAACTGGTGAGTGGTTGTAAACATGTATGCAGACAAAGGTTTTAAGATGATCTCACAACTTGTTGAAATAGTGCATTTCCTAAGGAGCGAACACATTCTCCATTTATACAATGCAGACAGAGAAATTAGGCCCAACTCATACCTTAGCCAAGAGATTGGAACACAACTTGGCAAATGTAATATTTGTCGCCAATATCTGGCTTCCCATTGATCAAATTGGAAGCAGGTATCACTGGGCAAAGTTTCAATGCCATATAGTAAGGCTGGAATGGCTTTGTGAGTCCAATACATCCATGCAGGTTTAATGGAGAATTTCCCAAATTTAAACATAACAATTTTGGTTTGGGCTATAGCTGTGTCCAATTTTCTTCGCATTGCATCAAGTTGTCCTTTTGAATTGCAAGTGCCTTCAAAACACATACCTACATATGTATACTGTGGTACTATTTTTAAAGGTGTCTGATTAATTGACCATTTAAAACAATGTATGGTTGTCTTGCCAGGCACATATTTAACAATGTGTGTTTTTTGTGTGTTTACTCTCAATTCATTCTGATGAATGTAAGTTTGAAAAGCTGTCAGGAGTTTTTGTAATCCTAACTCGGTTTTTGAGATAAGCACAAGATCGTCAGCATACATAACAGCTTTGATCTCATGAATGCCTAGCTTGGGAGAGTCCGAGATTATTTTACAGAAGGCTTCTTTCAGATCATGTACAAAGTAGTTGAATACTGAGGATGCCAAGAGGCAACCATGTTTCAATCCACGCGACATTTTTATAGGGGCCGATAGAGCGCCTTCTAAAGAGAGGCGTACACAAATTGAGGTGTCGGAATGCAGGGCACGGATAATCTCTACTAAAGTATATGGGCACTGGTCTCTGATTAGTTTTTTCATAAGCAGTACACGAGAAATAAAGTCAAATGCGGAGTGTAAGTCCACAAATGCGAAAAATAATGCTTGTTTTATATGCTGACACTGCGCCTTGAGCGCATTTAAACATAACAGGTTAATTTGTGTTCCCATGCCTGGGACAAATCCTGTTTGTGCAGGGTCACGCAATCTGCTGGTATGTGTCCATTTATTAAAGTCTTGAAGCACCAGTTTTGAGAATATCTTCCCTGGTGTATCTAATAAGGCTATAGGTCTATAGCTTTGTGGACATGTACGGCCCCCTTTTTTAAAGATGGGTATGATCACTGAGGTCTTCCACGACATTGGAATGGAACGGGTGGAAATAACCATTCTAAATATGTTATCTAAAATTAAGGCCCATTCACTGATGTTAGTTTTCAATGTAGCATTCGAAATCCCATCAGGACAAGCCGTCCTCGAAGTACTTATGGTCCTTATTAGTTCCTCAATTCTTCTCGGGGAGAATTTTAGCCACCATGCACCTGCTGATGATAATTCTATTTGATGAGTTGGAAATAAGGGGTGGGCATATAAGTTGGAAAAATGTTCGATCCAAGTATGTTCTTTAACGGCCGAAAGCTGCGCTGATGCTTGAAAATTCTGCCCTTGATTGTTAAATAAACTCCATATTTGGGCCGAATTTTTCCCCACCATTAGTTGACCCATATGCTCACTGTCTTGCTGAAAAATAATATGTTTCTTAGATCTTAGCCAATTTTTATATTGTCATTTTGCATGTTTCAAATCCCTGAGCCATGTTGGCCCCTGGTTCGCTAGTATAGTTCGTCTTTCCTGTCTATATACTGCCTGTTGCTGTTGTATCTCACTGTCATAATTATGTTTGTGTTTTATCCAGCCTTTTGAAGTGATGGAGATTGTGTTAGTAAATGGCAATAGGAGATCGGTATACTGAAGCGGATTAAGAGTCTTCGCATTTTTTTTCAGTGCTATGACGTAAGGCTAGTACTGACGAGTCATTCCATTTGAGCCGAGTTTTTGATGAATTGATGGTCACTTTGGAAATATAGGTTGATCTAGAGACACACTCATCCTTGACTGTGATCGTGAGTAATACAAGTTTGTGATCACTATATTGTGTCTCTAACATCTCTAACCGCTGAACTTCGTGAAACAGCCACCTATCTACATAGATATAGTCAATGGTACTTGAACTCGTCTAAAGGAACCATGTGGTATTCGCAGGCATGTCCCCACACCCTGCTCCGTTGACCATTTGAAATTGTCGATCTGACATAAAATTCATCCAGACCTGAACTTTTCTTGAGTCTTTCTTTCCAGACCAGTAATCTAAATTCAAATCTCCTAGAATGATGGTATGTGTAATATCATCAGAGATATTTATTAGATGTAAGACTCGTCACAGGCTAGTATAAAATGCTTGGTCCGTCATTGCTACGATATATATTCACCAGAGCTATAGTTTGAGCACCAAATGTGATTTTAACTAAGAGAATATAAGCACTTTCTGTGGCCCACTTTCTGATTGTGAGACCTTTTTGTACATTAACCGCCACCACTAAACCTGAAGACGGTCTCCCTCCAGTATGCAGTGCAGGTAGTAACACCAGCTCAAAACCATCCCATACCGGAGAATTTAGTAACCACGTCTCTTGTAAAGCAACTATATGGATAGATCCTTGAAGATGACCCAACGAATTTTGGTAAATGGGAGTGGCCTCTAGAGTTCCAACTAATAATGTTCAACATTTGAATGCATGACACTGGTGTTTACGAACGTTTGTCTATGTGGGTAACATGCCCACTTCTGTCTGCCATATTTAAACTTTGATATATATTTGGTCTGTGTGCCGTTCTTACAGCTTGTTGTGCATTATATTCTGGATCCTCTGCCAATAAAAATCCCATACCAAATAAGTTCATTCTTTCTTGCCATAGTAGATTGGTCACTACCCCAGATGGAATTCATAGCCTAATGATCGCGTTAGAAACATCCGATATAAACTCAATTTTAGCTATGTCATGTGATTCAATGTCTCGCAGGGCACTTATGTCACTGAAGATATTGAGCACCCTTCTGCGATTTAACACATAACTGGGGAAGTTACCCTCTCTACATTTCAAGATAAGGGAATACATTTTACCAGACCCTAGTAGGGGTACTTGAGTGGGCCCAAGAGTGTTCAATTCCGGATCATGATTTGATGGAAAAGCTGGCATGGGAGGTGGTTGGTTATTAGACATCAAGACAGACTCACTGTTATGTGCCATGGAGCTTAGAGGAGCTGCCCCTGCTGCAGTATTCATAGAAACCCCTTGTTGTAACACAGTTATGGAACGCCCACCCGCTCCAAGCCCATGTGGGTTACCAGCCAGATAGGCATCAATCATCTGCTTAATTGTTAATGTACTTTTCTCTGAAGGTCCAGCGGCCTGTACGGGAAACGGAACTCGTGACTGATTCGATACATTTTTGGATTGATTACGCTGTGCAATATGGCTTGTTTCACTTGCAGCTTGAATCCTATCCAAGGAAGCGACCAAATCATTCAATGGCGAGAGGGTGGAGGTATAGGGTTCAATGCTGGTGCGTTAGTACTAAGTTTAGTATGTAAGTTTTGCCCTATGTCAGAGGGCACAATAGGCTCAACCCTAGTTGCCACTGCATTACTGACTGTTTGTACAGGAAGAAAGTCACAAGTGTTAGACGGAGGAACAGTACCGCCTATAGCACGAAATAAAGCATTCAAGGTGTGTTTTGGTCCTTTAGTGCCTATAATATTCTTGGATTTTTTTTACATGTTTTTAGGGCCTTGAGTGGGTACTCCTGATTTTTTACCCTTTTTTAGTGGCACTAATGGTAGTTGACACTAATATGTGGTTTCTTTGCTCCTCCATTCCCATTAATAGATTGTTCACCATCAGTTGATAAATCGATGTATGAGGCATCTTGAGACTCAGATGCGAGGGAGTTACAGTAACTGGGCAAATGATATCCTCTATATCCTCTATAATAGGTAGAGCGGGTGTATAAGTCTCCACCTCTATAGAACTATGTGGAATCATCATTGCCCTCGGCTGCGATAAAGACTCCTTATCTGGCACCTCGTGTTGTACTACCAATTGTTTTTTGGTGCAGTCAGTCAAAAGTTGATGATTACTATCTAGCCTCTGCAAAATATTGTGCAGTATTACCATCTGAGACTCCATTTTGACTTCAACCGATTCAAACAGTTTAAACAGGCTCGACACAGAGGTATTGATGGCAGTTAATGCCAACTCAGAAAGGACTGTATTTGCAGACCCATGAATATACGAGGTTGAGGACTCACGAGTGGCTCTAGTCGCTCTTGGTGTGGGCTGAGCAAAAGAAGGTAAAGCTGAGCGAGATAGTGATACAGTCGATGCAAGTGCACTTAGGACGTCTCTGGACAATTCTAAATCTTCTATGATGGAGATCGGTGATTCACATTGGCTCGCATAAATAGAGATTTCTGAGGTGTCCTCATGATGTTTCGGATATGGAATGGGTGATAGCATTGATGGAATATTTATACCGGGCTTTGTTTTTGTTTTTAGTTTGATGGAATCAAGAAGAGTTTGATCTGATACTGGGAGCACTGCCTGCCCTTGCAAATGCATGGACTCTAGACGTGTTGTGTTAGCCACATGGCATGCTGTTACGCCCAACTTGGCAAATGCGTTTGTATTTGTAGCCAGGTCAGGTTGGCTTAACTGTGCCTTACTTGTGGCCATCATGCACCCTCGCATATCATGCCGTATATTCACAGGTGTTAACATTATTGCGCTATGAGTGGAATGGACAGGTTTATGTACCTGAGTTCTGTTAGCACCAGATATGTTAACATTGGTTGCTATCACCGGCATATCTGACTTTAAGGTATACATTCCCGACCCCAATCTCGTTCACTCGTTCTCTCAGCAATTACACAAATCAAGCAAATTCAGACCAATATTACACAATTCAACACAGCTTAAAAAAAAAAATCCGTGAATATGGGATAAGGAAGAGTTCCCTAGCAAAGTCCAAGCCACTAGCCGCGCCGCTGCGGCTGAGCGGCAAAGCGGTATTTATTCGAGTACTTGCCCGAGTGCGCGCACGCTGTGCGCGTGCAGGCAAGATTAAATAGGAAGTCAATGTTCCACTCAGAAGCCAATCCTGGTGATTCTGAGGCGGGACTAGTGGCATGCACAAGTGTCAATCACTAGAGTGAAAAGAAAAAGCAATCAGTCGGCATCAAAACGGGAACAGCCAATGGAACAGTAGTAACTAAGCAAGTCCCAATAGTGTTCTTTTCGCTGTTATTCAAACAATCAGTCACCTTGTTTTCCTCAGAAGAACGCCTCCAAAACTGCCGTAGCACAATCCAGTCCCAGAGAAACAGGGGAAAGCGCGGCAAAGCGGTACTTTTTCGAGTACTTGCCCGAATGTGTGCACGCTGTTTGCGTGCAGGCAAGATTAAATAGGAAGTCAATGTTCCACTCAGAAGCCAATCACAGTGATTCTGAGGCGGGACTAGTGGCATGCACAAGTGTCAATCACCTGTTGTCCTCAGAAGAACGCCTCCAAAACTGCCGTAGCACAATCCGTCCCAGAGAAACAGGGGAAAGCGCGGCAAAGCAGTACTTATTTGAGTACTTGCCCGAGTGCGTGCATTCGGGGTATCACATGGGAGGAGATGGTCGTCAAGGGGAGTGCTGACTCCTATGGTAGGGACGTCGCATTCAAATGCTTAGGAGGATGAGATCCCCAAATATGTAATGGCATGCTGTCAAGTCCCTCCTATGAGAATATCCAAAGGATATGTTGTGAAAAGTAATCAAAAGTCACAAGGCCTAGTAGGGCCACCCCTTTCCTCTTCATCAGTTTTTCTATTTGCCTTTGTTCCCATGTTCCCTCCCCTTTGCCCTGTGGGTGCTGTGAAACACACATTCTTGATGTATAATCACCTTACAAATTCACAATAAATAAGTAAGGTGTATACTTTGGGTCTCAGGAATCGAATGCAACATCCTCTAATTGTCATGATCATGTCTTGGATAGAGGTTCAAAACCCAATGTTAAAGCACAATCCTTTTGTACAAAGTTCCCTCATTTTGACAATGCTTATTTCACAAAGCAATCCAAAATAATTGAACATCAAAAACCCCAAACCATTAAGGACTTCAGGATTCATAATGCACTTGGTACTGGGACAAAGAAGATGCACCTAGAGTTAGTAAGGATCAACAATGTCACTAACCAAAATGTGCGGCATAGTTGTCCTAGACCACAGCACCTGACCGGGACATTTAAGCTTATAAATGAGTTGCAGCTGGAAGAAGGAGGAGAGGAAGATGCCGAAGGAGCAGCTAAAGCAGAGGCAGACCTGAATGCTGGGTCGGTCACAGAAGCAGAGAGAAGAATGCCAGCTAATGCCGGCGTGAGATGTAAAGGACGGTGGCATGGCAGAGTTAGCGCAGCGGGGCGCAATATTGGGGAAAAAAGCCCAACCGAGAGGGAGACACGCTCCCAACCTGGCCAGCAGCGCTTCAGTGTGCTGGAGGACCGCCGGGCTATCAGGGCTCCGGGATGAAGCTGTGCAAACCGCAGGAGTTACGAGGGAGCCAACAGGAAAGCAGAAAGAAGATAGGTCTATCACAGCACCTGCAAAGTAAAAGGAGACGCCAAAGAAGACTGGTGAGTTGGCCTAAAGCTGAAGGTAACCCTAGGGAGCTCCGAATAGAACATTTTTCAGAAACCACTACTTTTGAATACTGAACAAATAAAACCATACAAGGGTGCAATTCCCCTTATATGGGACACCAATTGGGGGAACCTGTACCCCGCAAGAGCCTGTAAAGGAGCAGAAGAAAGGTAACAAGGGTGCAAATACTCTTTTTGTTGACAAAAACTTGGGGAAACATATAACCCACATTTCCAACAGCCAAGAGGCTGCAAATGAGGATTACTAATGCAACAAGGGTGAAACTCCCCTCTTCTGGGACACCAACTGGGGGAGAGCTGTAACCCACATTAGCAAGTGTTAAGAGACTATAAAAAGAGGCAGACATTGTTCAACCCTCCCCATAAAAGATACTGGTGTGGAGAATGTTGGAACAAATATTGCCTCAAAGCATAATTGTAGTTGTTGGAGTTCATATCCTGGCAGGTCAGTTATCCAGGGAAGGGACCAATAGTAGTTAATCCTTGCAAGCGAGTGAACCAGATAAGAAGATGTGTTTTTGTGGCAAAGTGCTATAATGAAAAGGACTTAACATTATTTAATTTGAAGAACAAGTGGGGCATTACCAGAAGTCGTTGTGTTATCTAAAAAGTATTTAATTTGAAGAATAGATTTGATATGCTGATTTGATTTATGAACTTATGTTTTGAGACAAAGACATTTTTACCAAAAAGGATACTGGGGAAGAGACCCATTGCTGTGATTTGTGGAACAAATGTTTATAAAAGAGGCATTGGGCCTCATTCCGATTATGACAGTCAGGAAATAAGGGTGTCGGTAGCAGCGTACCGGCACCCTTTCCGGACCGCCATACTACAACGATGCCGTTAGGGGCCACGGATCCACCGGCAGGCCTGACCTGCTGGGTTTTCATGCCTCTACCAGCATGGTTGTCACAGAGCACTGGCACCGTTAGTAAAGGTGTCAGTGCCTCTGTGCCGCCATTTCCATGGAGTCCTATGGGAGTAACTGTTACTGCTGCCCTTGCGATATCCCAGTGGCATCAGGCGGTGGTAACAGTGTTACGGGTTTGCCGGTAACCTGCCGCCTACCAGCAGGTTTTAACGGCAACCCCGTAATGAGCCCCATTTACTTTAACAAGTGGGCAATAGGGGTGTCACGGTATTCGTTTTATGACGGTATGATAACCTTCTTGCCAAATGACGGTATATCATGGTTATCGCGGTATAGCAGGTGGAGTTAACTGATCTTAACAAATATTTTCTAAAAGGTCATAAATTGACAGATGTATCATCACAAACAAAACCAGGCACCCAGGGCCAGAATTGGGCTTTTCAACATACTTTCCACTGAAATGCCTTGCTTCCACCAAACACACGTGTGGAGAGGAGAGGGTGGGGTGGAGGCCTGCTGCAACTGGCAAAGCAAACTGAATAGCTTTTCTTAAGTGGTCATTTAGGCTTTTTGCTTCCCCACTGGCTACTGGTGAAGATGAACATGTTGCCATCTTGATAACCTGCATGCCACAGATCAATGGAGGCTGATGGTAGTACACACACACACACACACACACACACACACATTCTCTTTACGTTACAGCCTTTAGTTTACTTGCGGGCCAAAAGGTGTTCAGTAATCACTGACATGTTACCCTTTGGTATGGCAGCAGGGAATACCCACAGAGATGAGTGAATTTCGCAGTGTGACTTATTATATGTAAATTCAATGATAGAACCAGGGAAATCCCCCATTGCCATGTTTAGAGAACATTATCCATTATAAATATATAAACCCCAAAGCCGCCACCCCAAAGTAAACCCTTTTCCTTCTTGGCACTGTATCTATTCTTCCTATTGCTAACATATTGATTTTGTGTAAGGCACGTGTGGTTTATGGAATGGCATTAAAAACTGCTCCAACTGAAACTACTTGGCAGACGGCACATCCAACAGTGCAAAACCAAGACTGCGCAGCAATTGCTTACTGCAGCCTTTCCAAATCAGGTTGAAAAGCACACTTAACGGTATGAACGGTATAACGGTATTAACAATGTGACGGTTATTATTGTTCAATTAAGTGGTTCACGGTATCTTTAACGGTATACCGTTATACCGTTACATCCCTAGTGGGCAATCACATTTGAAGAGAAGGATATTGGAAAAGACACCCATTAAGTGTTTATGACAGAGACATTTACTTTAACAGGTGGAAGATCGCATTTGAAGGAAAAGATATTTTGTGTTGAACTGACCAGAACTTTGTTGAATCAGAACTTTTCTAACGGTATTCATACCTTTATCGAGGGGAAGGGAAACCATCCCTGGTCACAAGGAATACTTTGTTATTCTATTGTGCGGAATTGAAAGCAAACAAATATTCCATGTGTTATTTTGTTATATGTATTAGTGTGAGGGACGGGTCAGAGACTGTTGGACACTAGGTCATCTTTCCTTAGTTTAGTTTTCTTGGTCGGGACATCCTTGTTAGGATAGGATAGATGTTTATCTCACCCTTTTTCATTTAATTAAATGTCAAAATCTGAGAAACCCTAACCTTTGAGTCCATCTCGAATTTATGACCCCTCACCAGATGTAGAGTTAAAGTTGTGCAGAACTTAAAGTGATATCTTTTTGCAATGCTTCCTAGTGGTTCTGGGATTGATTCTTGTTGCCAAAGCAGCAAAACCCCAAGCAACTGTTTCATAGTACTAAAATCATTCAGAGATACTGCATGTGATCTAGCGCCTGTAGGGAACCTAAACTTTTGGAAAGCATGTGCACGTTTTGTAACGGCCCTATCTGAGGGCTTCAGATTAAACATGACACCGACTAAATGTTCATGCAATGAAAGAAAATATGGGAGCTCACCTATACAGCCAAATAGTAAGACCCATGATTTGGCAATAATGTCCTAATAGACACAAATATTACAATGGCGTCTATTAACACCAGTTATGAAAACATACATATATTTTGCACTGCCTGACTCAGGACAATATTTTTGTGGTTAACTTTCCAATGTTTAGAAATGACAGTTTGAGAAACGCAACAAAAGGCGAATGTGGTTTCTTGCTCAACTCATTGTTAGAGACATCAACTGAACTAACAGGCACACAAAGCAGGCAAGTGGAGTGGAATTGTGTAGCAGAACAACCAGGAGTGGAAACAGGTCTGACAAGGCGTGGGCAGGAAGGACTGCAAGAATCCTGTTGTTGAGATGGCTTGTGGGTCTGAGGGACAAACTAAGAGGACTAATGAGTAACTGACTTTCTAGAATGCCTCTGCCCTCCCTTGGGAGAAGACTAACACAGGTACAAGACTTATCAAGGTAACACCATGATGGTGAGATGGAGGAGACACATTGAAGTAGAGTCAAAGATTAATGATAGTTTTGCAAAGGCTGAGAATCATGACCAAAGGCACCTTGACAATGGAAAACTTAGGAACAGAGGTAACATGAAGCAGCAAAGTCATGGTGAGAGTTCAGACCAGGTTCACAGGAATTCTGGTGGTTTGGTGACTGAAATGAGTTAAGCTACAGAAGCATCAGGATAGGAGATGTGTTGCACACATACCGGCAAGAGGATTTACAACCAGCCCATTAGCCTAGCTATTTTTCCTCGTGACAGTGTCCTTGCTCATGCTACAGCTTCCAGTAAAATATTGTCTCATTCTGTGTTTCTGTAGACCACTGCAACCTTTGTTGGTAAGGACATGTAGGCTCATCTGAGAACACTGATTTGTGGGTTTTGCACCAATAAATAGACCTTATAGCACTAGAAAAGAACAACCCAATTGCAAAATTAAAAATAAATCTAGCACAGGTGTGCAGAAACACCCTGATGGACCTGTATTAAGCCAAGACATTAGGATGATATACCTTTGTGAATGGACTGTACTGGATGTTGGATAGACTAGTGACTGACCAGAAATTCGAGGAGAATACAAATGAATTAAAAAAGATGGGCTACAGGATGGCCTAGGAGGTGTTCTGCAAGTCATCGGCATGGCTTTGCACTAGTGTGGACATATGAAAAACAATGTTTTTGTGAGTGCTTGCAGATAAAGATTCCATCTCTTAAGGATTCCTCTCCAAAACTCCCACCAACAATGTCAGTGTTTAAAGGAGAATGAGGGTGTAAATGGCGGGCAGAAAGTCAAGATAAACTAGTATATGAATGCTAGTTATGGGTGAGATTTAATGTTCAAATCCCTGTGTGTATCTTTGTAGGTATGCATACATTAATGGGATTCAAAAAGGGCAAACCTGGCTGATAAGCAAGAGAGCACTGTGCATCGAGGATATACCTAAATTGGTTCAGGGAGCAGAGGTATATGAGATAGATATGAGGTTCAAGGGAGGGGAGAGCTCTGGAGAGGAAGAATTGAGGTTGAGTGGAGCAATCAACGGTGGGCAAGATGTTCTTAGAAGAACAGGGTCTTCAGGTTCTTCCTGACGTATGGGATGGAGGGGACTTGTCATATCTGCATGTGTAACTTGTTCTAGCAGCAGAGTGTTTGGCAGCAATAGGCCTGTATGCTAGATTTTTCTTGTTGGAGTTCTTTGTTCCCAGTTTAGTAATCTAGTTGGTTGTGGTGGTGCATTGGCCTCTGGCGATGTGAAGTTTCTCGGGCCGGTAAAGAGGTGTTTTGCTTGTGGCTTCCATGTAGGTGATACAGGCTCTCTTGGGCATGATATATGCTTGAAGTTGTAGTCGGTTTAGCTGCTTGTGGATGGGGATGATCTAGTTGAACTGCCTTAGGCCTGTGATGAGGACTGCTTCAAAAGGCTTAATTTTACTGAGCACAAGCTTGTACCATGAAGTTTGCGCCTTCTTGGCGATGTGTGGTTTGAATGAGATGTCAATGGTAAAGCTGAGATATTTTGTACTTGGTGACAGTTAATATGGGTGAAAGCTTCAGACATTTTCTAACTTATGCCTTGAAGGGTTTTCCTATGAGAGTGAATTTGAACTTGGTTGGGTCATGCTTATTTTTTTTTTTTTTTTTGTAAACATCTTTTTATTCACATTTTCAACCAGAATAATGAAACTCTGCATGAGAAGATGAAAGTATGACAGTACATTGTAAATTTCAAAGCAATAGAATGCTTACTAGCCAACCTTTATAAAGCTCACAGTTCAAATCAAATGGGCCATATTAACACCTTCACCCATGAATCATCCGGATATACCCTCAGGATATTACACTGTCTATTCCAACTTTTCCGGATATAAAATTTGAATCATCAAAACAACAAAAGGGCAACACAACATGAAGAAGAACCCCCCGCCCCCTCTCCCTAGACGAGTTGCACATCAAACACAGCGACTTTGATAGGTTATAGTCAAGCGTACAAAGCATCCTCAAATTACCCAGGGGCTTTGCACACATGAAGTAACCACCGCATTCAGAAACAAGCAGGCAGTCATGAAAGGTAAAGCATTAAGCAGGCTCAATAGTCCGTTTCCTCCCCACTGTCTCGATTGTCAACTAGGTATGTCCTCAACGGAGCCCAGATGTCTTTCGGTCTGCACACTGATGGCACGGATCGAACATATAACTCTTCAACTTCATGCACATACACCAAGTCTTTCAGCCAGGCTTTATGAGTAGGGGCCACTTTAGCTTTCCAACATCGTATAATGTTCCTCTTAGCAACTGCACTTGCAATAGCTACAAGACGACGTACCTTGACAGATGCCTTGCCAGTATCTCCCAGCAAATACTTTAGAGGCGTTGCCGGAATGGATAACCCAACGATATCACTAACCGTTTCTGCAACTTCCTCCCAGAATGCCCGAACCGGGGGGCAGCTCCAATACATGTGGATAGAATCTGCCATGTACAAGCTACACTTAGGGCATATGTGCTGATGTTCCGGGTTAAATTTGGATGCTTTAAGTGCTGTCATATGTAGGTGGTTCAGGATTTTGAATTGTATCATACGAAAGTTGGCATTAAGCGATATAGATTTAGTATACTGACAATATTTAGACCATTTAGCATCATCTATCGTAATACCCAAATCATGCTCCCACCTTCGTTTCATATCGTTTTTGGAAGGGGAATATACCTGCGCCGCCCTGTAGAGGGTAGATATAGAGCCCTTAAACCCGTCTGGGGACATGGTGGCGGTAATAAATGGATGAGTTTCCGGAGCATTTGGAAACGTGGGCCAATGTTTCTTGCATGCAGCTTTAAGTCGATAATAATGCAGGGTAATGATTAGGCCGGCCCCCAGTTTTTCCTGCACCAGTTGCAGCGTGGCTAATTTTCCCTCAGGGTATAGATCACCCAGCCGCATCTCCTTATCGGGATCAAACCTCTTTTGAAGTGCCGAATCAAACGGAGGCTCCAGCCCAGGGTAATGCTACAGGGAAAGGAACGGCCAGAAAGGGGTTTCACAACCCACCCTGGCAAACAGGGACGACCAGGCTCTAACCGTGGTGGCCACAGGATCGATATCTGTTATATTCCCTTTAATCACATAGAACGGCATCGCCTGAATATTGGAGGGGGCTACCGCAAACTTCTCGGCCCGAACATGGGCATGTGGCTCTGCTGTAGTGGCCCAGTATCTAGCGTAGTCTGCCTGCGCTGCATGGTAGTATAGTAAGTAGTCTGGAGCCGCCAAACCACTAGATTCATAACTTTCGCATAGTTTTGGCCAATTAAGTCGGACTGCCTTCCCTCCCCAAACAAATGCAGTGGAAAGTTTTTGTAACTTTTGAAAAAAGACCCTTCCCGGCCAAACGGGAACCCCGCAGAACAAGTAAAGGAGTTTAGGGACCACAACCATTTAAAGTATGGCCACCCTGCCATAAGCAGATATTGGTAACACCCCCCAGATTTTTAGCTTGTGTTCCAGGGAGCTCAGGTACGCCTCATGATTGTTTACAAGGAGTGTTGGTCTGTCTGTAGCCATAATTATGTCCAGGTAACGCGCCGTAGTAGGGGACCATTTAAACCCATTTAATGCCGAGGACTGCGTGGTGGCTGGGGTCAATGGAATGACCTCGGACTTAGCCTGGTTCATTTTATAACCTGAGTAAGTAGAAAACGTGGAGATCGCATTCATAATAGGGGGCAAATGTGTCTGAGGGTCCCTAACATAGACCATAGTGTCATCAGCATACAATGAAAGGAGTTGTGGAGAGCCTCTGATACGTATGCCCCTCTACGTGTGGTCTTGTCTAATCTTAGCAGCCATCCCCTCAATGGTAAGAGCAAAAATAAAAGGGGAGAAGGGACAACCCTGACGTGTACCTCGCCCCAATTCAAAGGAAGATGACATGTTACTATTCGTTCTTACCCTAGCCGTCGGCAACTTATACAGCAGTCGGATATAACCTATAAAGGCTGGACCAAACCCAAATTTGGCTAAAATCAAAAACATATAGTTCCAAGAAACAGAATCACATTTTTCAGCGTCTAGGGTTATGGCAGCTACTTTAGCTTTAGAGTCTAGTTGTGATGTGATGGCAAAGAACCTACACAAATTCAGAGCAGGGGAGCGTGATGGGATGAAACCTGATTGGTCTGTGTGAATCAGTTTATTCATATAAGGGATTAGACAATTGGCTATAGCTTTGGCAAACATTTTCGTATCAGTGTTCATGAGAGATAAAGGGCGGTAAGAAGAGGGATCCTGGGGTGGCTTATGTGGTTTAAGCAGTACTGAAATGACAGCTTCCCTCATCGTGGCTGGGAGCATACCCCTCTCTAAAGAGTCTTCCCAAACCGTAAGCAGCCTGGAGGCCAGTTCGGCTTTGTACGACTTATAGAAGTCAACTGGGATCCCATCCGATCCCGGCGCCTTCCCAGCTCGTAAATCCGCAATAGCCTGTTCAATTTCATCAACTGTCAACGGGAGGTCCAACCTCGCCCTCTCCTCTTCCTCCAGCTCAGGGAGTGGGATAGAATCAATATATCTTCTGAGGTCATCCTGGTCGACCAAGTCGGCGCTAGTATATAGTGAAGCATAAAACTGTTTGAAAACATCATTTATAGCATCCGGGGAAGTCTGTATCGCCCCAGTAGAGTCTAAGATGCTAGTGATTTGCCTAGCCCCTGTTTCTGCTCTAATTAATTCTGTCATGGCCTTGCCGGATTTATTCCCTTCCCCATATTTTCGTGCCCGCATGGGCTGGGAGATGAAATGGAGCTCTCTGTCAGCCAGAGTCCTGAATGCTTCCACTTGGGTTTGAATTTGCAGAAGATATTCTCTTCCCTCGTTGGCGTGCTGATGGACCTCAAGTTCGCAGAGCTTCCTCTCCGCTTGTGTGAGTTCCCTTCTAATTTCTCTCAGGATACCATAGCATGTTCCCATCAACTGACACCTCAGCCATACTTTAAACGCCTCCCAAATCGATTGCAGGAAATCAACTGACCCTTTGTTGCGGTGGAAGAACTCCTCAATTTCAACACGGAGAGGCTCTAGCACTGACTCCTCCCTCAGCATGTTAGGGGGCATACGCCAAGATCTAACTGACTGAACCAAATTCCTCGATATCAACCGCATCATGATCGGAGAGTTGTCCGACAATGTTCTTGGAAGAATTTCACAATGCTCTACGTCGGCAAGCAGCCCTGGCGAACACAACCAATGGTCCATTCTCGAATTGGAGCCATGAGCTCTGAAGTAGAACATATACTCTCTGTGCATTGGATGCAATTCACGCCAAACGTCTACCAACGGCAAAGTGGCCATTGCCTGCTGTAGCGTCCGCGCCGCTTTAGTGTACTGTTTACAGTGCCCTGTAGACCGATCAAGCCCCAGGTCCAAGATTAGGTTCAGGTCTCCTCCCCAAATCACTGTTGCAGAGCCCACAGGTGACAGAAGCTCCACAATCTGCAGATAAAATGCCGGACTGTCCAGGTTCGGACCATAGGTATTAACGATAATAACCTCTTCACTGTTCAGTTGCCCCCATAGGATCACATAGTGCCCATCTATATCAATTACGGATTTAGTCATGTGAAAGTTCAGGCGCTTGTGAACAATAATAGCCACACCACTGGCCATCGTGGAGTAGTTTGTGGCTACCCTTTGGGATACCCATCTGCTCGCCAACGGGTCAATAATCTTTTGGGTGGCGTGAGTTTCTTGGAGGAGTAGAATATCAACCTTGTGTCGGTTTGCATATGCCAAAACCTTCCTGGCTTTAATTGGGTGAGCTAGTCCCCGGATGTTCCATGTAAGCAAATTCACTGTTTGCCCCTTAGTAAGCATCAGTCTTAACATGTTCAATTCTCCAGGGCTTAAACTCGATGAGGTATTGCAACGTCATAGCAATATACTTCCTGCCCAAGCCTGTGTTACTGGGTGTTAGCTCTTGATGCGAAATCATCTGCACAAGCCGGATCCTCATGTCGCTCAGAGCGTCGTACCATGCCGTGTGAATTACAACTCGCGGGCAACCTGCCCTCCAGTGTTCCCTCCCCCCTCCCTCACTATGCCCCCAACTGGACAGTGTAGACCCCAAACTAAATTTCAACATTTGAAAGGACCATTCAGGCGACACTGATTGGCGGCCCTGTTCACGTGACCATACCGACCAGGCCGACCTGACAACCACCGCGCCATTATCTTCTGAATTCAGGTGATCAGACTTCAAGTATTTAAGCCGGGCTGTGCATTCGTCTTACGTTGTGATTGCGGGATGTTTTGCTCAATATACTTCATAGCCTCTTCTGGAGACTCAAAGAACTGCGCCCTGCCCTCATGTAGTAGTCGCAATTTAGCAGGAAAGAGCATTGCATATGGGATGGAACGTGCCCTCTGCGCCTTCTTAACATGGTCAAAGGTACGGCGTGCAGCTTGAACACTGTTTGAAAAGTCTGGGTATATATGAATCCTGTTTGAATCATACATCAATGTGCCCATTTGTCTAGAGAGGCGAAGGACCGTGTGCCTGTCCCGGTTATTGAGGAACCGGGCTATAACCGTCCTCGGCAGGGCCCCAGGTTTAGGCGGAACAGCCAGGGATGGATGAGCACGTTCAATCAAGAACTGTTGTGAAAATTGGGCTTCCGGAAAAATGGTTAGAAACCCAGCAGGCCTGCCGCTCGCACACAGCGCACATGGCGGCCTCTGGGAAGTAAACGTTTGCTGGAATCACCACAGGTAGGGAGGCAGCAGGTCCGCCAGCCCGGCTCACACCCCTCTGTCCTCCACTCCGCTGAAGCCACCAGAACCAATCCGCCGCGCGGCCCCCCGCCGACGGTGTATGTCGCTGTACTGGGCGGGCGTCCAAATGTCCAGCTGCCACGAATCACCTCTCAAGACGGCGCGGGCCCCAGCTGCAAACGTAGCAGACAGAAGAGGAATCAAGAGCCCACCTCACAGGTAAGCCCCGCTGGCCCTGCAAGTGAAGCCAGGATATTTGCATCCACTGCGAGGCCAGCGGCGAGGGGAGGCCCCGCCACAGCCGCAGCCTGGCAAGCACCCGCCTCAGGGGCCTGGCGGGGCCACCAGCCAGGACCGCAGTGGTCTCCCTCACCGGTGATTGCGGCCCGCAGGGGAACCCCGCCTCCGCCTCACATGTCCCTCCGGGGGCTCAGAGCCCAGGATCAGCGCCGACCAGGATCAGGGGACTCAGCCCGCACAGCGCCCGAGGACCGCCCTCAGCTCCGCAGCAGGGATCCAGCGAGCCACGTCCCCGCTTTACACCGCCAGGATGGGGGGAGGAAGGCGGGAAGCACTGTATGGCCGCGGCTCCAACCCAAAGAGCCTGCGGCCTCCTCCGACCGTCGCCACTTCTCAGAGCTCCAGACCAGGGACAAACCGGAGAGTCCAAGCGATGCCCAGGGGGATAGTGCACACAGCCCACACCGAAGATAACGATCAGTCACACAACATTTGCAGGATATTCGTACGGATCTTCTATGAATGGCGCAGCTGCTAAATCAGGCGGCCATGTCTGTCGGCGTACAACAGTGCCCCCTGGTTGGGTCATGCTTAACGTTCAAGCTGGTCATCAGACAAATAGTACTCATGCCAATGAATTTCATTGATGCAATTTATCATAAGCTAATGCTGCTTGTCCTCCTGTATTGTTGTATCTTGACATCAATGTTGGCGAGGAGCTCCCCCAAAGGTTCTATGTAAACGTTAAAGAGGATGGGGAACAGGAAGGAGCCTTGGGGGCCTCCTTGCATTATTGGGTGGTGCTGGGATCTGTCGAGGCTCCTCTGGATGAATTGGTCTCTGTTTGTTAGGTAGGAGGCAGATCACATGTGCACTGCTCTCTTGAAGCCCATGCACATGCTGGTGACTGGGATGGGATTTGAGCCTAGCCTAAAATGCCAGTTTAAATAACCACATACCAGTACCAACCGTAGGCCCTGATTGGCTTAAATCATGCCCCAGTGGCTGGAAAATGTAGAGTCCCAGTATCAGAATAAAAATCAAATCACATGAAAGATACAAAATCAAATCAAATGTTATGATCTGAGAACATATAATACTGCTGGCATTTATAATTGTGTGAGCCAACGGGTGCTGTTATCTGTTGAATAATTTACAGATCGTTTGAACCACTTGAGTTTTAAGTCCAAATCATTTCAATCGTTCACACTGACTTGAAATGCCAGCGTTTAAATGGGCTCCAGTTAGATTTGAGCTGGTTTGCCTATTGCTAGGCCAAGCGCATTTACACAAATGAATACTCAGTAGTTCAACAAGGATCCCAAGGGGATGCAGATTTCATATTAAGGGGCTGAAACCAGATCGAGAGGTGCTTTGGTGACTGATATTCTGCAGTGGTTAATTTATTTATTGTCTCC
Source organism: Ambystoma mexicanum (assembly GCF_040938575.1). NCBI lineage: Eukaryota > Metazoa > Chordata > Amphibia > Caudata > Ambystomatidae > Ambystoma > Ambystoma mexicanum. The sequence goes on along the minus strand of NC_090932.1, from coordinate 800,038,539 downwards.
ATTTGAGTTAGTTCTTGAAATACCAATGTATTTCCGTGAGATAAGGAAATGGTCTCTGACTTCTTTGAAAGATATATTTTTCTATAGAGTGAACAAGCCTGTTTTCTTTGGAAAGCCCAGCAAATTGGCTTCACTTGATTTAAAATGCACATTTCAGAAAAGCTTGGATTGGTACGCTGCATGTGATTTCTGAGCAAATCACGTGTTTACGATTCAGTGAACAAAGATTAGTGGACTTTTGCATTTTTGGTAATACAATTACAATGCGAATGGAGCAAAAACATTTCATTCTATTTTTAAATCCATCTGCTTTTCATTGTACATCCTATACCACACACCATAAAATAAGTCGTACAATTGGTCTTCCAGATAAATGTCTCTATTATTTAAACCACATTTTTATTACTTATTACATATGTTTATTTGTTCTTATTTAGAAAGTGGCAGCTCAGAAGGTGAAGATACCAAGGAATCGAATCACTCAGGTAATATTTTATAGTATGTTTTATTTATGTATTCAGAATTGTTGTACATACTTGACATGTTGTAAAACAACTCTTCTAAAATAGACTTTACATTTCTGTCTGCTGCCAAAAGAGTGCCACTTTCAGCAATGAGTACACTGTCTGACTGGAAGCAAACAGAGAGTGCAAGCATGACTTCAGAACTGCTTGTACTCTCAGTGCCCTTCTTTGTTAGATTTCATATCAATGTAGTTGAACTTCTTGGCTGATCCTGGAAAGTCTAGTATATTAAAGAGTTCTAAATAACGGATGGCACAAATATGTCAAAACCCTCAATACTTGCTCCCCACTAGAGTATAATTGTCATGTCAATCTATGCTTGAAGCATTGTGCTGTAGTCCTCACTTCTTCCTGGTTTTCTGTGTGGTTATTGAATTAGGGAATCAGTGGTGGGTGTCCACTAAACAGTCAGGGAATTAGTTCTTCAAGTAGGGGCCTAGCTTAAGGCTGTTTTCGTCGTACAGGTTCCAGAACACACTATCTTCCCTCCTTTCGGTGGACCTCTGTCCCCTGTATGCACTCTGTTCTTGCTGTTTTGTTTATAGATAGCTAGAGAATCTATTGTGATGTGTATCCATTGCATAAGTGAGATATTCCTTCCTAAAATATGTTTTGATTATGGCGTACAAATGCTCAGAATTATTACAAAGAGAGCTGTTAAAACATAAAGCATATGTCAAATGAGTTATTTTACATCTTTTATGACAACACGTGTTTTGGCATTATATGTCCTTTTTCAAGGCCTTCCTGTATGTTCTATTCCTAGTTTCTATGTTTGTTTTATTCATTGTCCCATATGTATTTGTTACTAGTCTAAATCCCTTCAGCTCAGGACACATTTCTTTTAGTCTGGTTTTCCAGACGTGTTTCCTTAACAGAATGTTATCATGATTGCTGATTTCTGCAATCACTCTCTTGCTACCCGATCTTTCCCCTCTTCCCTCAACCACTCCCTTGTGTGAGCCCTCCTGAAAAAACCTCCCGCCGACCTCTCGTGTTTGGCTAACTACCATTCTATCTCTATCACTCCCTTCTTTGGGAAACGTCTGGCGGAACTGGTCCTCCCCCAACTGACCCAGAATACTCAGCTCATTGGTTGCCTAAACAACCATCACTCTGGATTCCGAGCATCCGGAGGCACAGAAACTGCTCTCCGGAACACCTGTAAATAACTGCTTGCATTTCCTGATTCTAACTCACCCGCTGTTCTCATTCTACTTGATCTCTCCTCTGCATTTGACACAGTCAACCGCTCCATCCTCATAAAACGGCTTCATTATACCCTTGGAATCTCGGAGCGGGCACTTGATTGGCTGACATCCTTCCTCACTGACAGTCCCTCCCAGGTTATCCTAGGTTCTTGCTCCTCTTTCACATCTATCTTCACCTGTGGCATCCTCCAGGGCTCCAACCTTTCACCGTGGCTCTTTAACGTCTATCTCGCCCCGCTTGCTCACCTTATTTCCACTTTCTCCCCTCACTTCCAGTGTTATGCAGACAACACCCAACTCTTCTTTAAACTTCCCTCTGACCCTCTCCCTATTTCCTCCACCATTCCTGACAGCTTATCTGCTATCCAGTCCTAGTGTTCCTCTAATGATCTCTACCTCAATGCCAGCAAGACTGAGATCCTTCCTATCAGGATTCCTGCTCCCTCTTTCCCCCTTCTCTTTGGCCACTGTCTATGCCCCTCTCCTTCATCTGAAGACAGAAACATTGGATTCATCTTTGACTCCTCACTCTCTTTCCTCCCTCACATCTTGAAACTTCTTGGCAAGGTCCATTTTCAACTCCACCACCTCAGAGGTATCCTTCCTTTCCTCATTGTTTCCCAGAGGTGCAATGTCTCTAGAGCTTTGGTAATCTATAGGCTGGACTACTGCAACAGCCTCTTCCTTAATCCACCCTATTCCTCTCTCCGCCCCCTCCACTTAATCCAGAATAGCGCTACAAGATTTATCCTTGGCCTCAAGCCCAGGGACCGTATCTCTCCATCCCTAAAATGTCTCCACTGGCTCCCGGTTGCTGCAAGGATCAAATTCAAATCACTCTGCATCATCCAGAAGGCTGTCTGGGGCCAGGGACCACGCTATTAATAACTTGCTCTCACCAAATACTCTCCCTTCAGATCTTTACACTCCTCTGGCTCCAACTCTCTGCGTGCCAAGTGCTACTCTAAGCAGCGAGCTGGTGGTCAATCCCTTTCCTCGGCTGACTCCCTCCTCTGGAACAGCCTCCCCCTTCCTCTCAGTCTTCAGCCAGATCTATTCAAATTCCAGAAGCTCTTGAAGACTTTCCTCTTCACCTCATCCTCCCCCCCTCTCCCTCCCTTGCTAAACGCCACAGTCGCTGAGATATGTGTCCTTCTGGGTCCTGGCCTTTCCGTCCAATCGCCATCAGCCTCTGCCCTCTCCCAGCACCTGCCCTCAGGCACCCACTGACCCGTGTTGTCCCACAGTCCCACACTTATGTTAGTGGCTGATTATCACTCTTTACCAAGTGATCACTGCCAGGCACTTACCTGCTATCTGCAACTGACTCTTTGCATTTCCCCTCTGGGAATCTCTAGCACTTGGCCCCTTCCCTTGTCCCTTCTCTCTCTCTCTGCACTTGCACGTTCCGAATGCTCACAAGGCCTTGCAGGACCGCTTCTGTCTTGTCCATCAGTGTTGTTTATTTGGCTCTTTGTCCCCCTGTTCCCACTCCTTTGTCCTGTGGGTGCTTTGAAGCACAATTTCTTCATGTATAAGCACCTTACAAATGCACAATAAATAAAAAAAAAATGAATCAAGCACCAAATATTTCGTAAAAGTTCAAAGTTATGCAAAACACCTAATATGTACTAACAATTATAATCAAACTTATCCTTACTATATACTTTAGTGTATGCGTTGCTCCTTGTTCCTGTGTTTCTGCTCTAATCATCAGCTCATACTTATGTGTTCCCTGTTTGTTAGCTATACAATTGAATAATGTTTATGTTCATACCTTCTGAACTCTATCACACCAAGGATCTGACCAAACTTCTCAGATTTTCCATAAATGGTGATCAGGGCACTAAGCATAACAACAGACTCATTTTATCTACGTAGACTATCTAGAACAATTATAACAGTCCCTCAACCATACTTTCAACATGGCGGATCGTTAGCAGAAACAGGAAATAATCTTTGATGGAAAGGAGTTCTCATTCCTTTAACTTTGAGGAAAAATAGATATTCTCTTATTTACAAATATATAGTTCGGGTATCTACTGTATATTACATATTAGTAGCAATTGTAGCGTGTCTATCCGGAATACAAAAAATCATATAGGAGCACAGGATTTTTTTTTTACATCTATCAAACTACTACCAAACACACATTTTACAAAAATCAAGATGTAAACACAAGAACTGAGGGAAACACAATATACGAAAACCTTGAAAAAGCACACTTAATACCAAAACACCTGACAGAATACCAGAAGATAATAAATAATTTGGCACACGATTTATGTTTGAACAAATCTCATTGTGAAATGTGTGTCCTCGATTACATACAGTATATTTCAGTTCCAGTCAAATCCGGACAGGTTAGGCAAGTATTGCAGTTTTAACCCGGTTCCAGATCTTTCTTTGGGCACGGGGGTTTTGGTGTTTGACCAGAAAGATCGCTGTCCAATTCAAATAGGCATGATTCTCTTCTGCGAAAGTGTGCATTTTCCAGAATAGGTAGCGTTCAGTTTGCTCACTTCTGCTAAATGTTCTTTAGATACTATTTCAGTCAGGGAGAGAACATCCCTTTGTCCCACGGAGGTGCAATAAAACATTCCTGGTGAATATACGGGAATGCTGATTAACTGGTACCACACCTCCTTCTCGAGGTTACATTCTGTGTAGTAGAACTGTGCACATGGGGAGGAAGGGAGGCATTTCCACTGCATCCTTCAGTAGACTTACCCTCTATGCTACCATTGCAGATCCACTATGGGGCATCTTTATCCCAGCTCCAGCTGGGTTAGCAGTAAATGTTGAAGGGTGTCTTTGTCTGGCACATTATGAGGGCCATGCTACTCCTGCTCAAATGTCCACTAGTAGGTCGTACTTAGGGGTGAGGTGGAATAAAAAACGCTTGTTCTCCAAAGGCACCAGTAATGTAAGCTGTATCTGGGCCTATCGCTCACTTACCGAATGCCTGTCAGTTGCTGCATGTGCTCGACCACTGAATGCCACCTTTTTAGTTTTATGCTTGCATCTTCCAATGTGACCATGTGGCAGATTTCAAAACGTTTTGCCTTACAATGTAATGTTTGCTCTACAATAGGATTCAGTGCTCTTTTCTGCACAAGCAAAGGGGCTTTGTTGACATGGGCCCGAATGCCAGTTAACATCTTTACATATCCTGTTATTGCACTACTGTTATGGAACTACTGGCTAATGAATCCCCTTTTTTAATAGGGACTGATACTTCTGAAAGCTCAGAAAGTTCCGAAAATGAATCTGGTAAGCCTGCTCTTTCATTTCTACCCACCCCCTCCCATCTTCCGCTTTGAGATCTGTTTAAAATGACCTGCGGCGAACATCCCAAGAAAACAGCGCCCAACGTGTCTTGACAAATATATGTGTTTGCTAACGAGATGTTTGTTTCAAATTTCGCATTGTAACTCTGTTTGTTTTGTAATTTTTTTCCACTTCCAAATGCTTCAACATAAAAATAAATATGCCTCATCTGTTTTCTCTTATTCGTTTGGTTTCCAGATGCGGATTCTTTGATCCTAATTTTGAGCACATGATTTTCATGGCGAGTAAAGACGTTACATTGTATATTCTTTTTCTTTCTTTCCAGTGTGTGTTCACTGCACCATTTTCGGAAAGGCTGCTCTAATAGAGGCCTGTGTAAATGAAAGTGCTATGGATGAAACGTGGACACGGATATAATGCAAGCACTGGCAAAGCCAACACGTCTGCTATTATAAGTGTAGAGAGTGCAATTCTTTGCAAATCCACCTTAGGATTGCTAGACCTACCCTCTGCATTTTCAATGTCAGACCTATTGGATTCTCCAGGGCTCCTCGTTGTGCAGTCGATTTGCCATTAATGAGAGTTCCCTGTGCTTCCACTTTGTATGCTGGGTTTCTGAGCTCTAATTTGTTGTGCATCATTATGTGTTTTTAGTTCTCTGACCTGTACCTATCGGGCATAAAGCCCTGTTTGGACTAGAGACTGCTGCATTCTTCCTATAAACCATTTTATACTTTCACACAGGATGAATTACAGAGGCTTGAGTGGAGAGAGTTTAATGGATGGACATTGGTGTGTGAATAAAATGTGTCACCTTAACGTTCACATTTTTCAGAAATAGTGTCTACTACCATTTGGTTGAAATGCTTGCTCAGTACGATATGTTGACAAGAAAAATCACAATCTGCCTTAGGTAAAGTATTGCACACCATAACCTCCAGCCGATTTCAAACATTTGATGAAAAAAACGATACGACTATAATGTGCTCTAGAGAGTCATACACTTTCATGTATTGCTATACACAGCTCAAAATTGTCACACACTGAAAGCACCCATAGAGGAACACAAACGCACCCACAAGTTCATGCACACGCATGTTAACATTTTAATGTGTGTATTACCACTCCAAGAAGGCACCCATGAAAATACTGCACGAGTCCAGGTGTGATGGCCCAATGAAAGGCACTCTTTGTATAATGGAGCAGCTGGTTGTTTTGTATTAGTAGCCCCATCCTTTGATTCTTTAACCCAGGGGAGTTGCTAGGTCTGGAAAATACCCGGGGCTTAGCTGATGTCGGAACTGTTGGGACTGGGGGCTAGCTAGTCTTTTGGCTGTAGCTCCTGAGATTCTATCCGGGGCTACAACCAAAAGATCAGGGGCTATAGCCTCCTTAGCCCCCCCCTAGCAACGCCCCTGCTTTAACCACAATGCAAATCATCACAGAAGTGGAAAAACGTTAATGTACCATTCAGCATAGAAACAAACGAAGCCCTTTGAAGCATCATTTAACAAATGTCTTCCTAGCTTACAAGTATGCGCTCGATTCAAGACAATGTCTCGCACTAAACGTTTGCCATGATGCACTCTTTCTGCTTCACAGTTAGCTGATTAACACCAGAGACCCTTTACATACTGCTCACAGGGAGCTAAAGCTCCCTCAAGCCATACCTAAAACATGTTTATTAGTAGCTGCCTTGGGACAGGATGAACCTTTTTATCCTGATTATTACAAGATTTCGTTTCTGGGCGTGTCAGGAAAATATGCCAAGCAGACTGTATTCAGAGTAGAACAACGAGGAGGAGAGTGGGACAAATCAATCCAATGAAACATGGAAAAAAAGGGTATGCCCCGAAAATAACGAAAAATAAATGCTAAATGCGAGTTTAGTGCGCATAGGGCCTGGGTGAAGACCCTGAATCCCATAATGCCCAACAAGGGGAGCGGTGGCTGCGGGGGTGTCCCCTGCTCTCCTTGTTTGGCATTCTGGGTTCCGGTGTTACAGGGGTATCCCCCACTTCCATAACATGGAAAGCGGGGGACACTGAAAACAAGAACACCGAAAACCAAAAGAAAACATACATATTAAAGATTCATAAACCCTGTGTCTTACTTTCTTTCTTTTTGTGCGCAAAAATAGTAATAAATGCTTGTTTCTATTTGTGTTCACTTTGCACGATCTTGTGCTTAAAGGTTATCCACACAAGGTCCATCTGATGCCGAAAGTGTCACATTTTGTAATGCGAACCTTTCAGCTTTGGCGCCATCATGGCGCGCTGTTCTCCGCTACGTTATTTCAACGTAGAACCCAAAAAAAGAGCTATAAAAGTTTCTCACAATTACAGATAAGATGAAGGAAGAATCGTAAAGGCAGATTCCACACGCTGGCCCACATTGTTCCAATTACAAATTCCACAAAGACGGGAGCAACTCCAATTCGATCCCCAGGTCCAAGCTTAGAAACCTTTGGGTATTAAGCGCGTTATAAATAACCAATTACAATAACAATTACAACTACTAGCGTCAAAGCAAAAACAAAGAGGTGATGGCTGGAAGGTTTAGAACGAATCCTAACCACTGGCATTGCTCTGAGCAACGCTCCAGACCATCATTCATCGCCTGCCAATCCATTACAGAAGGGGAAAGACCATATGGAAATCAGGCTTGGTCCCACCCCAAGACAGCAGTAGAATCAGTATTTTGGGTCACAGCTGGTGGTATGTATTTGAAGTTTGAACTCGGCAGAAATAGGAATACCATTTTTGACAGAATATAAAATTGCAGCCTTCATAATTTGGCGGTGATTTATCTCTCCACTGTAGTGAATACGTAAAAGGAGAAGTGATCACATGGTATGCGCCAATGGTAAAAACACAGCCGGCAACAAAAATAGCATTCTTGTAAGCGAAATTGAAATCATTGTTTCACAGCAAGAGCCATACATGGGAGTGGTGGAGCCCAAGCTCAGAGAAGCAGCAGATAGAGCAGCAGACTCAGTCCATCTTGCCATCAACAGGCCTCGCAGCTCCTACTGCAGTCAACATGTGCACATCTGCGAGGGGAATCCTCTGCGCCACCTCCGCTAGACCCACCTCCCAGCATCAGAGCACATGATCCATGGGAAGGAGGAATCACTGTATCCGCACACAGAGTGAGAGAAAGAGAAAACAGACGTTCGCTAATCAGAAACCGAGGATACTGGCTGCTAGAGTGGAAACTCATTATGATGCTGTATGGACCCAATGCTGTCAAGGTGTCGCAGCCGTGCAAGGACGGAACACTGCAAGACATCTCCATGACAGTACATGTTGCAGGAATGGTCATTCGGACACATGAGAAAGTGTGCAAGCATTGGAAGGTCCTCCAGCATGAGGCAAAAAAAAAAACAGTCATATTTTTTTTTATTTTTTATTTTTTTTATTTGTTTTGGCACAAGCCTTTACAAAACAATAAATTTGCATATGCATTTCATTATTATCCACCAATCCTGCCAAATGTTCCTAATTTTTTCTGGATCAAAGTTTACAAATACTTCTACTTTATTTTATTATATTAGATTGTCAAACCACTTTCTATTATGACCTGGGTTGCTGCAAACATCAATGCAGCGTTGGTGCCCGAGATGATTCTATCCCAGAGGAAGTCTGTAATTATGTCTTCCTCCCTCCGCACGAGATCTCTAAAAAGTCTAAATCGTAGTGGCCATGTGCCTTCACAATCCATTAGAACATGTCTTAGCGTTTGTTTGGCAGGGTTTTCACAGACTGAGCATAGTTTTTTTGCCATGTCCCCTTGGTTGCGTTTTACCAGAACAGCACCACAATGGACAAGGTTCAGTCTCATTCTAAGGAAGTCTGAACGCAGTTTCCTATTAGGGGACTTCAGAAGATATCGGGAGAGACACCCGAGTTTCTTTTCTCCTTTCAGGAAAGTGTTTTGTGTTGGGTCCTCTCTTACTTTTTCTACCGTTTTAATCCAGTCCCATTGTTCGAGTCTTTTTTTTACTTTAAGTGGGTTTAGGGCCAAGATCTCTTCATTTAGATCTACTGCATCCAGTCTTTCCATCGTTTTCTCTTCTAATGAGGCGAGGATGGTTGATCTCTTTAGTAGAGCTTCATGTCTGAGATCTCCATACATTGTCGAGTCTTTACTTGTTATTATTTCTCGATATAATGAGATGAGCTTCCAGTCTGCCATACAGTTCAATGATTTTAGACCTAATTCAAATCTCAGACTTTTTAAAGAGGCACAATTTGGGAGGCCCAGAGCTTTTTTCCATAGATGGCCCTCAAAATTGTCCCAGTTTGTAAACCAGAGATCCGGCTTTGCTTCTAAGCCATATAGGATGACTGGTACCACTTTGGCTAGATAAAACTTCACCAATGGAAGAATGGAGAACTTGCAAAATGTATAGTTTAGCTTAATCATTTGTGATGTAAATTGTTTAACTTTCGCCATGATTTCGTTTTCTGCTTTGTATATTGCTGGATGGGCATGGATGTTATATCCCAGGTATTTTATAGTTTCAACGGTTCTTATCCGTTCTCCTCCCATGTTCCAGTTTCTGCATTTTGTTTTTGATAGTGGATGTTTGAAGATCAAAATGTTTGATTTGGCTGGATTAACTGTCAATTTATTTAGTTCCACATACTCATTCATTTTATCAAGTAGATGCTGTAAACCGATCGGTGTTCTTTCGAGGAGAACTATATCGTCTGCATACGCAAGCCAACAGATATTCCTCCCATTTAACATTGGGCTTAGCAAAGCAGATGATTGTAAAAAAGGGCCCATATCTGCCAAGAACAGGTTGAAGAACAGGGGCGCTCCCAGGCAGCCTTGTCTTACCCCTCTATTCACTTCGACCAGTCTTGAGAGATGTCCCATTGCATCAAGCCGTATTCTCAAATTAGTATCTTTATATAGCTCCACTAGAATTGATAATAGTGGTTCTGGCATTCCCCATTTTCTGAGTTTCTCCCAAAGTAGCACTCGTTCTACCTGATCAAATGCTTTGGAAAGGTCTATCCAGGCTCCGTACATTATTTGTTTTTTTCCCCCTCTTTTTTGTTCGTTTAGGATGTTTAGGATCAGGCCATTAATGGATGTTGAATGGCCTTTGCGGAATCCTGTTTGATAGCGTGACAAAATATTGGACTCTTCAACCCATTTCATGATGTGATTTAGCAGGAGTTTCATGAAGATTTTACTTTCAATGTCCAACAGTGCTATTGGTCTGTAGTTACTTGCTACTCTCCGATCCCCAGTTTTAAAAAAGGGTACTATGAGAGCCGTTTTCCAGGATGCTGGAAATGTTCGTTGTTTTAGTATTTCCTTAAAAAGAGTGGATAAAAGTTTTGACCACAGCACTGGTTCATTTCTCAATGCCTGGTAGGTCAGGCCATTTAGTCCCGAAGCTTTAGATGTCGATGAGTTGGCTATGATTTCAAGTATATCCTCCTCCTTAAAGTTTAGTTGCCAGTGGATATCTGTTTTGTTTCTGAATTCGCAGTTGATTTTACTCTTGAATGTTTCTGTCAGATATCTCACCCAACTATCTTCTGACACTAGATTACATAATGATTGTGTCTGGTCCCCTTCGAATTTGTTCAATATTTCCCAGAAGTTCTTACTGTTTCTTTCTCTAAGGGTGCTAAGTATATGCTCGCCATCTGTTTGCATCCGATGGGCTTTGTGCGAGATTGACCATGATTTATAATTTGCTTTTTGGTTTCTTATCTCAGTTTTCATTTTTTCAAATGAGTATCCTGCTCTTTTTATATCTCTTAGAGCTTTTCTATGCTCTCTTTTTTTTCTTTGTGTGAGTTCATCGAAGGCATGAAGGTGTTTCTGTTTGGTTTCTCCCGCTAAATATTTGGGCGTTAGAGTTGTCCATAGAAAATTGGTAAATCGTTCTGGGTCACATTGTGTTTTCCAAAAGTGTTCAGGGAGCCCTTTAAGTTTTCCATTTAGTTTGATTCCCCCATCTTTGTATTTTACAACTATAAGTTTTCCTTTTTTACCTTCTAGCAGCTGAAGTTCTCTTTCAGCCTCCGTTATTATAATATTTTCAAATGACAGCTCCAACCTACTGTGATCACTGCCTAACTCCTGTTTTATTTTTAGAGTAGAGGGCAAAGCATGTAGGGTTTTTGAAACAAAAATATAGTCTATGGCGGAGGATGTATTCCCTCTTCTCCAGGTTGTGTATGGTTCTTGGTTATCCTCTAGTGTGCACATTACCATGTGAAGATCCCATTCTTCCATAAATTCCTGCCACTTTTTCCCCTGACTGATTTTCCCATGAGACATTCGATCTAAGCCTCCTTTTTGAGGATATAGGCAGTTCGAATTAAAGTCTCCTGCCATCACGATTTTACAAGCAGCTAAGGTTGTTTTTAGTAGTTCGAATAGTGCTGCTAGGTTTTCTAAGAAGCAATTTAGTTTCGATGTTGCAGGGTTCCAGTAAATATTTACAAAGACCCAAGTTGTAATAGTTTCTTGTAATTTTACTTCGGCTCTACATGCTTGGATACCCTGGGGATTTTTCCATATTTCTGTAGCATTTTTGAAAACTTGATTTTTTAATGCTATCAATAGGCCTCCCGATGGACGTCCTAGTGGTTTTTGCGCAGCTGATAGACAGTAAACTGTATATCCTTCAATATTTAGTGGGTTTACCAGCCAGGTTTCTTGCAATAGAACTACATCTCCCTGGCTAAATAGATATGATCGTGTTTCTTTGCCTCTAATGACACTAGAGCCCCTTGTATTCCAACTAAAGATATTTACATTGTTCCTTCTAAAGACGCTGTGTGCCTAGGCCCAGTTTCTGTAATACTTCTGTCAGTATTTCTGGGAGGAGCAAAAGAGTGTTGTCTTTTTCTTTGAAATCTTTTTCTGAATTTCCTTTCTTTATGAGAATCGCCTCATTTTGAGGTATTTTTCCTTTGATTGAGTGTACAGGGTTGTGTTGTTTACTCATAACGTCGCTTTCCCTGTCATTGCATGAGACCTCTAGCCCGTAGGATTCTAGTTCAACTGAGTTTTGTAGAATGTCATTTTTTGCATTCTTAGAGGACAAGAGAAGTTCAACCAAAAATGGATCAGTTGACAGTGGGAATTTCACGCTCTCGATGTCTTTAGATTTGAAGGAGTGAAGATTTTCAGTTTTTTGTATTATGTCTAAAATCACTCCCCGATTCAAGGCTTTGTGGCGTCCATGGTTTGATCGTAGTCTCAACCATACCCTTTGGATTTTATTTTCCAACGTTGTATTTTGGATTGGTTGATCACATGTTACAGAGGAGTGTTGGGACCCTTCTTTATTTTCCTCATGATGTGTAAGGAAGTCAAGCCTAACAAGTTTTCCTCCTCCATTTTGAGTTTTGTCATCATTTACTTCGGGTATGTTTTTTCCCATCGTATTTGTTAAGGCCGATGACTTAGAAGGATTTGACCTAAGATCCTTGATGGCCACTTGCTTCTTTGATAAGAAAATTGGGGCAATTTTCATATTTTCATGTTGATCCATGGCAATAGTTTTGAAGTGGGGGGTTGTGGATTCCTTGGGTCTTCCCAAAGAATGAGTGATTCACCTTCAATGTCACTATGGCTTTTATGTCGCTTTTTCCCCCAAAAAGTTTCTATTTTACTTTGCATCCTTTTTGTTGTGATGGTATATTCCAACCCCCGCTTCCAATTTTGCATTATAGCTACATGTAGGTTTTTCTCTGTTGGACTTTTTACTGGTGTGCTATGGTTTTCTTCAGCATGTACCAGTACTTGGATTTGCACCGGGGTGTTTGAGTTTACATTCTCCTGAGCATGTTGAATAGTTGGTGTGCTTGCTACGTCGTTTTGGTTTAAATAAGATCCATCCCCTGCCCCTTCCATTTCTTTTGTACTGCGAAGTCTCATTCAACTTATTGTTTATTTGATAGACAGTCCGTAGTGTGTATATTGTTTATCAAAGTAGAGTTCAAGCAGAGTGTGTCAAAAAATATTTCATAAAACTTAAATAAATTGGAGACTTTCTGCGAACAGAGGCGCTTGCTGCTAAGGATTTTTATATCTTGATAATATATCAGTTATACCTTGTCGGGGATCAGATATGTATTTTTATTGCGAAACCTGTTTTGCGATCCTAACGTGATCAAAGGAAGTAGTATCCCGCAGTTTCACGTAGGGTCTTCGGTGTATTATATTAATAAAGTTATATGGTGTGGGACCTTACCTCAATACCACCTCATATGATGCTAGGTAAAACAGGTTCCGTCTCAGTTCCGATGTTAGATTGGTAGACTGCGGCACCCTCGCGCAACAGCCAGCGCCCTTGACCCCGCCGGGCTTAACGCCGCAAGGGTGGTTGGCTCTGTGCTTTGTAGCTGGTAAGGTCACGTGATGAGTCACGTGTGCTGGCCGGGTCCCGCCTCCTCCAGGAAGCGACCTCACGCAAGCAAAAGCACCTGGATGGCTCGCAGTTTCTGCAGAATGCAGAATAAATAAACGTTCGTTTTTACCAAAATGAAAACAGGTTTTCAGGCAGCAGTATTCGCCGCTCGGCTGGTTGGCTCTGTGCTTTGTAGCTGGTAAGGTCACGTGATGAGTCACGTGTGCTGGCCGGGTCCCGCCTCCTCCAGGAAGCGACCTCACGCAAGCAAAAGCACCTGGATGGCTCGCAGTTTCTGCAGAATGCAGAATAAATAAACGTTCGTTTTTACCAAAATGAAAGCAGGTTTTCAGGCAGCAGTATTCGCCGCTCGGCTGGTTGGCTCTGTGCTTTGTAGCTGGTAAGGTCACGTGATGAGTCACGTGTGCTGGCCGGGTCCCGCCTCCTCCAGGAAGCGACCTCACGCAAGCAAAAGCACCTGGATGGCTCGCAGTTTCTGCAGAATGCAGAATAAATAAACGTTCGTTTTTACCAAAATGAAAGCAGGTTTTCAGGCAGCAGTATTCGCCGCTCGGCTGGTTGGCTCTGTGCTTTGTAGCTGGTAAGGTCACGTGATGAGTCACGTGTGCTGGCCGGGTCCCGCCTCCTCCAGGAAGCGACCTCACGCAAGCAAAAGCACCTGGATGGCTCGCAGTTTCTGCAGAATGCAGAATAAATAAACGTTCGTTTTTACCAAAATGAAAGCAGGTTTTCAGGCAGCAGTATTCGCCACTCGGCTGGTTGGCTCTGTGCTTTGTAGCTGGTAAGGTCACGTGATGAGTCACGTGTGCTGGCCGGGTCCCGCCTCCTCCAGGAAGCGACCTCACGCAAGCAAAAGCACCTGGATGGCTCGCAGTTTCTGCAGAATGCAGAATAAATAAACGTTCGTTTTTACCAAAATGAAAGCAGGTTTTCAGGCAGCAGTATTCGCCGCTCGGCTGGTTGGCTCTGTGCTTTGTAGCTGGTAAGGTCACGTGATGAGTCACGTGTGCTGGCCGGGTCCCGCCTCCTCCAGGAAGCGACCTCACGCAAGCAAAAGCACCTGGATGGCTCGCAGTTTCTGCAGAATGCAGAATAAATAAACGTTCGTTTTTACCAAAATGAAAGCAGGTTTTCAGGCAGCAGTGTCATATTTATGCAGCAGTATGTAAATGGGTAGTGGAGGAACAACAACAGGGAAGGAGCTCAGGAAAAAAGAGCAAGTTGCAAAAGAAATACTCGCAACGGAGGAGAGGGTTGGAGTAGGGACAGTTGAGACCAAGCCCAGAGGAACAGACCTACGCGTAACATACAGCTGTGCTGCCACAGCTACATTTGGCTTGCACCAAAGTCACCTTCATTGTGGATGCACTCACTATTAGGTCTGTGCCAAGTTACCCATCAACATCATGTACCAATTAAAAGTGACATCTGCACCATTGGTGACACTCTCAAACATGGATGGTGGCTCAAAACACTGCTTACTGACATGATGTTGGTGTACACTACAGTGCACTTTGTTTGGCCAAGTTGGGCATGGGTTTGATTAGCATACCATCCATTTGCTTTGGTTCAAATACCTCTGTCCAGCAGGATGGCACACTCTCACTTTCCCACTGAGGGATCAGTCATCCTGTAACTGGTATGAGTGAAGCGGCATGTTGTGTATGAATTCTCCCATATGCACTGACATTATTGGGCATGAGAAGAGGTTCTGGGTTGGGATACAGTGTCTACTCCTAAATCCTTCCAGAGGTTTACCTGCCAGGGGAAGGGTGTAGGATCAGGTAGCACTGCACCTATGTCCTTTTCACACAACACTCATCATGCAGGGTGTAGGATAGTCACATAGAGAGATTCACCTTTCACTCCTCAAATGGAAAGAGAGGAGTATGATAGGCAAGACTGACACAAAGCTGACACCACACGTAGCACCGTGTTGTGCAGAATGTGGTGTGGTAAGTCAGATATAGGAGACGGACAAGAGGACATCTTTAAACACAATTCTTATTTTAAATGAAAGTAAACCTTTTCTAAGCCTAAGAACTATAAGAGTTCTGTGCTCTGAAATACAACAAACGGGTGCTCGTAAGGACTTCAAACAAATAAACTCAGTCCTCTGTCAAACTAAAACAATCCTAACATCTGTCGTACCACTATGAAAAGAAAGAAAGACAATTGAAGATTAACTCCGTATAGGGTGGCTCTCCCCTGGATTCACTCGGTGCTCCTGGTTTTCTGACCCCCACGATGGAGTTCTCTAAAGTCTCTTCCAGTTCCTGGTTTGATAGTTCCAACGAACAAACAAAAGAGTCTTCACAAGAAAGAGTCTCTTCCAGCTCTTAGCCTGCTGGTTTAACTGAACAAACAATACAAAAAATGTCTCAATGCTCTTTTGGCCCAAAAATTGTTTTCTTCACTAGTCCAACCAGTTCTTGGTTTACCCCTTCCTCAGGGTTCTGCTAAATCTACTGAATTCCTCTGATTTGTGGTTATCATATTTACAAAACACCACTCTCCTCGTGTTTTTTTCTAGGATTTTCCTGCTTTCGGGTGGTCTCCCTGCGTGCACAGACCTACGTTCTCGTCCTAGATTTGGACTGCATGGTCGGCTGCTTCACCTCTGCTCTTTCCTGCTGTGCTGGAGGATCAGGCGTCTGCTACGTCTTCCATTGCGGAAAGTGGCTTCATCTCTGGGTGGTCCTAGGCTTGGTGGGATGTGTGCCGGTGAGGAAGAGGCAGAGCTCCACTAACTGCTTCCTGTCCCCGCTGATCACACCAACTTTGTGGCTCTACCGTTCGGCTCTTCCTGAAGGGGAGGGAATTCCTCCTATGCGCAGCAGCTCAAGCTGGCATCTCTGACACCTCGGCTGGTCTGTCCTTCTCTTCATCTGCGGGTGTATTTTAGAGAATCCTTGGAGTGGAGGTGTAAAAGCAAGAGGAAATCTCGAGGCTGAGTACCACAAAAGGAAATACACCAAACACGGGCTAATAAAGATTCACAGATCGTTAATGCTGCACACTTTACAAAGAAACAAATCTGGCCCTCAGTACATCACAGCGAATACCAGCCCTTCAATGTGAGAAGTGAGAAGTACTGAACATCTGGACATTCGTGCATTTATACAATTTCAGTAATAATGTCCAGCCCCTCTGCAAGTTAATAATCCATGGTCTAGAGTTTGTGCCGACTTCATTTATAGCTTATACGACAATATGCACACGGATTATCTTTGGTTTACATTCAAACAAGTTACAATGGCAACAGTGTATTCCAGGATTTAGCAGTAAGCCTTAGCACATTTCCCTTCACAATGCATTCAGCCAGTGTCCACGTTCGACATTTGCTTTGTATTGTCTTCGATGTATGTTCGTGAATGAGGCTTATTGGTGCAGACAATCCTAAGACCACAAGTCAGGTATGGGACAAGGGCCCTCATTACAACACCGGCGCTAAACCATGGCGCTATTAGCACCATGGTTGGTGCCAGTGTTGTAACGGGTCCGCCATGGTTCAATGGGGAATTACCACCTCATTCCAAGGTTGGCAGGGCAGTAATTCCCCATTGAACCATGGCCCTTCCCAATTCCCATTTTCGCACCATAGGGATCTATGGGAATGGGGAAGGCGCTAAGTACGGTACCGCAAATTGCGGTACCGTACTTAGCACCAAAGTCCCTTTGCGGGTTCCCTACTTTAACGGCTGGTGTACACCAGCCGTTAAGGTCGGGTCCCGCAACGGGACCTCGTAGTAAGGCGCTAAGCGTTTAACGGCGCCGCAGCCTTTTACGGCGCTGTTAAACACTTAGCGGCAGGGTCGTAATGAGGCCCAAGATCTCTTTACCCAGTCTAAACATTCGGCCCGCGGATAGTCTAAACATTAACTAGGTGCAAGGGTCGGGAAGACTCGGTTACAAGTTGGAAACACAGTCCACCATTTTAGAACACAGAGTTACATTTGAACAGAAATCAAAATGGCAGATGATCCTAAAATGGCGTCAAAGTCGATCCAAAATCAGAACTGTTGAAACGCGGTTTTCGTCGCAGAGCGACTGGGCTCAGGCCAATATATATGAGAAAGGACTCACGATGTGATTTCCTGTTTAACAGAGGGAGAGATTCCATTGGTTCTGGGTTTGCCAATGAGGCTGCAACAGATATGTCAGAGGCCAAGCCATCCATCCTAAATGGACCATTCACATGGTTACCCTGCTCAGTTCCCATAGAACAAACGAATGATTGGGACTTTGCAGTGAGGGCAGGTGCCAGGCAATCCCTACTTCGGCATTCCTTGTCCCCAGGGGTGGGTATTGCATAGCAGGCTAACCTCCCTGGTTCCAAAGGGGGTGTCCCCCCAAGGGGAGAAGAGTCAAATTCCATGAATGACCAAGCAGATCGGTTTCTTTGTGCTTGCAGATCTTGACGGGTATGGGCATTTGCATAGCGGTCGTCCTCAGGCTGACAGCAGAGAAAATTAAATGAGCCTCACTTTAGATTTTAGCATTTTTTTAATTTGACATTTTCAGATGCTGAGCACTTTCGAAACAAACATTTTCTGAATGCTTGCTGTTTAAGAACACATGCCAATTTAGCACAAACATCAGCTTTTGTGCAAGCCTGAATGACCTGCAACGGCAATGCAAAATACTAATAGCATATTCAAAGCAGTGTGTTTGTCAGTAAAATGTTCTTGCATGTAAGCCTTTCATACTCTGTGGTAACAATGTCTTTTAGAATACATAACTAATCAGCAGCAAATGTTTAGCTCCATAAATGGAAAATTCAAGGAAATAGATTTACTTTTCTCGCCAACTACCCTTGGAAGCTTCTCAGGATTGTTAGAGGGTAGGGCATTTTTCACTTTGTGTAGGGCAAAGCAACACTTTTGAAGGACAAAGGGGCACATTTGAAGGACAAAAGTTTTTTGGACAGGGATTGTCATAAAAGGGCAGAGCGCTGCACGCCGCACAGGAGTTCTAGGCAAACATATAGGAACTTGCAGATAAAAGTTTGCTAGAAAATTTCTCTGCAGCCCTAGTGAACGATGTTCACTTAATTTGCTAAGAAAATAAATCTCCAGCCCCAGTCCATATTCAGACTTTTTACACAGTGCTTTTGTAGGGATTGAACACCATGATATCGATTGTTGCTGACTTTGTTTACTGCAAATATGCTGATTACATTTGCTTTTGCAAGAGCCCTCCAATATTGTGAGTTTATTTCACAATTTCACAAAACTGGTGAAGGGGACATTTCTCCAATGTCACTCCTAAAAGTAATGCACATTTAATTTCCTTGTGTGTGACTGGAAAGACTGTGAGATCAGACACACTCATAACTCTAATGCAACTGGACCCTCCACATTAAATATCTCCACTGATCCAAAATAACATCCCTCAGCACAGACAGTAGCAACATGGTATGTGCCAGGTTTACTACACATCCCAGGGAAACCAGCTTACAACTATCAGGCACTGAAATCACAGAGAAATAGTGAAGAAATACATTTGCACCGCTTATTTGACTGGAACGGTGACAGCACATATCATCATCTGCCAAGGTTAGCATCAATTAGCCCAGACACACCATCAACCCAAGGGAATGCCTGCTTTGCCCCTAAATAATCAAGCAATAAATATGGAACTGTCTCATGACAGCAACACTATTTTTTAAGACATTTCTATACCTAATTAAGGTGTAGTGATGCACTGTACATAAGCATATAAGAAAATCAATCATAAATCAATGAGAAAAACAAACTAGCCCGGCACAGAGAGCTAGGAAGAAAATAACAGACTGATTTTGGGCATATTCTTATACTTGTTTTATTTATTAAGTACTTCTAGTCTTATTTATTGAGTACTTCTATGACCATCAGGCTACTGTCATCTTGGAAGACCGTTATGATACATCTTAAACTCTGTTTGCTTGTAAGTTGCCTGCAGGCTGCCTCTTCAAAAGCGTCTGAAAAGCTATGAGTGAATGTCTTGAAAATACCCAGGGCCAGTCTAGGTCCACATCCCTGCAGGGGAGCAAAGATGAGAAAAAAAAAAAAGATATCTCTTTGTAAGTCCTCCGCCACACAGAGCCTGCTATACTGGACCATCAAGTTGATCTAATGTGTTAATGCTCAGTATACATAAACAGCTATTTAAGAATATGCATACATCTGTTTGATGTGTGCTTGCAGTCTTTTTTGCTCAATAAATTAGCGTAGCTTGTGACAGCAATGGAAAAACCCACTTTCACTCTTTTGGATGTGTTGATGAAAGGCATTTGGCATCAATGTAGTGCATAGCCTCAATAAATGGATACAAATGTAATTCAAAATCCAAAAGTGGATGTTTTACCAAATAAATATAGGCTTTGAAATAGCCAAACTAAATGGATTATCACATCGAACAAACAAGTTTAGTTTACTTTAGTTTATTCATTTGTATTGCGCACCAGACCCGAGGGTATGAGGGTGCATGAGCAGCATGGTTATTCAAAGCTTGGTTACAGGTTGATTATACAATACAGTGTTACAGTATGACAATGGAGGAAAAAAAATGTACATGTTTACAAAAAGGCAGATATTTTACAAATTTACAAATAAACATACTTTACAGGATTGCAGCAGTGTTCCGGGTTAGAAGTATAAGTGGTCCTTGTTCTTTATCCACTGGATATAGTTGCGTCTAAAGTGTGTATAGGTTTGGGGTATCCTGAGGGATGGTGGTAGGGCGTTCCAATGTTGGGATGCTTTCACCTGAAAGCTGTTGCCACCCATTTTGGTACGTTTGAACCTGGGAACTATGAGCAGTTTTGCGTTGGAAGTTCTGGTAGGTCTGTTGGGGGTGTATTTGCATATTCTGTCTACTAGGTAATGTGGGGCAGCGTTGTTCAGGCATTTGTGAGTTAGAGAGGCTACTTTAAGCAGGATTTTGTCTGAGGTGTTGAGCCAGTTATGGGATTTCCTGATGTTGGAGATGTGTTCTCTCCTGGGAGTGCTGAGCGCTGCTCTGAGAGCGTTGTTTTGTAGCGTCTGAATTTTGTTGGTGACTTGCTTGCTGGCTCCTACGTAGAGGGCATTACAGTAGTCCAGTTTAGTTAATACCAGGGCTCTGGCTAGTGTAATGCATCTCTGGGTGGATAAGAAGGGTTTGGCTGCTCTTATAAGCTTACATGTGTAGGCCGTGGAGGATGCCATAGAGCTGACCTGTTTGTGGAAGGTTAGGGAGGAGTCGAGGTATATTCCTAAAGTTTTCACTTCTTTGGCTACCTTGATCGGGTTCCCGTCTATGATGAAGTTGGAGTAATTGTGGTGTAGTTTGGTTAGGTTTGAGGTGGAACCAAGGATGATGAGTTCAGTCTTGTCATCATTCAGGCATAGGCTGTGCGAAGCCATCCATGCCTGAATGATGAGGTACACCTTGTTTACCAAGGCCAAATCCTGGTTGTAATCTCCCGTCAGCGGGATGAGGATCTGTGTATCATCAGCGTAGTTGGTGTAGGTGATACCCAGGCCATCTAGATCATCAAACAGGGGCTTCTTGAACACGTTGTACAGAGTAGGGGAAACGCAGGAGCCCTGTGGGACTACGCATGTGATGGGTATGGGGTCGGCAGCGGAAGGGGTGGAGAAGACATGCATGGATCTGTTGCTGAGGAATGACTCGATCCAGCGGATGGCTTCTTGGGAGAAGTGGGCTGCTGAGTTTAAATGATTACATAGGATTTTGTGGTCAACTAGATCAAATGCCGCGGAGAGGTCTAGTACAAGTAGTAATGTGGTTTTCCCGTTGTCTCTAAGGGTGTCTATTTGGGCTTTCAGGTCAGTGAGGGCCGTTTCAGTCCCATGTTGGGGTCTGAAGCCTGATTGTCGAATACCTAGGAGGTGGTTTGTTTCAATGTATTTTGGGATTTGTTGGTATGCTTTCTTGTCTAGTATCTTGAGCAGGAATGGGATGGTGGTAATGGGTCTATAATTGGTAGGAATGGAAGGGTCAAGGGAGGGTTTTTTAAGGAGGGGGAGGACCCAAGACTCTTTGAGGTTACCGGGGACTGTTCCTGAGGAGAAGGAGGCATTGATGAGTCTGGCGACGAATGGCGAGAAGTCTCTTGCCGCATCTTTAATGATTTGTGGGGTGCAGAGGTCGCCCTTACAATTGGATGGTTTAAGGCTGAGAATGCTTTTTTCCACTTCGAGAGTAGAGTCTTTGGAGAAGCTGAAGCGAGCGGTGTTGGGTGTGGGGTATGGGGGTGAGGTTGATTGGTTTGGTAAGGGAGTCTTTCTTGTTTTTAATTTTGGTTTGAAGACCTGTGACTTTGTTGTTTAGTGCATTTTGGACACTAGTGCACCATTGTTTGTCCTTCACACAGGTATCTGGAATTAGCACCGGTGTTTCCAGTTCTTTGATGATTGTAAACAACTCTTTGGTACTGGAGTTGGATTGTGCAATTCTATGGTTATAGGATGCTTGTTTGGCAGCTATGATTTCTTTTTTGTAATTGGACGTTATTTTATTGAGCATTAACTTGTTGTGGTCTGTGGGAGACTGGCTGCGGCTAGCGCCATGCTGGTGATGGGGCTCGAAGCTTCGAGGGAGGAGAGGAGGTGATGGTCAGACCAGGATTGAGGAGAGTTATTAGTGATCAATGCTGCGCAGTTGTAGTCTGCTATCCAGTCAAGGGTTCTCCCTTTGTTATGGGTGGGGCTGGATACTTTTTGTGTGAAACCTAGTTCAGACAGAGTGTTGTTGATGAGGGTGGCCTGGTGGTCTTTAGGGTCTTTGTAGCCTAAGTTAAAATCTCCCAGGAGGAGGCATTGTGAGGAGTTTTTTAGGTTGTCGGTGAGGATGGCACTGAGGTCTTCCTCGAAGGATCCTAGGGGTCCAGGCAGTCTGTAGAGTAGGTGAATTGATATTGTTTGGGAGTTAGCAGTGGGCAGCTTAGCTGTGAGTGATTCGCATGATGGGAGGTGTGTAGCGGAATCGAGTCTGATGTTAAGGTGAGTTTTGGCAATGACGGCCAGGCCTCCACCTCTAGATTCAGTTCTATCCACTCGGATGATGGTGTAATCGTTGGGGATGGCTAGCGAGAGGGCTGGGCCTGCGGCTGCATGGGGCCAGGACTCCGTTACGGCTAAAAAAAACGAAGTCTTCAGCTAAAATGAGGTCTGCAATGTCTGTGGCATGGGCAATTATGGAGTGTGCGTTAATGAGGGCACCTTTTATGGGTGGGGCGATGACTTTGGTGGGGGTGGCCGCTGTGTTGTGCGCTTTGATATTGGTTGTCATAATATTGAGTGGGTTGGGTTTGAGTTTTTTTCAACGTGAGGTTAGCTCAGGTGCTAATGGTGGTTCGGTTGGTTAGTTTGGGTTGGGTGGAGTCCCTGGCTCGGGGCTCATGTAGTTTGGGTAGTCTGGACCGTAGTCTGGTAAGTCTATCCGAGAGGCATGGAGGGGAGAATCGGGGAAGCATGATTGCGACGCTAGGCTCTGTGGGGAGGGGTGAGGTGGTGCCTAGGGTGACCGTGCTGAGGGCAGAGCTAGGCGGGCATGCAGAGTTGATAAAGTGGAGAATAATTCTCAACAGTATTCAGTAAATACCTGGGAGGAACATTTTGTTGACTAGATTTGGAAATCATATATGGGGTAACATGCAATGTGCAGGTAGATAGTAGCAGTAGTGACAGCCTACCTAGATTCTAAGTTCTATACAATGTGCAGGCAGATAGCAAATAGTAGCAGCTAATGCAGCCTACCTAGATTCGAAGTTCCATACAATGTGCAGGCAGATAGCAGGTAGTATCAGCCAATGCAGCCTACCTAAGATTCGAAGTTCTGGCAATAGGGCAAAATACAGTATGCCGGCAGATAGCAATAATTGAGTGATCAACAGTTGAGTGTACAAGGTGCAAGGCGCAGCACTGGGTGGCATTCAATATGTCAGTTGCGGTAGATCCTATGCTTTGCTAAGACATTCAGCTAATCATATATCGGTACAATCAAGAAAATCTGATAACATTGAAAACATCGTGCAGCCTTAATGTGATTAGACGTTTATGAGAAAATCACTTGTGCCTGAGATATAAGCGATTATATCCTCACTTCCATGAACATGCCCTCCCAACTGAGCAGAACAACCCTAGACATAATAAACACACTTATGGGAAAAAACTCCTAAATCTAGGGAATGCTCAAAGCACTTTTACCATTGCTACCCCCACAGTAATGACACTAACGAGGGATTACCAGAATCAGCTGCATGAAGCAGAGAAAAGACATGCATGAAGACACTAAAACAAATTGATGGCAGCAATAGCTTAGAAAAAAAGACATTTAAATCTCTCTCTCGCCTGGTGACATTTTTTTGGTGCTTCCCTGTGTGCTGGAAGTGTGGTGACTAAAACCAGAAAAGTGATGGGTGTAAGGTTTCAAATTAATCTGAACAACTGGCATTGCTCTGGGCAAACTTCCACACCACCGTTTTTTAGCCTGTCTGCGCCATTGCAAAAGGCATCTAGCCATATGCAAATCAGTCAGGTACTGCCACCAATGGGAGCAGCCCTGCCCGAACTGCTAGGCCAGGTCCTCTCTGCACGGAAACACAAGCAACCCCAGACATGTTTCGTCCTTGTTGGGCCTCCTTAGTGAGGTGCAGCTTGGTTCCTTATGGCGTAGCGAGCAAGGGACCCAGGTCTGGGCATACCCTCTCTCACATAGGTAGACAAACTACAACCAAAAAAGTGATGGGTGGAAGGTTTCACATTAATCTGAACCACTGGCATTGCTGAGGGCAAGCTTCCAGACCACTGTTTCTTAGCCCGTCTGCGCCATTGCAAAAGGGGTCCAGCCATATGCAAATCAGTCGGGTACTGCCACCAATGGGAGCAACCCTTGTAGGAGGTGTGGTGACTGCCAGGCTTATCGAGGCCCTTTAAACCACCCTCTTCCTCAAGTACAAAACCCTTGCTACAGGGCTGAAGCGGCGCACATCGCCATCGCCATCACCGTCACATTGTCATATGGAAGGACAAAGGAGGGTGAGATGGCATAGTTGACCAGGTCTTTCTAATTGAGATGACTTTAGGGACTACCGAGAGCGTGGCGATCAAGGCCCTATCTTTGTCATCTGTGAGTGCTCATTCTGCCCCTTTTAAAACAAAGGCAGCTAACTCTTTTGCCCAGGTAACATGACAACTCAAATCTTCTAAGACAACCAATGCTCTGCGCAACATCAAGTTCTAACTAACTTTTTCTCGCCTCTTACTGAGACTGTCTTTGCTACCAGTCCCATACTGGGGGAATGTTTAACCTCCTCTTGGGCCTGTCTGGTAAGCAAATAAACACAAAAGATTGTAATATTATTCATGATTAATTCTCAAGATAATCTCTACTCATCTGTTGTGGAGACAGCATTGCCCGAGAGTGAAACCAATATCATTGAATCAACCTCCAGCGATAAATCATCTTCTTTTCACTGCACTACTGCCATCCATTCTACTATGACCATGGACACTAATATTCATACGCCTGCTCCATCTACACATGATACGTTCAAAACAGAACCTATTTCTTGTGACAATCCTGCGCCTCTAACATGCTTAAGTCCTGTGTGCTATAGAGAGGAAATTTTCTCGGACCAAAACAAAAGCTTTATCAGCCCTACATTTTCTGGTGCATCATTTTGATAATTATTGAATTAAAGTTTATTGATGACCCCACAATTACCTGTCTTAAATTCCACACTATCCAAAGAGGACAATTCAGGTGCCTCTGGCCAGATTGGTAATCCATTAGATTTATTTGAGGCCAATGTCACTATAACTTAGAATTCCAGCCACTTGATTACCTACTGATGCCATTAGTCAAATTGTGTGAGGAGCTACACAATACCACATCAGAACATTCACTTCTAAACACCATTATTGAGTATATTATACCTAAGAGGGCTATCCCTAACGTGTCTTGTGTGATGTCAGAGTCCATCAGTTTGGCATATGATCATGGTCTTGCGGCAGAGAGAAAAACGATAAACATAAACACCACAGACTGTCTGCTGACAGCACCACTGACCGATTGCCGACTGATACTATGCAACCTATAACCTTAATAAGTGGAACTCCTATTACATCTCATGATGATTATAACAATAGAGATACTACTAAGGAGGCCACCACTAGGCTTAATAATTGTTTCAAACATCATCATGAACCCAAAATCGCAGGAAAAAAACCCAATGAAAAGCAGGCACAAGAAATGGAAAACATCAAAATCATATCAAATCTTCAAAGTGTAAATCACATGCAGAGAAAATTAAATCGTCCTCAGTGATTCTAATTACTACTGACAATGGCAATTATGACATTGTAGAGGCTGGGAACAAAAACAAAAATAAGAAGAGTACCAACAACACCAACGATATACAAAAAATACAGTAGACTAATCATGCCAGACTAAAAATAGATAAAGATCATCACACAGGCTCTAAGGACATTTGTTTGTTTTTACCTATGATCAATCGGCCCAATTTCAACAAGATGACACCCACGAGCAATGGAGGCATTTTTTGGGCTGCAAGCTGATTATTGGTGGCTGGGTTTGGATGGTGATGTAGAAGAAATGATTAAGGAATCTCCAATGTGTGAATTCTCTGATAAAGTCTTAAAAAATATGTTGAACCCCTCAAATCGCTTGAATTTCCCAAGCTTCATTGGACATATGTAGCTTTGGACATGTTGGTTCCATTATGGGCAAGAGGGGGCATCAAGAAATATGTGTTGGTAATGGTGGATTTATACTCAAAATAGGTGGAGGTGAAGTGTGTTACTGAAGCAGATTCCAGGGTGGTGGTACAGTTTATGGATGGTATATTTGGTTGTATACTAATTGACCTTTTCACAATTGACCTCGGGAGAATTGACCTAATTTAGAAGGTTAATTAGGACATATATGCGGGGGGAATCCCCCGCAACCCCCCATTCAATCCAAAACCCCCCGAGACCCCCTACCCAATCCGCTTATATTATTTATAATCCAAAACCAACCCAATACATATATAAAATAACTAAAATAATATAAAGGTCAATTGTGCAGAAGGTCAATTAGGACCACTATAATTAGGTCAATTGTGCCACAAGTCAATTGTAAAAGGTCAATTTGGGTAATACCGTATATTTTAGAGAGAAGACATTCCCCTAAAAGTTTTAACTGACAATGGTGTTCAGTTTACTTCCTGGATAATGAAGAATTTCTCAAAGGCAAGTGTGTGGAGCATCACAAAACTGCTCTATTCCAAATCTCAACTAATGGTATTGTGGAAAGATTTAACAGAACGCTTATGGAAGGGATTTGCATGGCAATAAGCTCTGGTCGGGACTGGGAGGAAGACTTGTAGAAATTGGTGCTTGTAGGTTTGCACCACACTCAACTACATGCATGATCCCATCTGAAGTCTTGAGGAGAAGACAAACTGCTACTTGAGTTGGCCCCCCCTGGTTGGGAATGATGCGTTTTGTGGAGTGGGATGATACAATGCTGAGAGAAAAGATTAAAAAGAAAAATTATGAAATTAAAATAATACTTGATAAAAAATATGTTGGTAGACTGTCTAGAGATGAGTCTGGTGATCAAGTCAGGGTGCGTAGACCATGTGGTGTTTTGAAAAGGGCGAGCAAGTTTATTGTTCTTTTGAGAGTAGATACAGTGCTCGATGATGAGGTGCTGGAAGATGGTCGCACATGGAATAAATGCAAAATCACATTGAGACCCAGTGGTGTTGGACAATTAAAGTTTGTGGGTATTTCTATCCTTTTCAAAGGTAAAGTGGGGGAGGTGTATTATATATATTTATTAGGACATGTCTGTGTATCAATTACTGTTATATTTCTCAGTTGGTCACTTTGTAAGTGTTGTTCCTTATATAATTCCACACTGTTTCACTAATCTGCACCAAATTTTGCATAGTTACCTGTTAGGACCCTCCGGACATGACCAGCTATGACATTTGAACACGCCACCCCTTTCCCTTGATTTCAGCAACTTCACACATGAGACGGTGGCCTGAAATCAACTAAACATCAATGTGGTTGTAGAAGCACGGGGACAATAACTCAAGGTCCAGGCCCCAGGATGCACGATTTCCAAGATATTTGCACTGCACTGCAAAAAACTGCACCAAGCAGGGGTGAGGCGACAGGTGAGAGAGAGCACAGAAGGTCCCAGTATGCAGCAGCACACAACTCTTGCCTCCCCCCGACGTCTTCTCCGGGGTATGTCTGCCAGTCACACGCACCCATTCTCAGTGCAGTGTACTTCGGGGTGCAAAGCACATCAAGAGATAAGGGAATGGGAACAGCGACCTACAAGATCAGTGTTATCATGTCTGTCTACAGAGCCTGTTTGTAGAATGGGTACTTTTGCTAGTGTGTATATAAATGGAGCAGAGTTCAGATTGTCAGCTTTTTGCTGAACAGGAGGGCCTCTTTATGAAAATAAAGACTTCTTGCAACTTACCTGGTTCCTCTGGATTATTCAAGATACCTCAAAATCTGTATATATTACCAATGAGGATGGCGCTCCCCACCACCAAGATTAGGGCAACCTTAAATTGCTTTCTTCCTGTCTTCTTAATAACTATCTAAGACAACCCTAACCATTGCCTAAACTTGGTCTCATGGAAAACGTGTGGTTTCTCTCACTTATTTGAAGAGGACAAAGGTGAATCCACCCTTAACAACCTTAGTGTGGTTGCTCTGCTAGAAACCTGGCTCAATAAAGAGGTAGTGATTAATGGCAGATGCACCATACAGATAGCTGCTGTTAAAGGTAGAGTGCAGCACTCCTTGGTTGGCCTCTTAATTTGTACCAATAATTCATTTTCTTTGACTAATGTGCATGGTCCTACAGACCTAATTTTGGCTGGTATTCCTTTCTGGAATCGTCTACTTGGCTCCTGGAGCCCTCTCCTGATGGGTAACCTATATGATCCTCTGGGACGTGTACCTAAACTTACACTTCTTGCAATGGTTACAGATCTAATTGAGCTTCACTAAGATAGTCACCTCATCCTAGTCATGCGTGACTTTAATGCCATGCCAAAATTCCTACCCATCAATGGATAGCTGAATCCACTCTTACCCAAAGCACTCATGATGCATGCTAATTTGCATGGGCCAAAGTATTTGGTGCTTATGATTTCTGTATGTACAATGTACATTGTCCTGGTTATTCTCCTGGGAAGTACACCAGCATCAGTGCCTCTGCCATTGAGTTCCTTTTTGTTCATGGATCCTTGTTTGAAACTGAAGTAGATTTGACTATTATCCTGCGGGAAGAGTGTGATTATTCACCCCTCAATGCTACTTTCGAAATTCCTGAATTTCTGCTACCTGTCGATAACAGCGGATATGCAGACGCTGGCCCGAGTGACAATAGAATCAGCTTCAGCCCTGTGAACCTCCAACTAAAATCATTGAAACACTTCCTGTTAATATAAGATGCAACTGGGTGGACTGATTTTGGCCTTGGCAAACTGTAGGGCCCCATCACAGAAAAGATGCTAGCCCATGGACAAGGGGCTGGAGAGTAGTTGGAGGATGATTTATCACACCTCTATGGAAGATAGGCGCTCGACTTGATGTGAATTGGCAGTCCAAGTGATTTGATTGGTACCTACTCTATTATCTATATGGCCTGACAACTCTTTCTACCTACATCATTGAGTGTTATGTAGAAGCTATTAAACGTATCAAAGAACTAATTATTCCAAATAGGACGCCTGCTCGAACTATGGCTTATGACATTAACAAATCACTTCATACCCATCAATATGCCATAAACTGAGAGAAGCTAAATGGTGTTTAAGGCGCGATCTGCGCCATCTTCCAAATAGTACTAATAGTAGATCTGAACTAATCACTACAGTTAAACTTCGGAAGACCATCCATCATTAAGAAAACATATATGAACAATGGCAAGCTGTTATGGAAATATACCAAAATGTCGCCTCCAGAACACCGACTGCCGAAAATTCCGACTTTCTTTTTCACACCCCCTTTACACCACATATATATGTGGGAGGGGGGTATGGGATATAATACAAAAGTGGAGGGAATGAGGGGGTCTCACCCCGCATATGTATGTGATGTAAAGGGGGTTGTAAAAAAAATCTGCATTTTCGGCTGTCAGACTTCTGGGGGACGCAGTAATGACATAGATCCGCTTTTATCATTGCTGCAAGAATTAATGACCCTACGTTGTTTAGGAAATTAATCAGACCCTCTCACGCTCCACGACCGCTTCCAAGGATGAATGGGAAAACATATAATTTACAATATTGGCCGATATACACCATCCGAATTCCACTTTTATGCAATTAATGCGTATTGGGATTTCACACGCCAGATTGTGCACCTAATAACCATTATAAGGTCTTAATTGAAAAACTCTCGCCCACCTGGCCCTTATGGGATTTGCTATGCACTTAAGTTAAATTCGGCATGGTGGGCTCAAAAGTTGTTTGTTTTGTTGAACGTGATTAGTTATGCTGGTCTATTTCCCCCAACTTAGCGAGAAAGCATTATTGTGCTGATACCTAAAAAGGGGCCCTATAATAAACCAAAAAACGACAGGATCTTGGCCATGTAAGATGCCTCAGCCATGATCTTTGCACAAGTCCTCATAATTAAATTAGAGAGCTGGCACACCTGCATTTAATAATATTCCATACAACCAGATGGGCTTTTGCAAGTGCTCGGGCAGCCGATTAACATATTGGCAGTAGTACGTATGGTTGAATCTGCTTGGATTTTGAAAAGACAGACCACTATGCACCCTTTATTGAATTTAGTGCTGCCTTCAAAACCGTATGCCGGGAGCTCCTATGGCAACAATTAAATAACTGGGGCTTTCCGGCTAGTCTCCTCAAAATGATTATAGCCTTGTACTGACTATATCAGGAAAAATCACTAATCCTATGAACTCCTTTGTTGGGCTCAAACAGGGGTGTATTCCAGCCCCCATTCTTTTTAATCTTTTTCTTGCTGATTTATCTGACGAGCTTTGCTTATGCATTGTCATCCCCCAGATTAGGCACTGCACAGGTGCAGTGGCTTGGGTATATGGAGGACGATCCTGTGATTTTAGATAGCACACCTGAAGGTTTACATGTTCCATTTAATACATTGAGCTACCATTATAATAAAAATGAACTCACCATTAATGTGAATAAAATCAAAATTATAGTGTGTAGACTGCCTAAAGGCAAGGCTACAAGCAAATTCCTGTGGTAAATATCTTTGCACAACCTTGACATTGTTCATGAGTATAACTACTTGGGGGTTACAATGGATGACAGGCTTACTTGGCAATCCCACTTGAATAAAACTGAAGTAAAAGTGTGACAACAATTAGGTGCCATTATGAGCTTTTTTAGGATGCATGGGGGCTATTCAAGTCACTCATCTCCATCATAAAAGCGTATAAGGTGGAAATACTCCTCCTTTTATGGTGCTGAAATCTGGGGTTGTCGACTAGATTTTAATATCAAGAAACCTGAAAGCAAGTGCATTAAACAAATATGAACGGCCCTTACTAGATGCCGGTAGAATACCTGTATGTGGAGCTTAGACTCAATAGCATTGTTAGCCCATTGAAGTTACGCAGATTAAATATATACTGGAAGCTGACAAACTCTTCCCCTAATGCTTTAATGTACCTCATACATGCTGCAATGATTAATAGACCTTGTGGCCTCAGAAATATTTGTTTAAGCTTATTGATAAAAGAAGCTCATAGTGGTGATTGTGCGTTTCTATTAATCCTGTCATTATTCCATATACCTCATACAAATCAATAATCAGAAAGAAAGCACTTGATTTGGATACTGAACATACACTATGACTGATTTGACAAGAGTGTGAGAGCCTCTCTATTGAGAACGAACACGGTTCAAATAACTTATGGAATTTCTTCCATTCAGGGGAGTCTACAGCTGAGTTTTAGCTCACCGACTCTTCACAGAGGAGAAATATGCATTAGCATATCAATCTGGTCCCACCCACAAGGGCAGTCCAACAGCGAAATGCTAGGCAATTCTTCACTGAACATTAGTACCCGGCGCGCCAATGCTGTGGGAAACACAATGTGGATTGACTCAATTGCTAGCCTTAACACAGTGCAACGTCTTTAGCGCCACTGCGTGCATCTCGTGCCGGCTACCTTACCTTGTTCACTCACCGTGATCCGCTGCCATTTCCTCCGACGAACTTGCATAACCAATGAGCCCGGGCCAGCACGCTGAAGCTTCCCCAATTGGCAGCGCTCACTTCAGAACGACATCCAGTCCTTTCCTTTCCTTATTAAACATGTTCAGGCTGTCTGTCCACAGCGCAAATGTCAGCCCACAGAACCGAAATCAACTTTTCCGTTGCCGGAGATCTCTCAGTGGAGGAGTGGCTCCAAGACAGTAGCATGAAAACTGAAAAAGGACCAACTTTATGACCCATACAATGCTGTTAATGCTTGCATAGATCTCTTACTGTATATCACTACATTATTTCCTAAATAATTACTACGGATCAACTTGGCCCAAAATGGCGCCCTGTTGATCCATAGTAATGAAGCAGTATGCGCCTGCTAATCTTTCCAGAACTAACACGCACTACAGCGGTCGCCTTTTCAAACGACACATACAAATGCTGAATGAAAAGTATCCCAGGGATTTAAACCCCGGAATAGTAATGGCAATAAGCCCCTCGCCGGCGGGCCATTACCGCCTATGGTAATGGCCTGGAGCCTTCGTTAAGGCCCCAGCGGCATTACCTTAGGCGCTAATGGCCCATCAGCTTGGGGCTTATTGCCATAATAGTAACCCCAGACAACTGTTTCGTCCTTGTTGGGCCTCCTCAGTGAGGTGAAGCTGAGCCTCTCTAAGGCACATTGAGCAAGGGCTCCGTGCCTGGTTTACCCCGGGTTATTTAGGGTGAAACCCCAGGTTTGACTAATTTAACAAGAGTGTGGGAGCCCCTCTACTGAGAACAAACATTGTTCAAGTGAATATACGTGATTATTGCGTCGCTGAAAATGTCAAATCCGAAAACTATGAATTAGAAATGTATGGCACGCAATAATCATGTACATCTCCCCCATCCCCTATCCTCCACCCCCATACCCGTAAATCTTACCTGCGTGGCAACACTTACCTTATGTCCACTCCCGCTGCACTTTCCCTGCAATGTGAGTTCCTCCTCCCCATTGTGGGGCGGAGCTTCTGCTGCAGGGTCCCTTTTTAAATTTTTTGTTTTTTTTAAACTTTCCTTTTTCCCCGATTTCCTTTTTATGTAAGCGTGGGACAACCACACAACCCCTGAATTCCCATCATGTCTATTGGGGTGGGGTGCAAGGGACACCCCTGCAACCCCCGCTTCCCTTATTTGACATTTTAGACATTTGCTATTTTTTATAATGCCGAACGCGCACTCATCATTTCTTTTCTGAAATATTCTGCGGAACCAGGGTTCAAATAACCTGCTCTATTGCATATTTTCGCCTTAGGCGGGTCTACAACTGCATTTTAGCTTACTGACCCTTCACAGAGGAGAAATAACCATTTTCATATTGTCTGGTCCCACCAACAAGGGCAGTCCAGCACCAAAATGCTAGGAAGTTCTCCTCCTTCCAAGAGTACCATCAACAACCCCAGACAGTTTTTCAGCCTTGATTTTAGGATACTAGCAGGGTCCACCTTAAGACTGCTTGCACCTACCTTAAAGGTTGCATATGAAAATAATCCTTTTTTCTCCCTTTTTCAGTTAAATGCAACTCTCAGACTGTGTACTGTGTCCGCTACTTCCAGGATTTTGTATAGCCTTTTGGATAAGAAAGAGATTTTGGTGTTGAGTGGACACCGCTGCGGTTATACAATATAACAAGATTTTGAAAGTTTGTGGTTTAACAATAGTAAATGCTCTGTATGCTATATTTGGTCCTGTTGCCAGAAAGGCCCGACTTGCACTATGGCGTATTTGGAAGCTACAATAGATATTGACTGGGTTAAGAAGAAGCCCAGTCGTCTGGAAGGACCTACATTTTGTAATACAGATACATAGATGTACTTTTATAAATCTTTAAAGTTTTTCAACAATGTGCATTGTCCTAAAGACACATCCCAGCCCTAGTACTTGTGGAATACCATAGAACAGCTGGCGAGTACCTACATTTCTGTCAGGGTACATGATTAAAAAGGGAAACACAATTTTACTCAAGGGAAAAGGCCTAAAACACAATTCACCATCTATTGAGATCTCCTAGGGCCTTAACAGTATTAATGCCCAGTCACACAGAATAATACATTAAAGCCACAAAGAGGATTAATCCATATTGAACCTTAGCAAAAGCATCCGCACTACTGGAGGTGAGTCTGATACAGCCCAGAGAAGCAGATGCTGCGACAATCAACCCCAGGGAAGGCCACAGGAGACCCCAAGTAAGAGTTACAGAGGCTGGAATATGGGCTCCAGTCTATGGGGAATCGCAGTTAGGACCTGCCTTCTAGGAATCTCTACCATATACCATAGACCACCCAGGGGGTGGGGGTATCATGAATAATCACCCTTCCCAGGACCCAAAGGTAGGTACTCACATCAGTGAGATTTTGTCGTAAGTGGCTCCAGTAACCCGAAACAACCTGGTAAGGGAACAGCGATTTTCCACAGGTGTGTTTTTTTTATCCATTCCCATGGTCCCATGGTCTTGCACTCTGAACCAACCATGATGCCAGCAACATAGGAGAAGAACAAAGGCTCCTCCTAGGATACCTACCTTCAATCCAGGAGTGAATGATCCAGTGAAGATAACTTCAGGACGACGAGAGAACCCAAACAAATGTCTCCTGGGCCATTGGCAGCACAAATGATAAGGTATTTCTATGGAAAACGATCTCAGGATGGGCACACTGGCCGGAGGGACCTTCCCATGCGACACTGCAACAATCTGGTGAAGTGATGGATTTACAGCACCCCTCTGGATGCCTGCAGCAGCCCACAGCCAAGTGGAAGATCCTGGGGGTAAACTGTGTGTTATGGTGGTAAAACGGCCCGTAAATGGTTCCAAAGTGGAGAGATTGACCCAGCAGGTGTAGGGAGTCACCTGGACTCTTCAACGAATCCGGAATGGACTTCTAGCATCAAAAATCCCAAACCGCGGTTTCTTCGTAGTGGATACAGTCAAAATAAAACTACCCCATTAGGACAAAGAAACTTTATCCAAATAAAGTGCACCAACAGAGATATTGACACCTTCAATGCCACAATAGTCATAACTGGCTGAAAAGTATGGATCATGTCCAGGGCCGCATTGTACAAAAAGAACCAGAATGTCCAAAATGCAGAAGCGAGAGAAGAAACAGATCACCAACAGGAAATCAAATGCTGCACAATACCCCTCCAGATAAACACAGGAATCCATGGAGTGAAGCTGGAAGCGGAAAACTAGAGCAGTCAAATCCACAAGTCAACCAACCAAGAAGAAATCCCAGAAGGGAGAGAGAGAAATCTTCAGGTGAAAGACGCTAGCACACGTCCAGAGATGCAGAGAAGAACCAGCCTTTAGACAAACACGTTCGACCGACTGTTGAGGAAGAAGTTAATACCAGTGAGATTCAGCCAGTATAAACTATATTGACTTAACAAAGGTAGACGAAGTAGCATTGCTCCTCCTCCTTTGCGCCACATCTGCAGGCATGCGCACACTTAAGATGGACTCATGGATGCGTGACACAGGGGAGGAGTGTGGAAGAGCGAGCAAGGCAGTACACCAAAAGATCAGTAATGCGCAGAGAGCAATCTAGGACAATTACTGGGTGCCGATGAAATTAATGAAATTTAGCAAATAATGTGAGTTATTCCTGACCAATAACTTCTCAATATCGACCTCCACACCTTTGTTCATATAATTTGTAAGTGTCCAATTTCCAGATTGAATTAAGACATGCCTTTAATCTCACATAATACAGTATGTCGAGGAGTGGGGAATAGGTTAAACAGGGTAAGAACATGTAGCCCAGACAGACATTGAGAAAGCAAACGGTTCCCATTGTGGTACATTGCTTTGGGCAAGCCAAATCTTTCCCCAGGAATGTGTGTCATCATATACTGGAGTGTGGTTCTCCAGCACAATCAATAAGTCTGACTTTTTCTCTCCACTTTCAAAGATGTTGTATTGATAACATTGTTCAATGCATTTTCTGAAACTGTTGTTAATATTCTACCAGTCCCAACAAAATAAAGTCGTACAGTTGGGAGAGGAAATTGGCAGAGAAAGTTGCTAAACAGGATGAGCATGAAAAAACTCCATGGGCCTGCAGTACTGATGTTAATTATTAGGAAGCCGTTGTTGGCTTTATTGTGTTTGTTAGCATATTACATTTCAAAGTGGTCTACTGAATGTTGTGCAAGAACTGTATTTGAAAAAAACTTGCACCCAAATGGGTTTACACTGTTTATTTTCCTCAAGGGCACATTTATTAATAGCATAATTAGCACAAAGGCCCCTTTTGTAAAACCAGATCCACCCTTTGTGTGCTGGTACATTTTTCACTGGGCTCAATCTCTTTTGCTATCGGCAGAGCCGCATGCAAATGATATCCACCCCTTGTCATTGTTTTGTTGTATATCACACACAATCTACTGGTGTGCCTAAGTCTACATTCACTAGCAAACCTTTTCGACCATCCTGAGATGGCATAAACCATGTATTCTACATTGTGGGCCTTAGTCAAGTGTCCAGATGCACCTCATCCCTCTTTGTTGAGGTGCATTTAGGGCGTGTACCTCCCTCACATGACCCTTTGGCAATCTGCCAAAGACAGGACATGTGGAATTATAGGTAGGAAGCCTCTATAGGCTTGGAGCATTGTTCGTTGTGTGCTGGTTGTGAACTAGGACATTTTACATAATACCATATTCAGCCAGTTCTTGTGCCAGGAGCAGCCATTCAAGAGAGTTCTAAAGAAAAGGTGCACACACTGAGAAGCCATGCCTTGTTGTCAAGGTTGTGAAAAGGGGTTTGCAGAGACTGGGATTTTAGCCTGAGATTGAAGTCATCTGAAATGTTTGTAGCAGGATACACGGTTTGTACAATTTAAAAAAGGACCCTGCAAATAAGGTTGAATTTATGTCCCACCTAAGCGGAATGCCAACCGGGGCAAATGTTGCATGGTTGGTGAAATCGACTATCAAACCTTCAGGCGCAAGATCCTACTGGCTGCAGAAATGTCTTTAATTGGCAGCATGCAATTTTAGTGTTAACAAAGAAATGCTCGGTTACTTTTAGGGTCAGGCATGTTGGCCAGATGTCCTCCCTCACCAGCAGTTCCATCAACTCTGAATTTTAAAATTGGCATGTACATCTTAAGATGCTTGGAGGCACCACCGAGGTTCACATGAAATGGATTCGAGGAAAAACATGAATTATGAATTGATGAAATTGTGGAATGACCCATTGGGGCTGAATTGAATAATGCCCAAAGCAGGGCCCCCTGCAATGTGAGCTCCCCTAAAGCCCACAGAATGGAAGGTCAACCTGGGCACTCGATGGAAAAAGGACCTGAAACAGTAAGTCAGGAAATGTGTTTGTGACCACTGACAAAGGCTTTTCCTCTGAGGCCACTCATTATTTCTATGATTCAGAAATATAGCAAGCCCACAGTTTATAATTGCTGCATCATAGATGGACAAGTACATTACTGAAATATTTAACTTCTTGCCACTACCAAGCAGACCGATGCCCTTCTGTAGATGGAAAGGAAGTTATCTTTTATGTGTATTGCATTTTGCCAGGGAAGGTCAGTCCTTCCTTTTTGGGTCACCTATCCACCCATAGGACTTTGTGTCATAGGACACTGTAGCCAACCACCGGGAGTGAGAGGAGTGAGAAACAAAGTTTGTTTGGTTGGGTTACATTTCTAAAATTCTTCATTGAGGAGTGATTTAGACTGTAGGTGACTCTAAACACTGCATGCTAAGGTTTGACAGTTTGAGGGGTGGAGGCCTAAACGTTAATACCATTCTTCATCCATCTGATCCAGGAGGTTTAACTAATCACTAGTGACATGCAGTACCCATCACCCACATCCCATTCCATCTTGCTACCTTTTTCTTGCCTTTCACCAGTTATGGAGTCTCTGCAGTAATATCCTTAAAATAGCCACTGTCCCACCCTCAGCATGCCCAATTCCAACTGGGCCTCAGCCAGAAATTAACATAAAAATCCCTGAAAAAAAACATTGTATTCTATCCACCATTGTTTTTCACTAGGAATGATGTTGTGCCCCACCAAGTAACACCACACCTGCATCAGCAGGCTCTGCACAGATGTCAAAGCGAGCGCTCTACTCGCTGTGCTATCTGACCGGCAATGAAACCCCTCCCTAAACCTTCCAATTCGCAATCCAAACATAGGAACACTCAGCACC
This sequence comes from Ambystoma mexicanum, assembly GCF_040938575.1. NCBI lineage: Eukaryota > Metazoa > Chordata > Amphibia > Caudata > Ambystomatidae > Ambystoma > Ambystoma mexicanum. The sequence goes on along the minus strand of NC_090932.1, from coordinate 800,000,643 downwards.
AGGCGGTGCCAGCCGTATTCGCAGTGGCCCCGACCTCGCACCTGGTGGCACCGGCTGTTATTGCGGCGGCCTGAACTACACACACTAATTCACCAATCATGACCATGGTTCCCCACAAGCACCACTAGCTGAAACACTGCCCTTCATATAATTTTTTTCACATTATGAAATGTCACAGGATTACACTTTTTTTTATGTTTGACTGTTTGTATGTTTGTTTTGTTCTGTAACTTGTGTGTGTCACTGGCCAGCAATATGCGGCTACATTTCATTAAAAATGTTATACATTTTTCGTTTTTTTATGCAGTCACCTTCCTTTCTCATTTCTGTAGTATTGATGTGATAGAATCACCACCATTGCAATTGAACAGATTGGGATGCACTGCAGGGAATTGTCACGGGAGGAATTATGCCATGGCCTTGTCTCAGGCCAGAAGGCCAGGAGGGGGTTTCTCGTGCATTACTCCAGGAAGGCAATCAAGAAATAGCCCCAGAATCACATTGGAAGGACTTGAGGGATGGACAGATATTGTGCATGTATGAACTATAGGATGGGTCACCCAGGGTAAAGGTAACAATTGAGAAGGTTCAGTACGAGCACAGTATCTGGGTAGACTTGCTGCGTTATCTGCCTAGAAGAACTTGGAAGTACAACCCGTGCTCCTCTAGTTGCAAATAGCTGGACTGTCGCCAACTGTTTTATCTAGGCTGCAAGAATCGTCAGAAGAAGCCACAAACAAATAACCAGTGAATCTCCTATGTACGTATAACGCACCACTCCTGTGGACACTGGCCGGAAGCATGGCTACTGGCACACATCAGAATACAGCAAGGACTTTGACATAATTCAGTCATCCTGGCCACATAATTCTCTGCCTACCTACCCCAGACTATGCCCAACACCTCTGTCCTCAGAATTCAGCGAAGACCTATGACAAATTTGGGCACGCTGAACCCATAGCGAGTCTCTAGCACTCACGCCATCCCCTGACTGCATGGCTTGCTCTCTACCAGACCCTAGCCAGCCCTGCTAAGCCTTATTTGGCAAATGCATACACGCATTCTAATCTTACTCCCTGACCTTCAACACTCTAGACTTTGGTCCACCAATAGCGTTTCCACTACCAGCGCATTCAGACTATAATAATGGTAAAAGGCACTATATAAATGACAAGTACAATACAATACAGAAAAAGCGGGGCTAACCCTGAGGTGGTCAAAGTGCGCTTGGTACAAATTAACTAGATTATATTAATAAATTGAGTGTAAATAAATTCTGGATAGCTGCTGTCAATGGTACAGTAAGGCTCTTTCACCGCCTCATAACTAGTGAAGATTATTACGTCTGTACCCTCTTGATTGTGCTTACCCTATTTAAGTCTCTACAATTCTTTCGCACACAATATGTAAAGATGAACTTCTCAGCCAAATATCAGTGAACAGATTTCCCAGCCAATGTAAAGCCTTAGATTCACACCAAGTTTAATTGAACATAATGTTGATATGATATGATAAGTCATTTATAACCCGCCTGTACACACGTGTTTCTAGGCGCGACAAGACAAGGGAGAGAAGACAGAGGGAGGACAAGACCGATCTTACTAGGCCCTGTGTCATTCAGATTGTACAAGTGTGAGAATGAGAAGTGCAAGGAAAGGGAGGGGGGAAGTGCGAGGGAGAGGGGAGGAGGAACACATGGCAGCAATGCTCTGAGTAAGTGCAGCCAGGGCAGCACCGCTCTGGGTAGTGCAAGGAGAACAAGGGTCAATGAGGAATGTATACAAATTCACGCAGGTGTGATATAGTAATAGCGATACGGCTATCAGCTGTACATTGGAGCATATAATAGTGCACTGGAGTCGCACAGCTTTTCTTAAACATACCATAATGGTAATATGGATTTTGCACTTGGTGTATGGTAATTGAGGCCCACTTAATGGGACGCATGTGAAACAAGAATGTTGACACAACATGAATAGTTTGAGTTGTTGAACATTGCACACTACTGATACGGACATATATGTATTTCTTTCCTGAGTGCATATATTTCTTCTGTTTTCCTATATTATTTTGTTTCATATTCGATATTTCTTCTTCTGTTCCTATCCGTATGCTCCCTGTTTCTCCACAAACCTAATGATGTAATCATGGTATTTACCATTTGTTATTATTTCTCTGGTGCATGAAATAGATTTGGGTTTTGCACCATTTGTAAGCCTTGGCAAGGACCAGCGGTTGAAAACACGTGTCAGCTGTGGCTGTGAACTGGCAGTGAAAACATTTTCAACAATAATTGGCTGAGGACTTTGCAACAACATTATGTTCATTTAAACCTAGTGTGAAATCTAAGGCTTTACATTGGCTGGGAAATCTGTTCACTGATATTTGGCTGAGAATTTCGTCTTTACATATTGTGTGCAAATTAATTGTAGAGACTTGAATTGGATAAGCACAATCAAGAGGGTACAGACGTAATAATCTCTACAATACAGTACAATATGAGCGAGTAATTTTCACTGATTCAGTAGATGCAGTGGTCGAAGTGTACGAAAGGAAGGAGTGGAACGATGTTCCCTGCTGGCCTGCACCCACTCACCTCGCCCCCTCCCACACACAATACAAACCCCCAAACACTTGTACCTGCTGTTTAAGGGAACGTTCTGTGCAGTGCACTGAAAGTGCACGCTGCAACGTCTTCCAACACTTTTATTTTAAAACGAAACAATTCCGGAACTGTTTCTTTTTTAAATAAAAGTATAGGAGCTGTAAAACGTAATTTAAAAAAGTAGAGGAGCACCGCTCCCGACCGCTCCCACTCACTTCGACCACTGAGTAGATGCCAACATTAAGGAACAAACACTCAGTTCAAATAAAGTTGTTCTGTGAAATCTTTAACTCGCAACAATTAACAACTCATGGTTTACATATCAGTTAGGTTACTTCCATCCTATAGTTAAAGCTAGTTTTGTGAAGTAGTGGTGGAGTGTTAATTAAGGTTGATTGTGTAGTGTGATGGACTTTTTTAGGAGAGAGTTTGTTTATTTTGAATGAGCGTTTGTACCTTAAAAACAGCATTCTCAATATTTGTAGAAGTCACCTTTTTCTACATAGCAGCCATAACTCGTTTTAAAAACCCGATTTATTCCACTTGTATATAGATATGTACACGTTTTGTAGATTTGAGGATCACACTATGTTTCTAGCTTCTGTTATAGTTCGTAGAATATGTTAACGGGATCATGTGTTATGCACGGCTGCACACAATCCTTGCTTGCCAAGAATGGTGTTAAGGAAATCAATATGTTTCATATTGGCTCAGGAGAGAATCCTTGATGTGATCTCGTAATACCAAACCAGCTGCCAAGTGGACATTCCACCAAATCGACCTGGGTAGAATATTTGATATCTAGAACGATCTTTTCAAAGGACTATGTCATTATCATTGTCTTCATCTCCTGTTTAGATTTAGGTTGCTGCATTTTATAACTGTATAAATTATGTTGTATTCCATTTTACTGGTTAAACGTTTGTCAAAAAAAACACAAGACTAAACTACATAGCAAAGGGAAAGAAGACTTCAACTCCTTGATTATAGTGTACAATGAAAGGGTTTATAATAATAAGACTGGCAAGGGGTTATAATAATTAGACTGGAACATGCACGTATTTTAAAAGTGCATGCTGCAAGTATGTGAAATGTGAGCTGCTTTAACAGAATGCATTGGCCTCAGTGAGACTTAGAGAATATAAAACAGAGGGACTGATTGTAGAGCTTGAGGAAAAGACATTCTCAACAGCCAAGATCCTTAACTGAGTTATGATGACCTCAACATATCCCAAACCTAACCCTGCACTCTGCTTATTTGAACTAACCCTGGTTAGTCAAGTAGCATCAGCCGCACATCTGCAAATGGTATCAGCTACTTTAACTGGGAGTCTATTAAAAGAATAGAATGGTTTCCTTAAACTCAACCTGCTGAACCAGAAAGTGCCAGTAGCATGGATAGCGGTATGTGCCTTTCTTTGATAATTTCTCTTCTCTTTGGTCTTTAAGACCTACTACGACTTAATTTCCTAGATGTACACATTTAGTTATTTAGCTTTTCACACATTAAACATCTCTTAACTAGTCTTAAATTATGGGTTGGATCAGGCTTTTATTTTCACCTAATGAACTATGTGGTTTAATTATGGCATTGAGTTCTTATCTTCTGTATATTTTGACATATATCTAATGCTGTCCTCTCCATATTAGTGCATTCACTGCCTGTATTCACCACCCGTTACATCTGAAACTCTGGCCTCCCTAGTCATACACACATTGTTTATGAAACGGAACTAAATCTAAGAGTAGAAGGGTAGAAAAATGTATTTCAATATTCTATTTATTATTTTTTTTCAGCAATTTATTTATTTACATTTTATTTTAACAATTGTTTATGGAACGTATACACGACTTTTAAATATATGCCCTTCTAGGGTTAGTACTTATGTTCTTTGTCACAATGATGTTAAAAATAAAACACATCATTCTTTATTATTGCTTTTTAATAATGTTAATTTTCAGCATAAATCCATTTTTGCCAAACATCCTGGAGGTAGATAAATATTGGGGCCAATTTGCAAAGGTATTTGAATGCATTCTGCTTAAGAAATATTGTAATTTGCCCATGCATAAATCATCTACAGTTAACATAAGTAAAAAATGTGGAATTGATTTGCCCAAGTTCAATAATATCTGTGCAATACATCTACCAATTACATGCTTACACACATGTAAATAGCTATCACATCTCTGTAATTGGTCATTCCAGGTGGATTATTGAGTATGGTCGTTACAGTCCTGCCAGACTGTTTTGTTGGGTTATGGTTATCATTGGGAGTAATTAGCATAACTTTTTTTTATTGGTGCTTATGGAAGAACATAGTCGACCTAAATTCAAAACACTCAAAACATGTAATTCATTAAAACCAGTGATAAAAACCTGTTACTTTTTTTGACATGATACATAAAATATGCTTAAAATCTGGAAACCATTTCCCTTTTATCAAATGACCAATTTATCTGCAATAGATTAGGATGCCTTGGAGGATTCCACCCCAAAGATCGTGTTCCAAAATTGGTCTGCCAGGTGCAGCCTGAAGTTTGCGCATCCCTTCTCGCATTCCCTTGCGAGTGCCGCGGGTTTCATGTGCATAACTCATGGTATTAATCGGAGGGTCGCCCGCTCGTTGCATGCGTGCCACCGGCTTGGATCCAAAGCTGGCCATTTACTGAAATACCGCTGCCGTTATTTGAGTAACTGCGCACGCATCCTGTCAAAGTATCTTTTTAGAACCATTTCCAGCCTCACCGCGAGGATGCAAATGATTAATGTGCAACAGTGTCTCATACAACTATTGTACAATGGTCCGCTTAGGCACAACTGGGTGAAATCCGTATATGGTTAGAGGATGGGCAGCGGAATCCCACGTGTTACTCCCCTCACAATGTTCCCCAGGGAAAATAATTGCTTCCTACAGTGAAGGGAAGTTCTTGCCCTTCCGTGCAGGAAAAAACTATTGAAAAAACATCAGCAGACATTTTTCAAACCTTATTGAGTGAAAGTAAAAATGTGAGGTATTGCAAGATGGAAATCCTCTGGGTAAATGCAGTTGTATTTTCCCTCGGAATACCGCCGGCTGTAAGTACACTCCCAAAGCTGTAAAGGAGTGTGCCCTATAGCATGCAGGGTTGGTGCAATCCGGACCGTTTAAACGTCATCACCACACCTGTGGTGAGGACCAGAGTTGTATCACCGTTAGAAATACAGCTGGAATAAATAATACAACCAGTTTAGGGTCTTGAATGTTATTGCATTCACACAGGACATTATACAAGGAAATGTAGTCACTTATGCATTTTATGTATGAAGAGAGGTATCCATGTGTTATGATCTACCAGGGCCCTTAAATAACGCACAGACACCGTGGCATGTCTTAACCTTAACTTTATTAACCACCAACTGTCAACTCTCCCTTTCCCGCCTCCCCTCTTCCCCGTCCCACCCCCCTCCTCCCTTTTACTTTCACTTCTGCCTTAAAGGGCCCGTGTCCTTTTCTGCCGTAACACCCCCCCCCCCATTAATTATCGATTGAGTCTGTGGTCTACATCTCTTCGATGAGCCGGGTGGGCCTTCTGGCTGCCCTTTGAGGCTGTCCGGCTGACTCATTTCTTTCATGGTCTGGGCTAGCTGGCTCCAGCGCCTCAGGGGGGCCTGGGGGTGTCTCGGGGTCCTCAGGGTCCTCTTCTTCTAAGGGCATGTCCTCAGTCGGATCTTCTTGGAACATTCGCCTGAAGAAGGATGCGTTTCGAGTTATCTCACCCTGATAACCTGTTGTGGTGACCATGGGTCCCTTTACTTCCATCACTATCATTGGTTTGGGTCGGTGTCGCGAGTCTGTCTTTCGGTGCTGGGCTTGCCGGACCAGTACTGTTTCTCCTACCGGGAATACAGGTTCCTTTGCTTTCTGTTTCCTGTCAGCCCATTCTTTGGCCTTTTGTCTTTTCCCTGCCTCTCGCCGTTGTATCTCGTCGTCCTCCTCTGGCGTCTAGTCTTCGAGCTGAGGAAGTCGGGATCGCGGCTTGTACTTGATCATGAGTTCAGCCAGGGTGTAGCCGGTTGCCTCATGTGTGCCGATAGCTCCGTAGCATCTGTGAGATGGCCTGCGGCATCGAAGCTTGATCTGTCGCCGCTTTCTGGCGTGTACGAGTAATGTTCGCCATGAAACGTTCCACCTTCCCGTTAGCCTGGGGCCATAGCGGGGTGATCTTTTGGTGGTGGAACCCTCGGTGCGCTGTAAACTTCTTAAACACTAGTCCTTGGAATGGGGACCCGTTGTCCGTTTTCACCGTATTGGGGATGCCCCACTCACTGAACAGCTCATCTATTATGCCTACCACATGATGGAAGGCTGTGGACTGCACGTGTTTCACCAGTGGGAAACGTGAGTACTCGTCTATGGCCACTAGAAGGTAGCCTCCTTCTTCCAGTGGTCCGTAAAAGTCGAGTGCTACTCGTTGCCATGTTCCGTCTGGGAGCGGGACTATTTGCAGTGGGCAGAGTGGTGAGCCGGCTGCATTTACCTGGCACGGGTTGCAGTGTTTTAGGGTGTCGCCACAACGGTGTCCATGTGGGGAAACCACACTTGGTTTTGCAGTATCTTTTTCGTGTTAGCCACGCCTCTCTGGCCCTCTTGTGCAATCATAACTAGTGACTTCCTTAGGCTTTTGGGAGCTACCAGGCGGTTCCCTCTGAGTAGCGTGCCTTGGCTTGTTGTGGCCAGTTCGTTGTGTATTCTTTCCATTCTGGCTAAGTCTCTTCTGTCCACTCCCCCCCCTCTCCCGGCTCAAAGTGTTCATTGGCTGCTAGTCGCCATTTGTTCGTGTTGGTGAGGTGCACCGCTGCTCTGATGGTGGGATCTGCCCTGCTCTTTTCTGCGAACAGGTGTGCTGTGATGGCTGGGGGAAGGGCCTTTAGCGACAGGTATGCAACGTATTCGTCAGCCTCACTCTGCATAGTGGCGTCGGACACCCCGTCTGGGTGACGGGACAGGTAGTCCGCTGGGTTTGCATCATCTCCAGGTTTGTGAATGATGGTATAGTTGTATTCTTGGAGGCGGATGCCCCATCGCTCGATGCGCGGGGGCATTTTGATTTTCCGATTACTGAAGAGGGCCAGCAGGGCTTGGTGGTCCGTTATGAGGGTGAAAGTGTGTCCAATGACGAAATGGTGGAATTTCTCGCACGCCCACACGGCTGCCAGGCTTTCGCGTTCCGCCTGCTAGTATGCTTGTTCGGTCGCGTTCAATGCACGACTAGCGTATGCGACAATGTGAGTTTTCGCGCTTTCTTGTGGGTCTGTTTGAGCCAGTATTGCCCCTAGCCCTACCAGGCTGGCGTCCACAGTGATTTCAGTGTGCCAGCTCGGGTTGAAGTATGCCAGTTGTCTATTCGTGGCCAGTTCTCGTTTGATGGAGGAGAATGCCTGTTAGCATTGGTCTGTCCATGTGAAGGGCTGATCTTTCTTCAGCAGCTGTCTGAGCGGGCATGTGAGTGAGGTGTATTGTGGGAGGTAGCGTGCGCAGTACCCTGCCATACCCACGAATGAGCGAAGTTCAGATGTGTCTGTCGGGTTGGGCAAGTTCGTTATGGCGTGGATTTTGTCAGGGTTGTCTTTGATGCCCTGGCTCAAGAAGATGTGGCCAAAGAAGCATAGGGTGTGGGTGTTGATCTCACATTTTTGACTGTTCAGCGTGAGTCCTGGCTCATGGAGGATGTGGCAGACCTGATGTAGCGCTGTGTCATGTTGGTCCTGGGTGACTCCGAATATGAGGATATCATTGCTGTAATTGAATGCGTTGGTGACCGGGCTAATCAGTCTGTGAATAGTTTCCTGAAAAATTTCGGCGGCAGATGAGATGCCAAAGTTCACCCATTTGTAGCGAAACAGGCCTTCATGGGTTGTGAATGTAGTGATTGGTCTTGATTCGGGATCGATGACCAGCTGGTGGTATCCTTGGAAAGGTCCAGCTTTGAGAATTTGGTGGCTTGGTTGAGCCTTATTAGCATGTCTTCGATGTTTGGGCGTGGGTGTCTCTCCCGTTGGATGGCAGTGTTGGGGATCCTCATGTCTACACAGAGGCGGAGACGTCCGTCTGCTTTGGGGACAGCGACCAGTGGGGACAACCTCTGTGTGGGCCCTGTCGCCCTCTCGATGATATCATTGTCCAGTAGTGTTTGCAGTTCGTGGGTGACTTTTGCTTGTATGTGAAACCCTATACGCCTGGGGTGAAACCCTATACGCCTAGGGTGTTGCGGCACTGGTCGTACTGTCGGGTCGATGTGTAACTTGATGACATTGTCTTTCAGCATGCCTACTCCTTCAAATAGGGCTGGATAAGTGGTCTTTAGTGTCTAGATGTTTAGGAGTCCTTGGTCAATGGCTTGTATAAATTGGGAGTCGGGTGGGATTCTCTGAATTGTTTCTGATTCATCGTAGTGAATGTCGATGAGATGCAGGGCGGCAGCGGTTTTGTGGCTGAGTAAACATCTCCCTTTTGCTCGGCTGTGAATGACATGTATCGTTGTCTGTCCCCTTTTTCCTCGGTGGATGAGATCACACGCAAACTGCCCTTTTGAAGTCACTGGTTGAGTAGCGCCCCATTGGAATATGTTGGCATGCAAGGGTTGTAGTGGGAATATGTCTGCTAGGTGATCATAGGTCAGATGACTCATGACGTTGACGGTGGCTCCGGTGTCTACCAGGAATGGGGTGTCGGCTCCTCCTAGACGGACCATCACTCGGGGTGCGGTGCTGTCATCTGAGGCTTCGGAAATGAGCCGGACATACTCTCTGCTGTACCACGAGGGGTGGGTTTTCATATGGGTCTCTCATGCTGCTCTCTCTGCTGAGTTCTTCTTCGGGGTATGATTGCATTTGATATATCTGTTCCTGGCTGGGGTAGTTCTCGTTTGCCGGTTCTACTTGTAAGTTTTCCACTGCTTTGATTATCCCAGAGTTGGACATGGGTCTGGGGTTGTTGTTTCTGGTGCTTTCTCGCTCAGGATACGGTCGAGGGTTGAAGGGTCTTGGAGGGTCGAACCGTCTTGCTTGTGACTGTTGACTCGGAGGCCGGTATGCTGGTAATAGTGGTGTTTTCACCCGGCACATGCTCTGAAAGTGGTTCTCCTGACCACACCTCATGCACATTTGTCCTCTTGTGGGCCACTGGCCTTTATGCGGGAATTCAAACCCGCAGCGGTAGCACTGTCTTTCTGGGGTTGTTCGCCTCGCCGGGTTCCACTGGTCTTGCTTGTATGTTGTGCCAGACTGGCGGCCTTGCTGACCGGATGTAATGATCGCTATCGTCTCATTCTTCTTTGGGTTCTCTAGCTTCGGACACCATTAATAAAATTTAAAGTGGTCTTTTTTCTTCACCCTTGGCTTTGCTGTGGTTGCAGTGAGTGACCTTGACCCCCTCCTGCCCTCTGCCACCCCTTTATCTCCTCCTGATTCTTTTCCCCATCACCCCAGTTTAGTGTTGATTTGGAATGTAGCATCCGGCTTGCTGTGGATGGCCCTGGCCACTCCTTCCTCCCAGACTTTGAAACGAACGTTGTTGCAATGTCTTTCTCTCTCGTGCCCTGAATCGACTTTTTAGACGTGCACACCTTATGAATGTTTGGAACTTAATGCTTGTTGTTGGATACGTAGAACGGTGATCTGAAGAATATCCGATGCAGCGCGTTGTCTGTACTGCCCGCTTTTAATGTACAAGAAAAATATGTTAAAAATCCCATTTCAGCGAGGCCTCAATGATCCCGAACCTTTAAAATATGTGAAAGAATTATCCATCGTTTCTGGCTAGACGTTTAAGCCTCTGAAACATATAGTTTGGATAAAGGTATGCTCGATGTACACGATGCACACAGTATAAAGACCGGTTATTTTACTTTTCTAAATGCTCTTTCGAGGCTTAGGGAGATGTGGAGTACGTTTTACATATAATTGAACCGCGCGTGCGAGGCAGACAATGTTAACTCTAGTACTGATGCCACTTAATTTGAATACAATGTGGTATTCATCAATCCACGTAGACTGACTGCGTGGGAAATGTTATGACCGGAGGATGAGACCTGGTCATCAATGCTATTGGCAACCTTGTGCAATACTTTTAAAGCCGTACGTGTTTTTCTTTCTTCATTAGACAAAACTGAAGTTAATGTGCTGGTTGAGTTTGGGATTTTTCTATTGTCGTATATCATAGTTGCATTGCTGTAATTGCTTTTGTCTTGATCCTATGTAAATATTTAATGACAGCAAATATTCAGTCTTGACTTGCATTGTCAGAATGCATTTGAAAACTAATACCGATAAGTTAATAGAACTAATAGTAGAAACAGCAAAAACTGGCTTCCACGTTAAACCGAATGCGAATTACTGCTGCCATTTAGTGTTGTCAAAGATTAATTTAGATGATTTTGAGACAAAATATTTATGGTAATTGTTTGTTTTTACAGATGGAGAATTAGAAAATACTTCTGAAGACTCGTCATTGCCAGCAGGCATGTATAATTAATTGTTGACGTCACTCCTTTGAGAATATAGTGAAGGCAGTGGGTGCATGCCACTGATTTTAATGCCCTCTCATTCCCGTAACATGTTTTTTGCTATACATTCCTGCTAATATCACTCAGATGCGGATGCTGTAAATGGCTGTGAGTACGCTCAGTTGTGTTTACTGTGTAGCATATTTGCTTCCTTAACCCATTTTCCACGATTAAAAAGTTTAAATAAAACAATGCAATTGAGTTCCTCAAGAGTATGCACGGTGCCATTAATGCAACATCTACTTCTAGAGATTGCCTTGAGATTTATTCTTGAAAGGTCGAAAAAAGCTAACGGTTCCTTCCTTATGAGTTAACCAGTTTCTTCTCGGATTATGGCAATCAGTCATTAGCTTCAGTGTGTGTGGTAATCTGAAAGTCTATGCAGATTTAGGTTTTTATCAAGCAATCAGCAGTCAGTCTTGCATATATCTAGAAATACTGATACTGCATGCAGTATTTCACAAAATCTGCATGTCATGTGCTGCTAACAAGGTTTAATTACAGCCTTGTTTGTGAATTGTGTACTGTCCAGCGAAGGGGATGGGAAGGTCGGCCTCTAAGATACACACATCGTCACCCAATTTGAGGATGTCCATCAAATGTATGTGCCTTAAATTTGAGCGGTGCGCTAGCAAAGCTTTTTCCTTGCTGGGTGGCCTATTTTACTGTTACCGTCTGTCTCATATTGAGTCCCTAGGAAATGGAAACCCCAGCACTCAAATCACTTTATCCCTATTGTCATGCTTCCTTGTTTGCCACAAGTGGACAGCAGTGCCGGCAACATAACACTAAACATTGTAGTAGTACTCATGAACAATCACACTTGCACGTACACACTAGTGAAAGGGCCCAATGGAACCTATATTGTAGATGAGTAGAAATATAATTTCTATATCGACTTTAGATACTACATATTTTCATCATACCTGTTAGGCTTTCCCTTAAATGTCACCAACAAATGTGTATATGTTGGCTCCGAACATCAAACAACTCTTTGTGTGCAGTGAACTTGGGTGGTAGACACGTTCTTTCTCTTCATTTTTGGTTTTGGTGAATTTTTGTGGTGCTTGCGCTACAAAATTGCAGAAACCGTGGTTACAGAAGAATGAGAGACAGGGAATGGGGGTTTTGAACTGAGATTATTTGGTTGGCATAACAGAGGGCAATACCATGGCATGAAACTGACAAAACACTAACTCTTTTTCCAAACTCCTCCACCTACTACCCAATAAGAAGTTTCCTAACAATTTGTGCTCCAATCAGTAGATTTGTAAGAAGCAAGTCTTTTCGGGGTGGATTGGGCTACGTTTTGGGCTATGTTGACAGCAGATTTGTTGTCCTCCTGAGGCTGCTTTTCTACACCCACCCCACGTCCACTCTCTCTACCCCCACCCCCTCTCTACTTTTGACAAGTCCTCCAAAGGCTGCCTTTTTCCTCATGATTTTGCCCTTACTAATTACCCGCACCCACCCTACTCCCACCCCTCACCCAAACCCCTTTCTCTTTACCCCCACCCTCCCAATCCCCAACCCCTAGACCCTCTCGACCCTCACCCATCCAATCCCCTCTAAACCACAACCCACCCACCCTACGCCCATCCTGTCTACCAATTCCCTCTCTCTAAACCCATGCACCCATCCTCCCCCCACTCTCTCTATCCCACCCACTCTCCCCCCACTCTCTGCCCCACCCACTCTCCCCCAACTCTGTCTACCCCCACCCACCCTCCTACCCCACTCTACCCCCACTCACCCTACCCCATTCTCTCTACCTCCACTCGCCGTACCTCCACTCTCTCTACCTCACTCGCCCACCCTACCTCCACTCTCTACCCCAATCTCTACCCCCACACACCCACCTCTCTACCCCCACCCATACATGCTACACCCACTCTCTACCCGCACCCACTCAACTATCTATACAGCCCATAAGATATGGTGGGGTAAGAGCGCTTGGGTTTTCAATTATATCATAATCTAAGATAAGTATATAGGCGAGACAGCTGCACCCCTATAGGAAAGCAGATATTAACCCCTAAATCTCTCCAGATGATACTATAGTGAACATTTTTTCTGGGTTGTGCGCTTGTCTTTAGACAGATATCTTAACAGAGAAATATTCATATTCAGCCAGGCCTTTGTCATGTCAGATGAGGGTTATATTTCAAAAGTATTGCACATTTTCTTTGAATCCTCTACCGACCTTTTTAACGTTGAAAGTGGAACCAGTGTTATTGTATTCTTTGGACATTTGCTTACATAATCTGAAAAGTCAACTGAACTCCATACAGGGTACTTTGTTAAAATCAGCATTCCTATTATCTCCATCTGTTCAGAATAGTATTATCAGGCATGAGTGTGGGTTGATTTCCTTGGGATGCAGATGGGAATGGCGTTCTTTGGCAAATTATAGTAAAATTACTAACCCTCCATTGATTTCCCTTTATCAAGATCTAAATGCAATGATCCATGGTGGTAGCTCAAGTTCCCTTAGGGCATTTGGTGCAAAAATGAAAATAATTCTAGATTCCTTGGGAGTTGACCTAATGGATTTGCATATGATACCTGGTTATGTGAAACAAAAAGTTTTAAACAGGATTGGATAATCACTGTTGAAGAACTTTCAAAATTGAAAACCTATAAAGAATATGCGAAATACCCACACAAAAAGGGATAGCTGTTGCCTATACCTTTCAATTTTTCTGTGTAAAATTGTAAGGAGGCAATTTATGAGATTCAAGCTGAATCAGATTCATACCCTAGAAAGAATAAAGCATTGGGCCCCTCTTAAAGACAGTAATTCAAAAACTAATTGTAGATTTGTAAACTGTGATGAAAATATTCAAACATTGAAATATTTGGTATTGGAATGCCCGTTTTTCAAACATGCTCGAACAACGCACTTAATGAGATTCGTAAATATTGAATACGTCGACTGTATGGAAAGTCTACGGGACCGTTTGGTGCTGGGGCAAGGGAAATCCCTAATTTATGCCCTTGTGGCTTTTATAAAGGTAATTGAAGATGAACTGCTTTTGTTATAACCATGAGGAAAGGATTTGATACGTTTTAGTATCACTATGTTTGCATCAAGATCTGATAAATCAATGAAGACTGAGCAGGATTGTCTTAATGTTATGATTGTTTCAAAATTCTAATTTGAAAGTGTCTGTAAAGAATGTTGTTTTTTTGTTGTGTTGTTTTTACTTTACTTTATTTTTATTTTCTATCATTATTATCATTATCATTATTATCATTATTATTGTTCTCAATTATTTTCAATTGTTTTCAATTTTCTAAAAGTTTTAAATGTGACTTAAAGATGGAAAAATTCGGTCTCAAGAATTGGAATGTAACTTTACATTTTGTAAAGGTTTATATTCTTTTTAGCCATAAACACATAAAATAAAAAAATAAAAATATTCAGTATTAGTTAATTATTGTAATTTCAATGATTGCTTGACTGCTCAGACTCACTCTGTTGAGATATCTGTCCAAGGATAGGCGCACAACCCAGAAAGTGTGTTCACTGTCTATACAAGCCACCCCACCCCCACTCTATACAATCTCTCATACTTCCTCTAGCACTCTCACTTTATTTCTTACCCACTCACAACCTCTCTTGCTCATATTCCTCTTGCTCATTATCGATGACACCTTCTCTCAATAATTTCCTCCCTTGCTCTATTCTTCTACCTTCTCATTCTCTTGCAAACCTGTGCCCCTTATCGCATTGTCCTTTTGAAACTTTGCACTCTGCTCCTTTCACCCTGCTGCCTATAAATACAAAATGCAAAGCACATCAGTAAATGCCAAAACTGTTGGTTTTGCCAATGCTTGTCTGAGCCTAGGGTCAGTTAAGCATTTACCACATACATTACATTTGACAGGTGCTGTGGCTTTTTGTGTACCATCTGTATTACAGTTTCTCATGAACATTGTTCAGTATAAGGCACATCAAAAATATTATTTGTAGCCAGAATCACATCAGAATCTGCTGTGACAGCTTGTATTTGTATTTATAGAGTGCTGTAGCCAAAGCGTTGAACATAAAGATTGAATAAAGTAGAATAGTTAAGTACATGACACCAAGCCAGCCAATGGCCTGAGATTGAGTCAAAGAAATTAGGGGTTGTTAAGAGAGGAAAGAAGATGTGTTTTAAGCCAGGTACACAAAACATGACGAGGTAAAGAGAAATTAATTGCGAGAGGAAGAGAGTTCCAATTTCCTGGAGCAAGAAGGGAAAAACGTCAAGAGGCACAAGAGGGGTCTAGAAACAGTGAGGTGAATGGATTTTAGGAACAAAGAGTGTGAGGTCCATAAAAAGAAATAAGAGCAGAAAGATATAGTCGGATGAGACCATCAATGCATTTGTAGACAACAGAGAGGACATTGAAGAATGCAAGCATCAAAAGGTAGAATTGAGATAGGGAGGAGTGCGGGTGTGATAGAAGTGTGTGGGGAGAGTGAGAATAGGAGACAAATAGCAGGATTATCAAAATGAAGATGAGAAAGATAGGAGGCAGGAAGTCCAATAAGTAGAGCAGAGTAATAAGGAATTTGGGACAACATTAGAGATGTGACAGGAATGTTGGTGGTGTGGAATGATAAAAAGTGTTGGCAAGATGAATATTTAAAAAGTGAGAAAAGAAGAGAGAAAGGAGGAAAAGAAAAAGAAGGGGAGGAACTTGGGAGTATATTATTGGCTGGAATAAAGAGGATCTCTTTATTCAAGGCATAAGTTAGTTTTCAAAAATTGATTAGCAGATTTTGCTAATAAACATTTTTTTGATTAGCAAATGAACTAATTTGATTTGCAATTTTCTACTAATATTGAATGTCACCAGAATTAGTTGTACCCCAAGATATAGAATTAGCAAGAATGAAGAAATTATTTCTATGTACCTCTGAAGTATAACATCAGTGCAATGTCTGTAAAATGTAACGGTTCGCTGCATGAATGGCCAAACAAAGCTCTAAAAACATTTTTCAGTTCAAGGATGTGTGGCTGGGTCATGCAGTCAGTGTTGCAGCACAGTGATGTGTCGTTCATATTGTTAACAAGACATCAAGACATCAGTTAAAGACTCAATAGTGTGTGCATGTGCAATTTTTATTTTATTATATCAAGTTACAAAGTATTTGGCATAAACGGTCACAAGCAACTTTACTTGGTTTAAAATTGGGAAAAACATTTTAAAATGAATGTGTAGGACTAAGAATCTGTGGGCCTCATCACGAGTATGGAGGCAGCCATGCCTCCATACAGGGCTCCAGGTAATTCCTCATTGAAAAAAGCCATCCCCATTCCCATTTGAGCCCCCATAGGGCTCAATAGGAATGGGGAGGGAGCTAATAACGGGCCCGTTACTAGCTCCCTGGTCCCCTTGCGGGACCCGCTAAGGACGTGTGGTCTGACCAGACGTTCAGAGCGGGTCCTGCAAGGGGACCTCGTAATAGGGCATCCCGTAATGAACGGTGCTAGTCCCGTACCGGCACCGTTCATTACAGGTGCGCCAGGGTCGTAATGAGGCCCTGTGTCTTGAGACATGCTTGGTGTACATGTTCTGTTCTTTTTGGGAGAGGTAGGCCTTAAGTCATCATTGGCAACACCAGGACATCTTGGTGTCATGCAAAAAAAATAATCTGCAGCCTTTTTGGATTTGAACTCTGCAGGAGAAGGGCCTTGCTTCTTAATACGAATGAGTGTTTCAACTGTCTCTTCTGATAGGGATGCCCTCCAGTCAGTTTTAACTTTGTTCATGCAGGAAAAGCAGCGTTCTACAACTGCATTGGACACAGGGAAAACCCTCAAGATATTTATGAGCTTCACAAGCTGGGGATATGAGGTGCCATAGAGGGTTGCCAGTTTCACCCAGATCTCTTTTGGTGGCAGTTTACAAAGGTTGTTCTGGGCAAATACTTTAAACTCTTGCCACTCAGAATTGTTCCAGGACTTGCTACTGAAAAACTGCAGTCAACAATTAAATCAGAGAAGTGTTCTGCCACTCTAACAATTTCATTATTTCCATATTTTTCCAACTCTTAACTCTGATGGCCATAATCTTGTGTCTAACACTTTTGCACAGTTGTAAATACTGTCCTCAGTAAAAGACAATCTATCTTCAAAAGATTTGTCAATGTTTGTGACATATTTTTTACACTGTTGCTTGAAACTGTTCAGAACTTGAGCACTCACATGTGTTAGTTGGACCCCACGATAGAAAACGGACTCGCAGATTCCAGACAATCATTTTTTGGCCTCACTTGTAAGAGTATCAAGCTCACTTCCTACCAAGGCAGTCTCTCCCCTTAAGGTTTGCAGAGTCATTTTTAAAGTAGAAATGGAGCTAATGAGTTCTGGCATTTCAATCACTTCCTTCTGAAGTGCAAGAGAAAATCTAGCAAGGGGTTGCAGCATCTGCTCAAAGAAAAGCAGATGGCATACCATCTGAAACCATGTTAAAAGCTGCAATACTCCCTTGGCTTTTGCCTGGTCATGGCTTGGATCAGCTGCCATACTTTCTAAATGTGCACAAACAACAGAGAAAGATTTATTCAGGGCCTGAGTAGCAAGTAATTTATGTTGCACCCAGCGGGTCCCGTGAGCTTTCCTTGGTTTCTGAACAGACGGTTCCATGGCTAATCCCAGAGCACGCAATTCACGCAACGTTTTGGGGCTTTTCTAATACAAATAAAACAATTGCATTAACATATTGGACACATCACTGAAGTAAGTCTTATCCAATGCATCCTTCACAGCCAATTCAAAATGGTGAGAAAAACAATGGACAGACACCAGCCAATTAATGTCTTGTCTGAGCAGTGCAGCAAGACCTCGTTTGACACCCAAGTTAACAGCTGCCCCGTCAGCCCCAAAACCCACCACTTTCTTTAAGAAGAGTCCCGTTTCATTTAGGACTTCCAATAGAAGTTTTTCAATCCCTCACTGCGACCATCACTAACTGATTTTATTTTGAGAAAAGAAACCTCCACTTCACCACTTTGTGGGTTCACATATATAACATACACCAACTCCTTCTCTATTAGACCGCTATCTGTGCTACCATCCATTAAAACAGAAAAAGCATCAGCAGTCTTGAGAACATAAAATAGTTCTTCCTCAAGGTAGCATCCAATACATATTGTAAGCTCTCGTCCCGTTAGAGCATTAGTGTACTTGGAGCCCAGGTCAACACCATGACGCTTCTCCTGCTCAGCCAATGCAGAAAACCTTTTAATAGGAATGTCCTCCTTTGCCATTGTATAAAGGCTATCCATTAGCTTGCCCACAGTGAGTCTATGCTGATCCTCTGCTGTAGCCAAAGCTCTCCCTGTTTTAACAAATTAAAAATCATAAAATCAATGACTGTCAAAAGCGGCTTGGAATTGCTCGAACTAAGCACAGCCCGTGGAAAAATCTTCACTAACTCACCAATTGGAGTGTGGCGATAAAGGTCCACAGCACTGCGTTGCTTTCCAAATTTCTTTAATTTTTTGGTTTTTCGGTGTTGCTCTGTTTCCAAGTGCTTGCGGAGTGTGTCTACTTTCAGCTGGGAGCCACTGATCCCAGAAATCAATGAGGCTCTGAAATTACTCATGGAACGCAAATCTGTTTGAAACTCTGCACAAAGTGTACATCTTGCACACACAGCGTCTTCCTCTTCATAAATGTCTAGCCAGGTTTTGCCCGGGTTTTATTTTCTTTTCCACCCCAAAGCTGTGGCCAATTTCACAGTATGTAGTTTTGAGGTGGCCATGACTAAACTGTAAACAATTAAACATTAAAGGTCCATCAGTTGACTGCATTTCTCAACTGCTCAAGATGAAGATAGCAGCTACAAGGAGTTTGTGACAAACTGGAAGTCAGAAAAAACTCAGATGATATAAAATCAAAATAAATTATCTAAATAGGGCATGCATCCGTCCCAAATACCTCTTTATTCCAATTTTAAAAAATTAACCGGGTGCCCAAGAGATCAGAAATGATCTGTTCTCTGAACCGGGTCACAGGTGCATTTTGTGACTCCACAGCATTGTCGGAAGTACTGATTGGCAAGTTAGCAGCAAATTGTGCAATGTAATGCCCCTTTAGGCCACTCAGTGCTCCATATTTTTGTAAGTGGGAGTATTTTACTCCCTATTTTTTTAAAGTCTGGAGTAAAATTACTTTTTCGGGGTAAAAATATCATTCAAATTACAGTATTCTATAAGTGGGAAAACATTTGTTTTACTGGAAAATGAAATTGTCTTAGTAATAATATTTCTTTTCACCTAGTTATTCATTCAGACTCAAAGCTACAGCTTTACTTCTGATCAGGCAAATATAACCCTAGTCTCTTCCTGTGGTACTAACTGGTTCAAACATAACATACATGGAGCTGTGTGGATGAAAGCAGGGGCACACGTTTTTTGTTGGGTGTTATTTGCCTTTTTTAAGGGAGTAAAAGGGGCTGATACACCCCTTATCTGTACGGCTGAGGCCACTGGCACCTATGGATAAAATGCAAATTTCTGTTCTTGCCAGCACTTTTATGGTTGGGTGGGTCAAATGATTTGCCCAGGATCACATGTTTTGGTTAAGCAGTGAAGCCAGAATTGCCAGCAATTTAACTTACCTGCCACAAACCTTCAAGCTCTAATTAGTACACATTTGTTTTGGGTTAAACAAGAGCCATAATGGTCTTGTTTATTTGCAAAGTACACCCATAGCAACCTCCTTGGAGTATTTGCACCACCCTGCACCGAAGATTACACATCTCAGAATGCAAAACCATGTTTGATCTCATGGATGAACTCAGCTTTAAAAAGAAATAGCTTTGAGTCACTTTCTGTGCAAATGTGGTGTTTAAGGCATCTACTTATTTACACATTCACGGAACTCTCGACAGTTAGATTTGTTTAATCGGTATCCCGTTTCCTCTTGCTTCCATGCACTATTCTGATTCAAGTGCTAACATGATGATCACAAATCTATTATTGCAAGTCTTAGTTGCTGCTGACAGGAAAGAACAAATGATTTAGCCTTCTGCAGGCTTTATCAGTGCAGAGCTGCGTGCTAGCAAAGGGCTCTGGGACGGATATTTTGCCCACCAAATGCACACAGCCCTGCAATGTTAACACAGCCTGCTCAGAACATTCTAATATTCAAATTGTGATTTAAAGGAGGCTTTCTGCCAGCACGGGCAGTGCTTTTAGTGCGGGGCTGAGTGCAAGCAAGTGGCTGGTGTTGATATTTCTCCCACCAAAACGGGCAGGAGAAAATTAATTCCCAGCGCGGCCACCTGCACCAATAACACATCCTGCTTGCAGAAGGCCTTTGAATTATATTAAAAAGATAGTTTTAGAATAAAAAGTTGGGCTAGGCTTTGCTTACCTCTTAAGGCCCATTGCTAAGTCACAGTGGGAAGGTCCTCTCTGCCTAATCTTCGTCTACACTGCAGACTAATTCCTACAAAATAGGCAAAAAGCAACTCATGACCTACCCACAACAATGCACACTCACTCGGGGGGGGGGAGGGGGTCCTCGAGAATCGACAGCCGAACAAATGCCAGTGCAGCCACTTGCTAACACCCAGCCTAGCAATCGGGGATAGCGTTGAGGCATTTCACCTTTACAAACATATGCAAATTAGGAGGTTTACATGTATTTTGCCCCAGAGCGCCTGTACAGAACTCGAAGTTTCCTGCATAAAACTGCAAAATCATTGGCTGCATCTGTAATGATTCTGCAGTTTTATTTGTTTTTGTTATGTGTTAAAATGCCATCTTCCACTAATGCCAGCTATCAAAAAGTAATTGGGGCCGGGACGGGCGGATTAGGGGGGCAAAAAAAAAACTTCAAATAACTAAGAGATATGTAGGCTTAACCTCAAAGGGGGAGGGTAAATCGAGAACAGGACCGTTTGCAATGTGCTTCTGAACAGAGGCATCAGGCTGTGAGATAGCAGACAAGATCAAAGTGCAGTTGGATTCTGGTAAACATTTTAAAAACTCTGAAAGACTTTTATTGCAGGCAGTGTGTGAGAGAACAAGGGTGAGTGAGAATGAATGCTAAGGAACATGGGACAAGGAGCAAGGGAGAGTGGGGGCTAGTATATGCAAGAAAGAGAGCAGTTGTGAGTGAGATCTCGGGTGCAAGTAAAAGTAAGGGGGTGGGTGACTGCGATTGAGAGCTATCGTGCAAGAACGCATGAAAACTAGGTTTGAGTAAAAATGAGAGCTAAAGTACGAGTGAGAGTGAGAAGTAGCATTATTTGAATACGTAGTAAGTTTTCATGTTGAGAGGGCTAAGGTGTGAGAGCTAGGATGCAAGAGTGAGAACTATGGTATGAGAACGAGAACCATGGCTGTGGTGCATAACACATTGACCAAGGCAAGCAACCAAATCCTGGCCTGGCCTCTTGTAGTGCAGCCCCTGAAGGTACTAATAACTCAAAAGTTGCTGCAGCGCGTTTAGTGCTAAATCCCCTATGCATGCAACCCAACCTGCCAGCCCTCCCTCCTGGTCCCAGTGATAGTTAACGCCACTAGCAAGGCTTCTCACTAAGGAAGGTGTGGGGGTGGCCTTGAGAGGGCCTGCACCTCTACCCCGTGCTGCAGCCTGCCCTGATACCAGGCATCAAGAAGGCTGCAATGAGGTTGTTAGATGTGTGTGTAGTGCATCAAACTTGAAGCCACAATGGTGGTGCTTCAACAGGTGACCAGA
The DNA here is from genome assembly GCF_040938575.1 of Ambystoma mexicanum. Taxonomy (NCBI): domain Eukaryota; kingdom Metazoa; phylum Chordata; class Amphibia; order Caudata; family Ambystomatidae; genus Ambystoma; species Ambystoma mexicanum. The sequence goes on along the minus strand of NC_090932.1, from coordinate 799,978,782 downwards.
AGGTATAATGTGCAAGACTGCTACGAGCTGTTCAATGATGCTGACACAAAATATATGGAGATACATCTCTGTAGGCACTCAGTAAATCTCTGGAAACAGTCATCAAGCCTGAACAGGATTATGGCATACACCACATGGCATGGTTGAAAGTCAGAAGGGACCAGATCCTTTGAAATTGTGTTTGTGGTAGGTCTGTCTCTTTTGACCTTCTTGCAGCGACCATGTGCCAGCCACAAAACAAAGCATTTTTCATTATCCCAAACAAAGTGTTGGTGCGGGAGCAGTGGAAAGTCGCAGAGTGATGATGGGCTCATCATTCATTTAATCAAATTTAAGATTTTTCGATTATTAAATCTGAAGTCGTTATTTTGCAGCACCTGCCGTAATAACACAGCCTGCTGCTCGTAGAAGAGGCCTTCTACGAGCAGCAGGCTGCGTTATTACGGCGGGTGCTGGGTGTTACAGAGTAGCTGCTCTCTAACACCCAGCACCCGCCATAGCTCTTTAACACCCAGCACCTGCCGTAATAACGCAGCCTGCTGCTCGTAAAAGAGGCCATCTACGAGCAGCAGGCTGCATTATTATGGCAGGTGCTGGGCGTTAGAGAGTGGCTGCTCTCTAACACCCAGAGCAGCTGCTCTCTAACATCCAGCACACTGCATTATTAGGGTGTTTGCTGGGTGTAAGTGTCTGATGATAATATTTCTCTCTTTTGAAAGGACTTCTACGAGCAGCAGGCTGCGTTATTAAGGCGGGTGCTGGGTGTGAGCAAGTGGCCGAGAATGATATTTTTCCCGGCCAAAAGGGCGGGAGAAATATTATCATCAGACACTTAGACCCAGCACCCAAACACGTTTACATGAAAAGGGCCCGGCTCCCCACCCAAACCTCCCCTACTGACTCCCTCGGCCTCCTTACCTCAAGAAAGTTAAGCCAGAGTGTGAGAGGGGGGCTGAGATCCTCCTCTCACGACGTGAGGACGCCGCTTCCGGGCTGGGCTGACATAACATTGATACAATGTTTTTAGCCCAGCTTCTGCCTCACCTGCAGTGCACATTGTGCACAGAGGCAGAACTTTAAAGGCAGAATCTTTTTCTTTTCTTTTTTGCTATGGAAATTCATATCGCAGTTGGTGCGACATGATTGTTAAAATAAACAGCAAAACATCATTATTATATTGCAAATTGCGATGCGATACCGCTTATTTTATGCCTTGGTATTAGAGAGGTTCAGGTGAAGAAAGTGAGAAGACTTCACTTGTTGCACAGCCGAGACACCGTTAGAAATGTAGAGTGGATCGAGTCAGTGATTGAGGAGAAGGAAAAGAAAATGTGTGTATCATTAGCGTAGAAATGACAGGATATACGCTATAGAAAGATATTAGAGAAGAAAGGGGGATAGTGTAGAGGGAGAACAACACAGGGCCAAGAACAGCGCCTTCTGGGACACCTTAAAGAAGAGGGCGAGGTAAGGACATTTGTCTGACCAAGAAAAAGACTAGGTATGCTTAGAGAGATGGGATTCAAACCTATTAAGAAACCAGTCAGAGATGCCGAGGGAGGCAAGGGAAGAAAGAAGGACAGGGTGAGCCATGATGTCAAAGGCAGCTGAGAGATAGCGAAAATGAGAATAGAGAAACGTTTAATGTGACAGGCGCATAGGAGGGCATTGAAGACATGCAAAAGGGTAGTCTTAGTAGAATGAGAAGATCGAAAAACAGATTATATAGGAGGTAGGAGACAGCCATTCATGGAACTTAAAAAGAAATGAAATGGCAGGAGAGAGCTAGGGTGGAAATTGGCAGCAGAGGTACGGTCAATATAGGAATAACAACAGCATGCTTAAATTAGGATGGAACATATGAATTCGAGAGAGAGAAATATTCAGATGGCACTTGAGGTAGTGATTAAGATGAGGGTAGCCTAAAAGGAATCATCAGTGATGGTAGGGGCTTAAGATGGGAGGCTATACGGTGAGCACGAGACAGGAGAGTAGTGGTATCTAAGTCAGTGAGGGGAAAAAGAACGAGATTGGGTGAGGAAGAAGGGGGGTTTGCAGAAGTTAAAAGGAAGAAGGATAAGAGGAGCAGAGGGAGTTGAATTTAGAGGTGAAATAGCAAAATCAGAGGAAAAGAGAGTAGAGGGAGGGATCACGAGGGCAGGGAGAGAGGATGTTGTGCAGGAGTTGGAAGAGACAATGGGGGTGGAGGGAAAGAGAGTGAAAGGCTAGAAAAGTAGTGCTTCTTAGTAGCTAGTAGCAGCAGATCGATCGTAGGAGGAATGAAGAGAGGAGGGTTCAAGAAGATCAGAAGGGGAGTGGGTTTTTTGCAATGTAGTACAGCTCTACAAAGAGAAGTTAGAGTGGGAGTATGCCAGGGTTTTGGAGGTTTAGGAGAGGAGGAGAAAACATGCATAGGGAAGAGGGAGTCCAGAATGTAGAGGACTGAGGAGTGAAGGGGGGCAGCAGCAAAGTCAGAGGAAAGGGAAGAAAAAGTGTTGAGAGGGATGCGTGGAGTAAAGAGAGGAAAGAAGAACGATTGAATGACCATAGGTCACGCCAGGAAAAACGGGAGGATGAAGGTGGAGGGGTTGAATTCAGGGGAAGGTAGGTAGAGCGTGGAAAGAAGAAGGTGGTCCGAGGAGTGAATGGGGTGAAAAGTGATGATAGTATAGTATGGTAGTAGAGCAGAGGGAAATCATTTAAGATCAAGGCTGGAGCCAGAGTAGAAAGGGGAGGGGGTGGATGCTGGGTTAAGTGATAGGACTCAATAAGCGAGAGAAAGGGGGATGCATTGTAAGTAGAAAGTTTGTTTGTTTGTTTGTTTATTTATTTGCAGGGCACCCAAACCCTTAGGTAGCTGGGCGCACATCATGACAAGATTACTTATAGCTTGGTTACATTTGTCATAGATGAAAGGTATATACATATATATACAGTTACAATTTTACATAGATACAGATATGTACAAGAGCAAGTAGAGGAAGATTAAAATCTAGTGAGAAGAAAGTAGAAGAGAGACAGAACGGAAAGGCAAAAGAGAGCCTCGTTCATCGTAGATGTTACTTATGGAGTTGGGAGGTGGGCAAAGAATGTGAACAGTCACAGGATGTAGTTTAATGAACTAAGATGATAATCAAAGGAAGAAAATAGAGGAAGGTTGGAGGGGGAAGGGTTCGGGGGTCGAGGAAGAATGATAAAGCATCCTGGTACCGCCACCTCTGGTAGAGGTACGAGGAGTCTGGGGAAAAATATGTAGAAGAGGTAAGAAAGGAAGCAGAAGTATTATACAATGCAATCTAGGTCTCGGTCAGACAAAGAAAGTGGAAATAAAAGGGAAAATCTGATCAAGGACAGAGTGAGATTTATTTCAGACAAAGCGCAAGCATTTAGGAGGCCAAGGTAAATAAGAGCTGGTGGATTTAAAGCAATGTGATGGTAGGTTAGATTGGATAGATTCCAGGAGTGGTTAAAGATGGGAAGGAGGAAAGACTGAGAAGGAAGTCTGGTAGGGTTAGAAGAAATCATGGTCAGCACTGTCCGAATAAACAGCCAGGAGTATAAAGGGAACAAAATGATAAGAAATGTAAGGTGGCACATTGTCAGGCGCAAACAGGAGTGGGAAAAGCCCTTGTATGAGACACCCTTAGAGGCTGTCGCCCAGGGCGAGGATGTCCTAGATGTATGGTAGAAATAGGGCAATGAGCTTCATGTGATCGCTCAATTGACACTGGTCACTGCATCAGCGATTAGTCATTGAGGCAGGTGGGGGGTATAGAGGAGGTCTGAGTACAGCAGGGCTGGCGGTGGGATGTGGACCTCCAGCAGCAGCCCTCCTGGCGATGGTTGAGTCTTGATGGAGGAGGCAAGGACCCTCTAGCTAAAAAACATAGGTTGCGGGTCATGTGATAAGTCACATGACCCGGGCTGTGGAGTCAGTGTTAAGTCCACAAGGTGGGTGAGAAGCTCTGGGGTGGACCATTTGCAGCAGGAGCCACGGTGGGATTCGGACCTCAGGCGAGAGCCCTCCTAGTATTAGCCAAGACATGCTGGACAGGTGAAGGGCCATGGAGCAAAAAAACGTAAGGTGCGTGTCACGAAATACTGCACGTGACACAAGCTGTGGTGTCAGCAGCAAGTCTGTGAGGCGGGTGGGGGCCATAGGGGAGGGCTGCTTGCAGTAGGAGACATGGTGGCATGTGGACCTTGGACGGCAGCCCTCCTGGTAGTGGGTGTGTCTTGATATTCTTTGGCTACAAAGCAACTTTGCAGTATGAAAAGTCAGTAGCAATTTCTTTTCTATAAAATTGAGAACAGTTGCTTCTCAGAAAACTGTGTAGACTGATGTGTGTTGCAGTCTATATTTTATATGAAGCAAACCCTTGCCATTGAGATGTAGAAAATGGAACTAACTAACAAAGGTAGACAAAGGTATTGTAACATGGCCATTACATCGACTTACATCATTATAATGATTCTTATACATCAGTCACCATTCCTAACTTTTGGGAACACTACCTCCTGATCACCAGGCACTATTTGAAATGTGCGAAATAGTGGGCCAAAGGTGCATATTTCGTTTTTCAATTAATTCCGCCCTTGCCGCCTATCCATTTTCTGCATGCCACACATCCGATTTACATTCTTTCTGCAAGCCTAGACATACTGGTTTTGTGACCCAGTCTTATTTTATTAAAGCTCATATGGTTATATTCTTTTAAAGAGTTTTATGCTAGTATCTCTGTTAGTGGTTCATGTGGCAGGTAATAGAAGAAGCGAAGGAACACCATTTTTTAAACCTCTAATTCCCCTTGGTAGATCTATTCCTTAAGGGATCTGGCACATGAGGAGGATGTTTAGTGAAGCACTCCCTTTTCATTTGATCACTTTTGCCTTCTGTCATAGAGCTAGAAATGTACTGGAATTGGACAAGGTCATACTTTTCCATTGATACCAGAAAGCAATGTGACATCTCTACTCTGGGTTAATTAGAGATCTCTTCATCCTGATTTATGCTGTGCAGGAACCTTACAGTATTTTAACAATTTATGAGATGTATGTGGCAGACTTTGTTGTAAGGGATGAGCCTTTGTATGGTGCTACTCACTAGGATCATACCACTTGCCCCCATGTGTAGAGCCACTGGCTATTCACCGGGGCCACCCCTGAGAGCTATTGGTACTCTGAGCAGATCATTAAGATGTTTACTTATTCCCTGGTTCTGAATGGGCTAGTCTCCAAGACGTTTTCAAAGGAAAGGTATCACTTTGCTCCTTCTGACAAAGTCACATTTAATACCCCTCCTTAGGGGTATATAGCGGCTCTAGGGATCAGGGATGCCAACTAATCTGTTAAAGAGCTGCAAGGATGTGTTGTTTGTGTAATTCCCCAGAGCCCCTCCGAGTCCAACATCCCTATTGTAGAGTGGCAATAAAAGTAGATGTGTGTCACAGTCTTCAACGTGAAAGATTATCGTTAAAGGAAGAGGTGCCCTATTCCCTGCCACTGGAGTAAACCGATACCTCACCAGTCCAGCACACACACAGGTCCCTCAGGCAGGAAACCTATCAATGAGCCACAATCAATCTCATGGATGGTTATATTTCAGCTTGAGAGGACATCTTTATTCTCTGTGCTGGCTCTTGGGTAGAAAAGAAATTGCCACTTTTTGCTTTGTGGGTATCGTGACCAGGCAGATATCTGGCAAGGAGCCCCAATGCCACACCATGTAGCTGCACTGCTGAATTCCCACTTCCACCTGACCTCAAAATGGCAGATGGGGTTTTAAGCGCTCGAATGATGCCATGTACACATCAATCAGGGGTCATTTCCAGAGAGGGCTGTCAAGACTCTGTTTCCCTCGACTAGCTGGGGCTCAAAATACATCGCAACAGTTGATACTGAATCTTTTTCATATATTTTTCCACCTTGGCATTCCATTAGTAAATAAATGTCAAATTGGATTTCATTAACTATATGTCCCACAATGTACCTGTTGGTGGTTTGAGAACTGGGCTATATGTATATTTATATATTTCTGAGGCTTGTGGATCTGCTTAGAATCACATGCTTTGCATAGGCCACCATCTAGTGGTATGTGCAGAGTATTGCACGACTTGTTTTCGAAAGTCGAAAAAGGGATAGCGACTGAGCGTGTCTGTAATACTATCCCTAGTGTGATGTCCTTTGTACCCATGGTCCTTCACCCGTCGAAGTCCCTCCACTTATTCTTTTCTGCCCTAGTGAACGGTAGCATATTGTGGAGCTCATGGCTTGTAGCATTTAAAGACACATTTCGTTATTAATCATAATTAAATATGTTCGACGAACAGCGCTGCGACTAACGTAGATCATCGATAGCCGTCTCCTCATCCATGACCGTTGTCACTTCGGCCTACCCTAGGCCTTGGCCCTACACAGTGGGAAGAGAGGGGAGTTTTCGATTCAATATTTTCTTTAGAGAATGCCTACATTTTCTCTATACCCCCTTTCTTCTAACACGTTTTCTGGGTTCTTTTTTCATGGAACACACTCCTTACAAATTCAGTCCCATCTGCCATAAAAAGTACCCCTGGAAGGACATTCATAATTGGTGCCTTCCTAGGGATCACTGTGAAAAGCGCTGCGCTGCCTGTCAGCTTTTTCCTCCAAAGACTCTTAAAGATCTGCAAACCAAACTTGGGCAGAACAAGCCATGCAGGTGGACACTTCTATAGGTGTACCAACTGGCACCGAAGAGTCAGAGGAGGAACAATTCAGCGCACAAAGTGACACCGAAAATGAAAACAGGGGCTACAGATTCCCAAGTGCCAGTCCCTTCCGAAAGGCATGCCGTCGGCATCGCTATGGAGACAACACCCAGCGACAGTGGCACACATGGACATAACATGGGGAATCTCACCACATTCTCGAGATAAACACAGAACCCCTAGCCCATCGACAAATAATTTGTTGAAGCATGGCCACGTGGAACAGAAACACTCCTCCTGCGATTCTGCCTTGATGAAGTCCTCTGCGCCAACAACTCGTGCGTGTCATGACAGCCCTTCGAAATAAGTGTCAAGTGAAAAATCTTCCACGCATACGTTTCGACACAAAGGAATATATACCCAAGCCAATGCCCATTTCCTCCAGCGCTCAGGCTCTCGAACGTACATCCCAAACAAGTACACTAAAGACGGCTTCAAACCAACTGTCGAACCGCACACATTCACAAACAAGTATTTCGGCTCAAGTCCATACATCACTGAAATGCAGTCACTAGACTGAACCCTCTTGACCTCTGTCACAAGCTTTACATTCTATTCCTACACATAACCCTGAAGAGGTAAGGTTCTTGGACAAAGAAGTTTCAGCAAACTATGGACAAAGTCTCATCCTTTGTGTCTTTTATGGAAAAATATCCACTTAATCAAAAACAAATTGAACTAATGCAAGGAGAGCCTCCCTCTAGATCCTCTAGACTACAGCTATATACCGTTTTACAGCCCAGCAATGCAAGGCTTACAGAAGAAGAGGTTATTGATTTAGATCAGGATAATACTGATTATGACAAGGATCAACATGGTGGTGATCAATATTGTGGTAACAATCCTTTTAATGAGGAAGACACATTTTTAATTCCTTCACCTACAGATGGCGACCAGCCTATAGCTGGCTCTCCTGGACATGATCAGATTTTATATAATAATCTGCTTTAAAAAGCAGCAGAGCACTTCATTATTCAGACACAAGATGTCCCACAGAATCTAGATTTTGCAGATGAGATGCTAGAGGAAAACACTTCAATAGGACAATTCATCCCTCTACTTCAGTCAGTGTCCAAGAAAATAAAACCTTCTTTAGAAACACCTTCTCTCACCAGGGTGGTCGCCTGAAACCGGAATCACTGGTGGTTATGACCACCCACAGGAGGGCGGGTACTCCCTTAGCTTCCACAGAAACTCCTTCTGAAAAAGAGAGTAAAAAGCTTTTCACCGTAGGTAAAAAGATGGCAACTTCAGTTGCATATCAAGTGCGTATTGCTAACAATAACACTCTTTTTCCAACTATATTCGAACACTGGAACAAGGTCCAGTCACAGCTGGACTCAGTTCCTGAACCTCTTCGCATACAAATACTAAAAGCAATAACTGAGGGCAAACAAGTAGCTAACAATATTATAAAGGGAAACCTATATGCAGCAACCTATGACCACAATGATGACATCACAGATCATATCACTGATGACATCACTAATTACATGTTGTATGAGAACACTGATGACATTACAAATCGCATCACTGATGACAACAATAATTACATTGTATATAACTAATTACATCAATAATAGAATTAGACATAACATAATTTAAAAGTTAGCTCATGAAAACTTTGATTACCTTAATAACAATTTAAGCCGTGGACTTGGTCATGACCAAGTGCCTCATCATGAGTTGGGCGGTAAGTGTAACTGCTGGGACCCATGGTGCAAATAGAGCTGTATCACAAGTTCGCAAGCATGCTCAGCCCCGGCTGTAACGCTAATTGCATCGAGCGGAAACAGCGCCGGTAGGCACCCTACCACCCAAAGATATAGGGCCTCATTACACGGATGGCGGTAAGGATTTACCGGTACCGGTAAAATACGGTACCGGTAAATCCTTACCGCCTTACTACGAGGTCCCTTTGCGGGTTGGGGGATTTAACGCCTGCTTTTTGCAGGCGTTAAAAACCAACCCGCAAAGGGACCCAGGGAGCTAATTAGCGCCTTCCCCATTCCCATTAAGCCCTATGGGGCAAAAATGGGAATGGGGAAGGGCAATAGGGGAAGGGGGAATTACCGCCCCGCAAACCTTGGAATGGGGCGGTAATTCCCCTTTCCGCCAAGGCGGTGCCGGTATTTTACCGGCATGAACCATGGCGCTAATAGCGCCATGGTTCTCCGCCATCCGTGTAATGAGGCCCATAGTGCATTTAGGGCTATTATTACCAGCGCTATTATCGCCAGCGCTATTAGCGCCACTGGGAAACGTGCCACAGCCTGAACGGGAAGCACTCCGGACGACATTTTGGAGATGCCAATTCAATAAAAATCAGAGTTCCTGGCAGCCATCCACACTCCCCAAGCACCAAAAATGTCCCAGGAGAGGGCCAGTGGCAAAGCAGCCCAAGATCAGCTGAGAAAGCCAAAATGTACAGAGGGTGAGCTGGTTGTGCTGGTTGATGAGGTTGTGGCCCACCATGATGAGCTCTACGGCACAAGGCAGCGTGAAACCTCCACCCAGTGCCGAACCCAAATCTGGCAGAGGGTGAGCCGGAAGGTAACTGAAGTCAAGCGCGTCCCACGGGACGGGGAAGACTGCACGAAGAGATGGAATGATGTGCGCATCTGGGTTTGAGGACTGCTGTCCCAGCAGAGGCAGGACACCATTGCCACAGGGGGAGGCCCACTGCCCCCACTAGCACTCATGTCGTGGGAGGAGAAGTGCAGCTCGGTGCTTGACATGGAGGGAAGTCAGGTTGTCGGAGGTGCAGAAGTGGGTGCGGGCAGACAGGAGGCAGAAGGTGAGTCAACTCCCCCAGCTTGTGTATGCAACAACCGCCTAGTACAGATTCCCCCAGTCTAACAACCCATGAGCCGGCCATTATGACTATGGGCAGTGTCTGGGAGCCACTACAGGCACCTACCATAACATCCATGTGCCTGTGCTCCGAAGCCACCCCTGTGAGCCAGAGCATTAGTGCGGGCAGCTAAGGGACACATCCAAGAGCCATGCCGCACACATCCATGGCGGGAGCACAGCAGTGCCCAATGGGGACCAGAAAGTGACAAGTATCATGCCACCCCTCGCCCTCCAAATATCACATGTGTCAGCAACATTGGGGCATTTGGATCCAATGCATGCAAGACAAGCAACATCTAGTCCACCAAGGTACCCTTGCCACCCCCCCACGGCCAAATGCAAACCCCCTCTGTGTCCCCCCTAACAGCACCTGTTCCCATTATAGACAATCCACTTGCAAACACCCCAAACCAGGCCTGTGCATCAGTCCAACATCGTCGTGCATGCCAAAGCATGTGGGAGAATGTGTTCTAACGCCATGCCTTATGTCCCCTACAGGCACACAATCTTCGCCAGAGGCGTTGGAGCATTAGGAAGCAGCTGGCCCGTCAGGGAGTGGGCAGTCCTACGACACCACCACCACGCAAATGGACAGACATGCAACCATAGGCGCAAGACCCATCCCACCAAACCCCATCGCAGCAGGACCATGCCTACAACCCCAGCCCAGCCCACCAGGAGCACACATGTTGCCCCAGACAACACATCTGCTGCCGTTGACACCGCCAGAGAAGATACACCACCACCAACCATGACACTGGAGGAACAAGGGGACAGCACCAGTGACCACGACCATGGAGCAGTGCCCACAACCCCAGGCTGCAGTCTGAGCAGGCAACCCACATCCACACCCAAAAGCCCACCCTGTCAACGACAGCACAGCCTGAGCCCCCAGAGCACACCACGCCGCCCACAGCGCAGCCAGAGCCCACAACGCCGCTGGCGCTGCCACACTTCCGAGCCGGACATGGACACCCCCTCCTATGGCTCCCCTGTTGTCAGCACATCCAGGCAACGTACCCCCTCACTACCGCAACCTATGGCCGCATTGGGCATGGTTATGCAGAGGCTGACTGAAATGTAAGCAAGGCAAAGGCCGTTGAGTCCATTGCCAACATCCACTTCGACCAAATGCAAGCAATCCGGTACGCCATCCATGGTGCAACACGCAGGATGGCACGTGACAATGTCCAGACACGGAGGGTTGTAACTGCATGCACCGCATCACTGACAGGGTTCGGTCAATGGGTGCGCAAGATGTCTGAGGTTGTCTCAGCCCTTGCTGAGCAGATCCGGCACACCAATGACCTCCAACAACAGCTTCAGGGTGCAGCCTTAATAACCTCCAGTTCAACCACGCTGATCGAGGAATCTCGGCAGAGCACCCCTAGGTGACAGTCCCTGCGCCAGCTGCCTTCACGGTCACTGGCTGTTGTGAGTGGAGGGAAGAGGACAAGGCCATCGTAAATGGCATGACTCTTGTTGGGCTGGGCGGCCATGCCATGGACACTTTGGAGGGAAAGGTGATGGGGGATTATGTGCTGGGGAGTTGGTGGTGGGTGGAATATTGAGGGGATTGTGTGCTGGGGAGTTGGTGGTGGGCGGAGGGAGGTTAGTTGGTGCTAAATGTTAGATAAACGTTAGTTGAAAATCACTAATGCGTGGACATTCCTGATTGTGTACAAGTGCAATTTATTGACAGAGCTGGTAGTGGACAGAGGCGGGGTGTAGTTCTAGAAGACATTTTCAATTAGTGCCTGCTATGCCTGTCTCCCTTCCCTCAGTTCACCCCTGTGAGTGTCTGCTCTGGCTCATGCATCATGATGTTCCTTAACTTCTTCCTCTGGGTGTGGCCAGTCCGCGTCAGAGGGTAGTGGCACATCCCTCCTCAAACAAATGTTATGGATCATTGCACACACCAGAACAATTTTCCCAACTTTGTCAGAGACATACATTAGGGCACCACAGGTGCGATCTAGGCAACAGAATCATGCCTTGAGTAGTCCGAAGGTACTCTCTATGCATGCACGGGTCTAGGTATGGGCATGGTTGTAGTCGGTATCGTCTGGTGTATGTGGGTCTAGCACAGGGGTCATCAACCACGGCAGCTGCGGATATCCAGAGTCACCTGCATGGGGTGACATTCAGATATCAATCAATTGTCTCACACTTGGTTTTTGTTAGGTACAGATTTGGGGTAGTGCTCTTAGGGGGCACTACAACAATCTCAGCCTCCTGGCAATAGGACCCAACCTTTGGTATAAGTCTGAACTACACAGGTTGGTAGTGTGGTAGAGCAACCAGGCTTATCTCAAGAGGGGTCAATGTGAGCTGTAGAGTGGTTACACAAAGATTAACAGTGACAAGTATTCAAACAAACACTTAAACTCAAGGTTTCTTGATAAAACAATTATTTATTTATTTACCGGTCAGTTGTTTTAGCCTTCTTTAGAAGGGAGCAATATAATAGTAACACACAAATGCCTTCAAAATACACACTCTTAGTTGCTAAATCAGCAAGCACCCATTGGCGATGCCACACAGACACTTCTTACACCCTCAGGTGAAATCAATAGTTAGGATACTGTGGACATTGTTATGTTACTGTTAGCATTTAGAATAGCACTGAGATGTGTTAAAGAAAAGGTTATTAAGAACATACAAGAGATCATAAATATTCTTAAGCAGGCAAATACTTTTCAACCCTCCCCATTGTCAGAGGAGAGAAGAGTCTTTCAGTAAAACAGGCTAGGCCAAAGTCAATAGGCAAAAGTCTATGTAGCTGAAGCACTTCTTGCAGGTAAGTAAGAAAAGTATTTGCACAATGTTTTAGAAGTCTTTAGTGAAGAAGAAGAAGAAGAAGAAGAAGAAGAAGAAGAATCAATGTAGGGCCACAAGCTGTTAGGCTTGTGAAGCGTAGAAGCAAATCTACAACAAGAGGTAAGTTCTCTTAGACTTTACAGTACCTTTAGTTAGAAGACAATGCAGCAGATGACTTCTGTCTGTTCCTGTGCAGCATTGCAGATCCTGGTGTTTCTGGGTCTCAGTCGTGGGGATAAGATGGAGAACTTCTGGGGATTCCTGCACTTCAATGGGACGATTATCGACAGCAACCGGCAATCTTCATACTAGTGGTAATTCGGTGTTTCAGCTCCTCGATTCTACCGCAAACAACACCACCGTGGTTCCAGGATGTCGAGACAGACTTTCCTTGCATATGGGGTCCAGCACTCTGTTGAGGTGGCTCAGGCTTGGTCAGTCCTGCTTCCTCGGAGTCCGGAGTATCTTCCTGGAGCTCTTGACCAGCTTAAAAAGCAACACACACAAACTGGTGTTCCTCTACCTGGTAGTTCGGTTTCCAGCAGCAACTCTGTGGAAATGCAACCAGCTCCGAGAAGGATGTCCAGGTGGCTTACTTTGGGGTTGATTGGTCCTGCCAACTCAAAAGAAGAAGTCATCCTTGCAGGGGCTTCTCTGTCGATACGAATTTGGAGTTTCAGCACAGCAGCAGGGCTTCACCGAGCAAACCAACAGTCCAGAAGTTGCAGCAGGCGTCCTCTTCAAGTTCTTCTTCGGATTCCTTCATCCAGTGGTTGACTCTGCCTTCCAAGCCAAAAAGCCTCGCCTTTTATGCAGGTTTCTCCCATTCATTCCAGCCTGGCTGTCAATCACCCAGCAGGGTGGCTGTCCTTGCCAGACAGCCAGCCGGCCAATTACCTAGGAGTGCATTCCTGTCTCCTAGGAGACTAAGCACAGGGAGTTTCGGGTACCTCCCTCACTTCCTGCCCCCACCAGACACCTGGAGCCAGAGGCAGGCTTCACTCGTGAATCCCGCCAAAGACAAAATGAACAAAGGGACGAAACCTGGTTTGGCGCGTAGAGTAAATCTCAAGAAGGACCTTTCCACAAAGAAATGGCGAAAAAAGAAGACCGGGTCCGCATTAAAGACACACCACATAACAAAAAGTAAACCACTGCCACCAGTCATTCATTGAGGAAAGGGTAACATAAAAATGTTACATGAGAAGCTAGACACAGGGGATACTATGTAACCCCTCCAGCACCCTACGGTAAGATAGTGTGTGCTGGGTCTGATGATGAGGTTTGGGCCGCAGGTCACCTGCACCTTGAGGGAGTGGTAGTGTTTTCAGTTTCTGTATATGGCCTCATGGGCCTGGGGCACCTCCAACGCAACATGGGTACAGTCAATGGCTGCTATGACGTTAGACAGATGTGCAGTGGCATGGAAACTTGTCTTAATGTCGTAGACCGGGGCCTGGGTAGGAGGCAGTGCAATATATCGGTTCACATGGCACAGGAGGGCATCCAGCACCTAGCTCAGGACTGAACTGAATGTGGACTGCCACCAACTTCAACAGTGGGGGAACGGCTGTGTGAATGTTGATCTTGCTCCCAATGTCTTCATGAATTGTGTCCAGCAGCTCAGTAATGGTCTCAGGCGGTACTCAGTTACCAGCTTGGTGTCACTGAGGGCCTAGGGTAATGGCCTGACCCTGGAGATGGGTGCTCGCCTTGCTGGGCTTGCCTCCTCCTCCTCACCCCCTCCCTGTGCTCTCTGTGCCCTGGCCTGGTTGGCCTGCATCTCGAGGTCCAGGCGCAGCATGAGCAGCTGCCTGGCCCAGCCTACAGCAATGAATGGCAGATTGGTGGTGGAATCAGTGTTTGGGGCCTGGGTGTATCTTATATAGCCCTCTGGTGAGTATTGTGTACACCTATGGCTTGATACCTGGCATCTGGGTTCATTTACCTCCAGCTGGAGGCAGGCGGTAATCCTCGGCTGTATTACTGCCGGTTTTCGGCGCTAATACTGCCGTATATGCACTTGTGATACAGCTGTAATTGCGCTTTGTGTTGTCGGCGCTATTTACTCTGGCTGTAATAGCGCCGGTTGTTATTGCGCTGGCGGTAATTGCACAGTTGCTTTTGGATGTGGCAGTATTTGCGCTGACTCGTATTCCAGCGGAGCGGTATTGGCAGCACTAATACCATTACTGTTGGATTTAAGGGCTGCCACCCAACTCGTGATGAGGCCAAAAGGCTGGGGTCACTGGCCAGCACCAAAGGCCATATCTAGTGGTCAGTGTTCAAAAATACCAATGTCCATGGTTAAAAGCCATGCGTAGTAGCCCATTACTGTTTTAAAACATACAGTGGGAAACGTTGAAAGCTGTAGGCAGTGGCCATGGCTAAAGGCCATAGCTAGTGCCCATTAATATGTTAGAATATACAGTCGGCACAGACAAAGGCCATGGCCAGTGGCTGGTATTGTGTTGAAGACCATAGCTAGTGGCTGGTTTGTGTATATAATATACAGTGGGCACGGCCGAAGGCCATAGCTAGTGGCTGGTTAGTGTATAATACACAGTGGGCATGGTCAAAGGCCATTGCTTATTGCTTTTATTATTTTAAAATATACAGTGGACATGGCCAAAAGATGTACAAACTGCTCAAGATCAAAGGCCATGGCTAGTGGCCCATTTATATGTTAGAATATATAGCGGGCACAGCCAAAGATTGTGGCTACTGGTCAACATTGTGCTAAAGTCCATGGCTAGTGCCTGGTCCCTTTGTTCGTTGGCCTTTGGGGGGCTTCAGTGCTGAAGCCCTCCTCTGGCGCCTAAGTGTCTGGGGTGGACAGAATGTGAGGGAAGTGCCCAAAACTCCCTGTGCTTAGTCTCCTCGGAGACCTGTATGCACTCTGGCGTGATTGGCTGGCTGGCTGTCCGGCAAGGGCAGCCACCCTGCTGTGTGAGTGACAGCCAGACTGGAATGAATGGGGGAAAACTGTTTAAAAGCAGGTCTCTGGGACTTGGAAAGCAGAGTCAACCACTGGAACGAAAGAACCAAAGATGAGCTGAAGGAAGAGGACTGCTGCAACTCCTGTACGACCGGTGAAGCCCTGCTGCAGGTCCGAATTGCCGCCCCTCTCTCAGCCTCACCATTCGGTACAGATACACCCCTCCTCTGTCCCTCTCTGTCTCCTACCCCCCGCTGTATATCTGTTCTGTTTTTACCACCGCAAAGCGCTCTGTTTTGCATCTGTAATGTTGTACACCTCTGTAAAGTGCTCCGTTATGTATCTGTATTGGTGTACACCTCTGTAAAGCGCTCCATTGCTTCTTGAAGCTAGGTCCGCGCTCAATAAATACAATTACAGTAATCATAATAATGACTTGGCTAGATTAGAGTTGCAAAAATGCAATAATGAAAAAAACAGAAAACTGTAATTCTCTATATGTGCCCTACAGCTGTGGGACCTACCGGTTAACATTAGACTCACACCACCCTCTTTGAATTCAGAAGGGGCTCAACGCCCTCCTCTTCAAGGAGCACCAACTTCACCCACCTTAGACACCCACAAGCTCACCTGTCGGCTGACAAACACCGTTAATTACTGCTTCTGTTGCTGAATTGTTGTTCACAGTTGTGTTGTCAAAATCATGTTGTTGGGTTTCATATAAAGCAATATTCATGCTTTAAGGTCTGGTTAGTAACTTGAGGTATGAAAAATCTTTTGGAATGGAATTCTTCATATTTGGGCTCTGCATTGGTTACATCTATTTGATTTGCAAAACATGCTTCCAGTTTTAATGTTCTGAAAAAAATAAGCTTGAATTACAAAAGCAGGGTCACTCACATCCATTGATAAATAATGATGTTTCAGCTTTGGTCAATATTTGTTTTGAGATATTGATAACTCATTTGTTGCTTTGAAATTGTGTGGTTATGCAAATATTTTTTCTTCCCCCTGCACCTTGTTGCCATTCTTGGCGTTGATCGAAATAAATCGATTGTGATTGTGAATTGGTGTATTTGTACTAGGAGAGGAATAGTTGCTTAATATTTGTTGGTCACTGCACAAAGCCTCTGATGGAGTAGATATGTCGAAGAAGACGCTTGTTGGAATTTCCTAGCACTTGGAGAGTGATCCCCATGGACAGTATGTGCACCCCCGCAGACATTATACTCATTACCCCCACCTATCTTGATCTTTTGTACTTTATGCATGACTTGAGTATGCTCTGTTGATCCTTGTCACAGTCCCTGGAGGCGACACCTGATAGAGGATAGGAACTTGTCATTTCCTTTTTTCTCAGAAAGTTCAAAAAAGGGAAGGACAAAAAGAATACATGTATCCATCCATTCACCCAGTTACACTTACCTTCAGCTTTCCTTCTTTCAATACTTCTCATCATATTACATCTCCTTTCTCCATCTCAATTCCTTTCTTATAATCTCATCTCAGTCGTTGCGACTCTTTGCTTATCTTTTTACTTCGCCCTTTGGTGCTGGTGCACTGGAGGCTTTGCTGCTACCGTTTGTGTCATGTTTGGGTAACTTCTTTCAATCATGACAGGTCCTTTGGTACTCAGCATAATAAATGAGTTCTGGGAAGTGGGGTATATTATAATACCATTTGCACAATTGTGCTACGTTGTTATAATTCTCAGATCATATAGAGATGTGCATAGTTTGCCAGTTTCCTTTACTTCTGGGAGGTGTACTGGTTCTCAGCATTGAGGGATATTGCGTCATGGCTGTCCTCAAATGCTAGAATTGCCCATGTGGTGCCTGGAAATTAGCCCGTGGTCATCATGGGTTTTCACAGGAGAGCCATGATGGTGGATATGAAATAATCTCATCATAGAAAATATTAGACTCGAAATCTCTGGGAATTAATTTGTTAGCAAGTTGTATCACATTGTTTTGTTCACTACCTGTTTTTTTGTTGTAGTCTTGCAAGTCATATTTGACTCCTGTTGGCATGACAATATTGGTCACGCCCTCCCGAGTATAGCAACATTAACCCTACATTTTATCCCCAGTTCAAATATATTATCTGTTTTGGGATTACCCTACTCACTCTTAGAAAACAGTATACAACTAATATTTTTAGTATCCCAAACCCATCCTTTCCTCTAGCCTGATTCATGTCAAAGAGTTCCTTTCTCCTGCCCCTTCCTTCCAGTTACCTTAAATCTTGTATTCTTCCTTCTTCTGTCTCATCTATCTCATTTCTCCTTCTTTTTGTATCTGCTTCCCCTCTTTCTTTTGTCATTTTTGTTCTCTTTTCATCTTCTTCCATTCTTCCTTCCCATCTTATCTCCTTCACTTTTCCTTTTGATTATTCCTATCATTACTCTCCCCTCATTCCTTTTTAAACTTTCTGTCCTCATCCTTCTTTCCTCCCATTCCATATCTATATTTTCCTGCCTTATCTCAACTCATATTCATCCATTCTTCCATCTCATATTTTTCTTTTCCTTCACCTAACATTCTTCCTATTGTCTCATTTTTAATATATTACCTTTTCTAAACTTTTATCCTTTCTTCTGCACGTACTCCCATCCCATCCTATTCCTTTCCCCCTTCATCTTATTTCATTTCTTCCTAGATTGCCGTTTTGGACGCAAAGCAGTTGGTCTACTGTATGAAAAGCTGTGAATGGTTCATCCAGTAGGTCAGTCATTGTTAGAGAGGTGGTGGCTGTTACTTTAGTGTTAAATTATATTTTTGTATTGCTGTACCTTCGTCTTATTGAACACCGTGGTTATTATACTGCCAGAATTACTGTGTGTTGTAATTAGATGTAATCAGTAAACAGCCATCTAATTTTAATTTTATCTCAGTTGTAAATTCGTCCAATTATGTGGCAGGATAATTACAAGTGACCTGTCTTATTGAAATGATTTTCCTGCTTTCCCTGTGGACCATTGAAGCAAAGAGTTCTTTCTCCCTATCGTACCACAGTCAAATCTCATTCAAACCAAATACACATGCAAATACACTAAATCGATAGAAGCCGTCCTGAAAAGCTGTGTACTAGTATGTTTACTGTTAATATAGGACAAATGCTCCCAGTAAAAAGAAACTGGCAGTAACACATATCTATCGCTTGGTGCTGTGATGATGTGTGCAGATCTCAGGATGGCGTGCCACGTAGATGAGCTCTGCTATTGTGCAATGTGATGTGAGAGGTCCCATAAATAAAAAGAATAACATCTTTTTATTTATGGTAATTAACGAGTTCACAGGAAGCATGTGACATGGCTCTACGGTGCTTTGTGCAGGAGTAGCACGAACCACTCGCCCCCACCACGGTTTTGGTACCTGCGATTGTTAGTACACACACACACAGGTCTCTGCAACACCGGCAGGGAAGGTGGGTTGGGGTATCATTGGCTGGATGGATAGGGGAAGTGAGGGTAACTGGCTAGATGGTTAGGGAGAGGTAATGGATAGGTATTGAGAATAGGGAAGGTAGTTTTGCGCACCTTCCTTGGTGCCGTAATGCCTTGTGCACATTCACACACTCACTCTCGTTCACAGTACACAATGCATACCTCCTTGTACATTTTCAGACACCCAATACGATTGCTTGTTTAGATACACATGATTGTCCGCCCCCCCACCCCCCTAGCTACAACATAACACATATATCTCAGAACATAGAATAGGCACTTAGCTTGCTCTGGGCAGAGTGTCCTCTGTTTTCTCCATGAGACTTCCCAGTATGCTCTAGACTGCAAGAAATTAACTATTAGAATGTCTATGCTTCCCCTGCACATACACTACCATTGCGATGTTAGCATGGGTTATAGGCACTGGGGAGTGGCCTGTAGCACATGCTGTGCATGGACTGTCTTGTGTTTGCCTGACATGAGTATGTGGGCTGACAAATCCAATGCACAGTCTGTTCTCATGTCTACACCCACACGTATAGCAGGAGCAGTGGTATTAATTTAATGCGCCATTAGTATCCCTGACGCGTTGATCCTCTATAGTTGTATGCACAGTGTTAGTATTCTCTGGTGCGTTGGTCCGCTCTATGCAGATGTGCGCGGTTAGTATTCTCTGGTGCATTGGACCACCCCCCCACACCCACTGGTACTTCTCTGGTGCGTTGGATCACCCCTCCACACCCACCGGTACTTAGCTTAAGTCTGGCAAGGAGCCGATATATGTTCCAGTGGGTCTTGGCCCCCTGCACGACCCGTGTGTGCCAAAGTGTACACTAGTAGTGAGGGGCCAGTGAGGCGATCTGGTGGGGCGTGGCTACTCGTGCGTGCTCTGCGTTATGGAGCTCTGCAGGGCACGTCTTGTCGGGCTGGCAGCTCGATCACAAGCGTGAGGAAAGTGGTGATATTGTTCGCCCAAAATGTCCACCAGGTTGTAGTCTTGTGGCCCGGTGTTCCTGGATAATGTAGTTTTGGGCGTCAAAAAGTGTCTCTTCCAGCAAGAAAGCCAAAGCAGCACTTTGTAGGGCCTAAATGGGGCTGAGGCAGTTGTGGTTAATGCCACATGAACATGTATGCTTCTTTTCTGTTTTTGTGCATTACATGGCCTAATCCTGACAGTACGTTTAGCAACAAAAATACCAATGGTTTTTAAAACGAACATGTACTTTTGCTTGGCCAAATATACCCCGGTCAATGGTGAGAATGACCCTTTTCCTCCTGAATATAATATTTGTACTCCCATCAACCAAAGTCAAGTAGTAAAATGCTCCCCACTCAAAATCTTATCTGGAGGCTTTATCAAAACCATTTTAGAGCAATGATGACCTAATTAGTCCTTCACACAGGCACACACTACAGCAATTGGGGCACCGGCAATACATAGGTATGCCCTTTTTTGTTATTGCGAACTGCTAAAAAAAACGTCTGCATCAATACACTCAATCCCAAAAAGGAGATGTTTATCAGAAGGTTCAAGAGGTTTTGTATTCTCATTCTTTGCAATAATGGCTTCATTCAGAAAATCTCTATGGCATGCACTGGTATAAATTGCCTCCTTATTCACATGTGTTGTCAACATGTACTTCAGTTCAAAATGGAACAAAAACTAATTCTCACAGAAGATTTCCTTCATACTTAAGGTATCTACTATGTTTGGAAGGGTAAGAATATTGGATTACCCCAGGTACAAATATGCCCTTTAAAAAAAAACAAAAAAAAAACACGTATTCTGAGGCTAGAGACAATTAGGATACCACAAAAGGTTGCAAACAGTTTTTTTTACCAGTGTCCACATTTAATTGATGTGTTTGAGCTGGGCAGGAATATCTTGTCAAAGCAACCTCTGTGAATGGCAGAGCGGCTCAGTTGTAAATAAGCTTGACAACTTTACTGTCCTTTTAGACATCTATACATATGCCTAATATTGTAAGCAAGTATGAACGCACAGGGTATGGGCTTCTGATTGTCTATTGGATGTACCCCACTAAAATCTTTGCCTTACTCTCTCCTAAAGTACATTTCTGAAAGCAGGATTTCTTAACACAGGTTCTTATCGTAATGATGATGTAATGATGGGATGGACCACAAAAAATGGACTGCTATGGAGCTATCCCCTGATAGACTATTTCTGGGCAAATCTGCTGTCGAAGGTGGCAGTGTACATAATGTTTGAGACCTATGACCAGATTTAGTCAAATGAATATGAAGTTGTGGCATCTGTGCTGCAGACTCGGTTAGGAAGGACAGTATTGAATTCAGACTTGTAGGGGAACAAAATGTGGGTTGCTGGCAGCAGCAGTGAAGCACAACCAAGACTCATTCAGTGCAAGTAGTGACAGGAAGAAAGTAGGAGTCTTAGGTGGATAATGTGAGGCACTCCTGGAACTGTGTTGATGAAACTAAGAGGAAATATTATATGGATTAATTTTAGAGTGAGCCTCTGTAAGGAGCTAGGAAGCTGTTTTCTTGAGGTAGTGACCCACCATCATAATCTATATGTGTGTATGCAACTGTGTTAATTGCTCACATGTGTGTGGAAGCTTAGGTAGGGGAACCGTTCAGGTGCGCGTCTGTAGATGCAAAAGATGGATGTTATACCCAAATGGCCGATGCCATCTGGACGCAGGAACACCAGAGCCCTGCAGCATACAAGAACATGTATCGGAATATAGACAGCACAGACCGTCACCACCAGCATTTGTAGCAAGTGGGCAGGTAATGTTCCTGATGAAATGCAGAATGCTGAGTATGGTAGATGGAGAGCCCCGACATCCCTCAGCAGTGTATTCTTCTTAGCTGTGTTCACTTTGACTAACACAAACATTTTCACTCGTCACTAGCCATTTGCTAGATAATCTGCCACTGGACAAGTAAGAAATAGTCTGCTGTGTTTATGTGGAGAATCGTGGGGGGAAGTGACTTTTCATGCCAGACTAGTGGCTTGCAACTTGATATTTTTTACCCTTGTTTTGATCCATGTTTTTCGAAGTGGTCTGGCTTTGGCTGTGTCACCTTCTGCTGATATGCTATGCTCTTAAGTATTAAACATCTTGTACTCGCAACGTACTTTAATCAGATCTCAATGCCATGCTACTTTCTTGTAATACATTCAACCCCCGCCATACAGCTAAGTCAATCTCATCTTTTGTTTTCCCATATATCAACATATCATCTTGAAAAACAACTGCGCCAGCAATCTCTCTCAGTGGATTATGCAAAATCCTTTGAAAAATAGACAATGCATTTTCTAGCCATAATGCATTCTCTTAAACTGAAATAAGCCACTTGGCGTTATGAATGCTGTCAGCGACTTGGACATCACGTGAAGTCTTACTTGGTGATGTGCACTTGTCATATGTAATGTGCTAAACACTCTTGATTCACCCAGCAGAGCCAACATCTCCTATAAATTTGCTAACAGGTGCCAATCAGCCACCACAAATATATTGAAATTATGTAAATCTACTCATATTTCTATCCTGCCCTCGGATTTCCTTGCCAAAATATTTGGTGGCACCCATTCTGCACTTTCAATCAGCTATAGCACATCATTGACCATCTCCTACAGTTCCTTCTGCACATTTATGGGTACCTTCCAAACTTTACCCTTTAACCGGGCTAGCTCCTTATTTTAGTACTATTTTGTACACAATCCCTTTAACACCCACAATTGCTTCTTGAATACTTCTGGATACGTCTCTACTATTTCTCTTGCCAGTGGTTCACCTATGCACAATACATGTTCTGTTTCTCCTGGTTGTGACTTCGTATGTACATCTTGCTGGTAGTATGCAGCCCAACATTGGTGCTCCCTGAGTAGCTACATAAATTGTTGCTTTGGTACTGCGATCCTTGTATCCAATTGTGCATTGAACATAACCTCGAGTTGCAATATGTTCCCCTCCATTACCACCTGGCTAAATACCTGGCCTGTGCAATTTGCATTTCCCCGAACACTTCCTTAAAGTCATCTAAGACTAATATAGTGTAATTGGAACAAGCGTTCACTGTGACTTTCTTCCTATGGCCATTTAATTAAACACTGGGGCCTTTCTCGTTCACTCATGTCTTCCACCTAATCAACCATTAAGAAATAAATCTTCAATTTCCTTTTCTCGTATCACCATATTTGGCTCAATGTAGCTAATGCCACCTTTGTTTCTCACTAAGAATTTTTTTGCCAAATGTCCTCTTTGTCCACACTTGCAACATTCCTTCTCAATTGCTGGACATTGTCTGCTATTTCCCAGGTGATCTGGTTTACTGCATCTGAAGCAATAGCTCCCAGTCCCTCAGGCTTGGTATGCACTAGCTCCTTGAAATAGTCTTCCTTTCTTTCCCTCGTTTCTGACTGATCCAATTACATACATATTGTCCCTTTTCTCTCCTTCCAACATTTTCATGCTCACTTGTGATGTTTCAATACTCCTGGGTATTTCAGTTGTAATGCTCAAATCTGGATTGGCTCCTGTCCATAGTCTTTCCCTTATCTTTTTGTTGTATGCATTCATTCTTATTTGGACTCTCAATGCCCGCTCCAGTGTTTTTTTTTCTCAAAATCACATTTCATAGCCAACCCTCTCAACATGCCCGCAAAGTCATCTACTCCTTCTCCCGGCATTTGTTTTCTTGAATAAAAGTTAAAACAATCTAGGACCACATTTTTCTTCTCCTCTTCAAATCTTTCTTCCAATCTTCCTATCTACACGATGTATACATCTTGATCCTTTTCATCTTGAAGTGTTGGTAAGTGTTTCATCAACCTTACTGCTTCTGCTCTTATGGTGGCTTTTAATTATGACACTTTCTTGGATGTGCGCAACAAACTCCCTCCACAATTCCCGCTTCATGCTGGGGTGGACAAACACGGGGTGGAGTTAACACTGTTACATTCACCATCTTCTTCATTATCACTGTGTTTCCATTTCCACTTTCCTCTTCAATCCTGCTTTACTTTTTAGCCCCTTGAAGTACATGTTTACCTCTATCCTTTCTCCCTTTTTCCTGAACTTCACTTGCTTCTTCTGTATTTGTACTTCAGTACAGATGTATTTGCCTCCTTCTTATTTCTCACTCTGCCAGTGTGCATATGTCCATTCCTGCTCCCTCTTACTCCTTACTACTTTTCTTTAACTTGCTTCAAGCTCTCCTTTTCATTAAAAATGTGCCAAATCATAGAGGGTTAATCTAATGCTTCTCCTTCAGCCCCACCCTTTGACCAGGCGAGTGTCTCAGGACACGGCATGCAAAGGTACGTGCCGTCAGACAGACACTAGTCTTTGTCCTATCATGGACCCCATCCCTTGTCACCACTTTGTAGAGGTGAAATGAAGTCTCGAGAGCTATAAGGTAAGTTAATTTGTTTATGAATATGAGCTGTGGGAGAGAGGTGAGCGCCCGATGAGGGGAAAGCGAATAAAGGCTGCCCCAACTGTCATCGCTCAACATTCACACCCAGAGGGGACCCCAAGTGAAAGTTCCAACACAAAAATCATCGCACCTGCTGCTTTAAGGTTAACCACAGGTTAAAGCATTTTAATCTTGTACAGTATTTCCCCTTCCATGAACATGGCACCTTCAACTTAGTTTCTACTGTGTTCTAGCCACACTCCCAAGAGGCAACCATTCTGGGCTTCATACAGCTATACTGCTGGTGTATCCAGAGAGCTCTCTAGGTTAAGATAACATTGTCTTACCCTCTCAACTATAGGATTTGGGGAATACCAGATATCAATTATTGCTCTTTGTTGTCACATAGGTAATTACCCCAAAAACATTTTGTGACCTGAAATACATTTGTTTCTATAATTTGGCTCAAATCAATAATATTGCCTTCAAATTAACAGCCTCGAAAATGATCTGGCTACCCCTTTTCCCTAAACTCTCCCCCACCTACCACCAATCTTTTACCTTTTTGTTTTTGAATGTGGGCACCTATGTCAACGTTCTCTCCCAAACCTCTTAACCCCCCATCCCCCCATCAAATGGCTTCAGTTGAAGGAAGCCACCTAATACCCAAGTATTCCAACAGAGGTCCACCGCTACCTGACACACCAACCCCATTAGCTCCACTCCCCCTCTGTATTTCTAAATCAATTAAATATCTTTCCCTCGTCTACTCCCATACCTTTCACCTCTCCAAGCCTTTGCTGCCTGCTTAATACTTAATTCTGGCTGAAAAATGACCCAGCTAATACATAGCTCTTGTGTGTGTGTGTTATTTTTTTTAATTCTGTTGAATGTCAGTATTTTCTTTTTACAATTTGTTAACAATGATGAATGATGGCCAACACATAGGTAGACCATCTGCTTAAATGTGAGTCCAGTGAGCAGGGCCATCATTGACCATAGAAAACACACTTCATGCAAAATAAGTTCTAGTGGAAAGCTTCAGTAAAATAAATTTGTGATCAAATCATTTGGACTATTAACCCAGCAATTTATCTGGGCATTATTTGGCACTTGGTTTCCAGCAACATGTCGGGCGCACATCCCCAACTAGAAGACACATCCCAATGTTTCTGGAGATAGGTGAAGAAGCAGGCGGATCGACTCTGGGAGCAAAAGGAAGTCCCGCAGGAACCCTTAGCAGGGCAGAACATCTGTTTGGGCAGGCAAAACGACTTAAATGTCGAAGATGTTTAAACATCAGTGGCCCATAGATCATCATTTTGAAAAGACAACTCCTGAAGCATAATTGCTGAGATTTCAAGCTCACTAAAGTAACACTCTTAACAAATTTACAGTTTAGCAAAAAACTGTGAGAAATGCCTTACTGTTTTCTTAAATCTCACTTGTAACATGTGCACTACTACTGGTCACCAGAACAAATGATAGATTTGTTGCAAAGGCTTGACCCCTTTTTATCAAGAAAATGCTAGTCGCAGAAGTACCCTTCTTTGCCAAAAACCTAGCACAGTCATGTTTTTGTATTTGGGACAAATGCCCGCTACAAACCACCATTGAGGTCTCAGCAACTGTACTACCCAGGGATCCATGTATGGTATGTGGGCAGGAATATCCGGTATCACTACATATTTTCCCCCTAAAAATATCGCCTTATATATGGTCATCTGGAACGGCCATAGACGATATTTTTGGGGGGACAATTTTTGGGGGTTTCGGGAGCAGGGGTTGCTCCTTTAAAAAGAATAAAGGGGTTGCGGGGGTGTCCCTTGCAGGTTCCATGCCTTAATATCGCCGCAAATATATGGCAATATTTTTGTATGGTGATATTTTTGCGGGGATATTAACACATGGAACACATGGAACCGAATATTCTACTTGCTACATTTCGTAGTAGTTGGTAGTAAAATGTACTTTTTGTAGTACAAGACTCAAGTAACAATATATTTGCATTGCATTGTATTAGCCAGATTGCAGAAAATAAAATAGAATGGTACCTTTCTGGAGCCCTGGTACTACCCTTCATCACCAAGTATCACACTCATAGAAAGTGCAAAACCTCTACTCCCGAACAAATCGCACTCATAGCAAGCGCATGACCTCTTTATGACACACATTGTGATTTAACAAACTGATATGTTTAACATGTTTGAAAAAGAATACATGTCATTTTAGAGAATAGAACATTCCTTGCAGAAAAACATCATACAGAGGGATTTAAGTGGGCCGGACTCACTTGTCCGATCTGATTTCCTAGTGCGCTATGCAAATGAAAAGATGAGTGACAGTACTACGATTCACCAACATATGTCATGGCCCACCATGTTTAGAATCACATCACCTGCTGTAGTAATTTGAAATGAGATGTTTTCTAACACTGAATGTAAGGGAATATATAGCATATAGAATAATTATTTGATTTTTGCAACTTATTACATTGAAGAATTGGCATTAGAATGAGTTAAATATAGAAATAATACAAATGCAGTATGGATTTCCTTAATACAAATGTAGTATGGATTTCCTTAAAAATAACTGATGGATTGTAACTTGCATTGACCTATTTTTGATTTGATTTTAATTTTATATTTCAACATCCTTATTTTAGTAAATTGTCTGAGTGCACCTAAATAATATTTGATGCACTTGTTTAAAATAGATATAAATCGCTTTAATTTCCTCTACGAAAGATTGAGCTGGTCAGTTAGGCCACTCGTTTTACTATTTAATGAATTGATTCACATGTCTTTCAAACGTTCCTCAGTTACTTGGGATTTAGAGGCGGTGCCAGAAACTTGTTGTGCCATGCACCCAAATATTCTTTTCCAATGCGTTAGAACCACCCTTGATTTCTTTCCCCAGCAATTTGTTTCATACTCCAATACAATATATCTGAAGACCTCAAAAAGCCACCGTTGGAAGAGTATGAGGCAACCCTTTTCCTCCTTCGAGGACCATATACAGCTGAAACTTCCTCCCTATAAACATGAAGCTCTACTCTTCATCCAATGCTTTCCATCCCACATCTGATGTACTGCCGTGTTCTGTATATAGCTGTATATCCACCTACATGAACATCCCAACGTTCATTTTTAACACTGCATATATCTGTATGTAATATTCCCTCATTCTCTTTCATTTATTTAATTTTGTACAATTCGAAAGCGCACAAAGCGGCCCTGGGGCATCGTGGCGCTGCTACAGCGGTGCTTACTTAGTTACATGGAAAAGAGACATGAGCGCCGGTCTGTGGTTCTTGGTTACAGTGAACCTGATGCCAGACAGTTGAAGGTTACAATGACAATGAAACGGAGGAATAGGCAGAGTAACAGGCTTAAATGTTCAGTTACAAAACAGAAGGCCAGAGATGGCAGGAGACCTTCCCCGGGATGGAAGAGTGAGTGGGCAGTAAGTACTGGGTTGAGCTAATTAAAAAGCTCTGTTTTGAGAGATTTGTGGAATGCTAGGTGAGAGGTCTCATTTCGAAGGGTTGTGGGGAGGGCATTCCAGTGTTTGGGAGCAAGGAAAGTGAAGCTGTCACCTCCTGCTTTGCCCCTTTTGAAGGTGGGGACTTTAAGCTGATTGGAGTGATGTGACCATTTGGATCTGGAGGAGGTAGCTCTGATTACTTTTTCAGCAAGATAAGGGGGGCTGTGAGTGAGAGGCATTTATGGGTTATGGCTAGTGTCTTGAAAAGTATCCGTTCTTTGACCGGGAGCCAGTGAGCATCTAGTCTGGGGCGGGAGATGTTCTCCCTTTTGGTAATGCTGAGGGCAGTCCTAAGAGCATTATTGTGAATGATTTGTAGTTTAAGATTTTTGGACGAGGTGCCGGCAAATTAGACATTACAGTAGTCTAATTTGGCTCAATGGTGGCTCTAGCTATGGAGAAACAGTTGTGCATGGATAGGTATGGTTTGACTGCATTGATCAGTTTGGTTGTGAAGGCAGATGAGGACTCAATGGCGCTAACTTGGCATGTCATTCAGAGAGTGGAGTCAATGTACACCCCAGGGGTTTTGGCTGCTGCTGAAACAGGGATTTTGGGAGTTTTCTATGATAAAGGAGTTGTACTGTTTGTCAAGCTTGTTAAGTGTTTCCTTGGGGCCTACAATGAGGAGTACATTTTTTTCCCCTGTTGAGGCATAGACCATTAGCTGCCATCCAGGCTTGGATGGTGGCGTAGGTTTTACATAGTGTTTCTGCGTCTTTTTCATATGAGCCAGTGAGAGGAAGGAGTACTTGTGTATCGTCGGCATAGTTTGTGTCGAGATTGTCCAATTTATTGAAGAGAGGTAGGGTAAAGAGATTATACAAAGTGGGAGAGGTGCAGGAACTCTGTGGGACTCCGCAATGTATGGTGGTGGGAGCTGCACAAGCCTACTCTAAGAATACCTTCATGGCTCTTCTTTCAAGGAAGGAGGTAATCCAGGCAGTGGATTCCGGGGAGAATTGGGCTGAATTTATGAGTTGTCTGTAGAGTGTCCTGTTGTCCACAAGATCAAATGCTGCAGGAAAGTCAAGAAGGAGGAGCAACGATGGCTTGCCTTCATTATTTCACCTACTTGGTTCTTTAGGTCTAGTAAGGCAGTTTTGGTCCTTTGACCAGGGTAGAAACCTGATTGCCTCTTACCTAGGATGTTGTTTGTTTCCAGGAATTGTTGGATTTGAAGCTTTGTCTAGGATTTTTAGCAAGAAGGGCACAGGAGTGATGAGTCTGTAGTTGTTTGGAGAAGCAGGGTTTAAGGATAGTTTGTTCAGGAGTGGGCGAACCCATGCCTCCTTCAGGCAAGGTGGGACAATGCTGGAGTTGAAAGAGGCCTTTATGAAAGCTGTCGGAAAGGGTGTTAGGGTGTCTGCGCAATCTTTGATGAGATTGGCCTTGCAGACGTCATCCTTACAATTGGATGGTTTTATGTTTTTAAGGATGGCTAGTACTTCAGTTTTCTCGACACATCTCTGAAGGAGAAAAGTATCTTATCTTCCGAAGAGTAGGGTTTTCAGTTGGCGAGGTAGGCAGATCGGATCTATTTTATTGAGCATGGCAGACTGGATGCTCGAGCACATGCAGGGCTCAAGTCGATGGTGCACGCGGGGGGACGGAGTCCACCCACTTTATTCAGAGGGTGGACTCAGACCCCCACCTAAAATGAGAAACATTGAATGACCTCTTATGAATTAAAGATGACTTCGGGGATCAAACTGCAGTCGTCAGGTTTGTAGGCTGGAGACTTCACCACTGCACGATATAACGTGATGAAAAATAACAACCAACTAAAGGTGAAATGTCACATTTCGGTGCTGCAAGTCCCAAGGAAAATATTTGTATTGGTTCTTTGAGTTTAAAACATGCATACCTTTTAATGTTTTCAAAACACTATTAGAGAAAAATATCCTCTCTTGGTTTTGTGTGTGTGTTGATTTTATGAAAGGCAAATTCCATTCATCCTGTGCAATGCGGGTGGTTATGCAAAGCCAATTTAATGAAATTTGTATATTTCACCTTGATATGCTAATTTCTGGTGACTGTGTTTGTTGAGAAGTCCCCCACTTTAATTTTTAGTACTTGACCCCTGAGCACATGGATTCGTCTTTTACGAGATCTTGGGTGCTGGTGGCTGGGGTGCAGTTCCTTGAATATGGCAAACATTTCCTTAGATTGAGATTTGGCATTTGCGATTCCGGTGTTATAGGAGGCGGATTTAGCTATTTTGATGGCTTTTTGTATTGGGCAGCAAGTTTCTTGTAGGCATGTAGGGTGATGTCCTGTGTATCGGATGCCATTTGGTGAGTGCTAGGCGCTCGAGGGAGAGTAGTTCCTTGAGTTCCGTAGTGAACCAGGAGTTTGGCATGTAGAGTTCTACCAGAGCCGGGGGGTCATTGGAGAACGGAGGCTTGAGGGCAGGAATCTCTAAGAACAGTAGGATATTTTTCTAGCTAAAGCAGGTGGTGAGGGAGTGTAAGGTGTCACGGTTTTCTTGGTGGAGGGGATGGAGAAATGAATGAGGTGGTGGTCCGTCGAGAGGCAGGGGGTGTTGGAGCTGATGTCTGCGTTGCAGTTACAGTCTGCTACCCAGTGTAGAATGCGTCCTTTGGAGTGAGTGGGGTTGGAGATTCGTTGCACGAATCGTAGGTCCTGAAGAGCTTTGGCAAGAGATTTCGCTTGTTTGTCTTTTGGACCATTGAGGCCAAGGTTTAGGTCACCCAGTAGTAAGGATTTAGTGGTGTTTTTCAGGTTATTGCCTAGTAGATGGAGTAGGTTTTCCTGAAAGTCCTGTAGTGGGCCAGGCAGCCGGTAGATGATGTGGCTGGCAATCGTGCAGTTTGGTGAGAGGGAGAGTTTCACAGTCAGGGCATCAGCGTTGCCCCCTATTGGAGAATTGGTGTGTCTGATCGACATGGAATCCGTAACTATGAGTGCTACTCCCCCTCCTTTAGTTAGCAGTCTGTCCTGCCAGAGTAGGGTGTAGCCTGGTGGGAGGGCTACGGAGATGGCTGTACCCGCTGCTTCGTGTAGCCAAGATTCTGTGATAGCAAGAGCATCAAGATCCTGCTGCCTTCTGTGTCCAGGCCTGTTCTATAGAAATACAACACCCAGTAAAATAGAAAAATAAACAGATAAATAATGTGTATTGCTTTAAATATTGATGTTAAATGGTATATTTTGGAACTTTAAGACTCAAACTTTTCATTAAAGCTCATGTATTTTAACATGTGCTGTATGAAAGGTACACCCGCCCCTAGTGTTCTTTGCGTATTCACATTTTTATTCTGAGACATCTATGCCTGGTGGCACTTAAAGGATAAACATGAGGGATGGGCCATGAACAGTGAAAGTGGATGCGTCATTGATGTGAACCCCATTTCTAGGTGACTCAACTGATCGTGGTTGCTCAATGGTATTGAAGGCTACAGAAAGGTACAGAATTACAAGGGCTGTTCTCTGTCCACTGGCCATGTGCAGTACAGCATAAGTTGCTGGACCCAGCATGGTGACCTCAGTTCTATGGCAGGCCAGTAAGACAAACCACATATTGGGCCTCATTACTAGGAAGGCGGTAGGGGGTTAACAGGGCCGGTAGAGCTGCCAGCCCTGTTAACCCCCTACCGCCTCATTACGAGGTCTCCTCGCGGGACCAGCTAAGGACGCCTGGTAAAACCAGTCGTCCTTAATGGGTCCCGCATGCAGACCAGGATGCAAACAACAGGCCCGTCATCAACAGGCACATTGTTTGCATCCTCCCCATTCTCATTGAGCCCTATGAGCAGACTATAATGACAAATGACCAGATTCCCAAAAGCTTGAGTTTCAAAATGCGACCAAGTCGGCTTCGCAATTCTGAAACTCAAGCTTTTCGGAATGCGGTTTTATAACGTAGATCCCTTTGCATACTCCATGTGATATATTGTGCAGTCAGTGGGAAGGTTGGATGAGGAATGCTTGTTTGTCAGCACACAAGTATCCAATCCCAGCGTGTTCAGGATTAGTTTAACGAGGGCTCTTTTAAATGAATGTTGTGCGCCAATGTCTATCTCAGACCAATTCAAGACACAGGAGGTCCATGTCACTCCAGTGGTTAGCAGAATGGGGCCTGCAATTAAACCAATATAGAGCATCATATAAAACACATCCATTTGAGGATGGCAGGAGAACTATGTATGCTCCAAGCACATCTTGGACACGCCCTATCTTATTGTTTATGTTTATGTTTGTGAATTTGTAATGCGCTCCCGGTACTAAACAGGCTTATTGATGTTGATTTTTTGCACAATACACTTCTTGAATCTGGACGGTGCATTTCTTTGAAAAAGTGAGTGAAATTGTGTCTTTCAATGCACATAAAGCCAGTAAAACTCTTGAAAATTACGAGCTGCGTAGTCATTCAAGCTGGACAAATTGGACCAGAAATCCTGCCTGTCTATCAGGCTCTGGTCAGTCAGGCATTGCCTATCACCTTGTGTTCCAGTCTGAACTTGGCCAACACTTAAACTGCATCCTAAGAGGATACACAGGTATGTAGGTTTCTAGGGAAATAGCTAATGCTTCAAACATTAAAAACAATGTAAATAGCAAGCATTATGCGATTGAATGTGCCATGTCGTGGGCTTCCACTGAACTGCTCGGTCCAGAGCCAGAGATCCACAACCCTTCCTTCCATTTCATGTGTGGTACTTGGTGGATGTTGTGATGTTACACAGTGGAGAGACAATTACTTCGTCGCATTTGTCATCCAGTTACTGGCTTAGCGACCCCATTGAATAATCGTCCTCACGTGCACGCCACACCCAATCATTCCCAGCGTTCAGGCTGATGGTTGGCAGGGGACACTTTTCTCTCGCTTGATTTTTGCCTACTTCCATGTCCTTTTATTTTCGCCTGTACGTCATAGTAATAAGAAGGCCTGTTTTTGCATTGTAAAACACCAACAGCAGAGGCAGGGATCAGGTTGCAAACGCAAAACAGAGCACACCTTTATTGATGTTTCCTTTCATAGGAACATGACCTCATTCTGTTATTGCACAATAAGCTGCATGAGATATCACAATAGGATCCATTCTCTGGGATGCCCAACACATTCACAGCGTTGTCTGATTGTTTTCACTCGGTATAGATTAAAGAATTACCGATCTGTAGTTTCCCAAGTAGGTATTACGTTTAACATTTAAAGACTGGGCATTTTTTTAATTATGTTATTGAATCCTATTACTATCTGTGCACAGTCATTTGTTTCCTTTCATTCCTGTTCCATTTGTGGTGTTCTATATAAAGAAATTCCCTATTGGCTGAATTTTCCTGTCCCAAACTTGCGGGCTGAGGCCGGGGGATTTTGCTATACTACAAACCTATTAACGCTTCAAAGAAAACAAGGGCTGGATGTCCTAGTCACACAAGGGACTGGATAACTAGAGAGTTCTGTAATATGAAGACACTATTTTTACTCCGGAACAACATCAGTGGCTGGGACATTTGAAGGGGTTTCCTCGTAGCAACAGAAAAAGGAATGTAGGCTGTAAGAGAAACTCCAGATTATTAAAGTGCCCATTTTATAGCAGTCAGCTCAATACAACCCCATTTGTGAATGTAATTGGAGAACTTGTGTTCGCTGACTATATGAGTTTCTTTTGAGCTTAAATTGGAGCTAGTAGACACAATAAGCATACTATTTAGTTATTCATTTATAATATTACACCGAAGCAACTACAGTTTGCTCATCATTAACACAAACTGAGGTTATCAGTTTTGCTCAAAAAGCTAATTTACAGAGCAATTGAAATATAGGTAAAATCAAAATATTTTATGTGTAAAGAGGTTACACATTCCTTTTCAAATCTATGACTGGCATCACGCAGCAGCCCCCACTCCCCTCTCCCTTGCGACCAATATCAGAATCCCCCGGATGTTAGATTTAGACACCTGCTAATGGATCAACTAAGCATGGGGCTGGCCCCCCGGCACAACGAGGGGTTCAGATAAATGGTGTCTTTCTGTTCCTGGTTAAGAGTTACCTTGGGTCGAGCTATCATGCAGCAGCACCATTGACAAGCAGTGCTATGTGGAGCTGCCCCACGCCCGCCGCCTTTGTTCTACTAGGAGGCCGCCAGCTGTCCCTCTGACACACCACAGATAGACTATCTTAAATTAAGTCTGGTGGCTTTGAATGGGACACCACAGGCACTTCATAGTAGCTCTGTTCTAGTATTAATCAGACAGGATCACGCCCCCTCAAAGCTCCTACACTTTTCCCAGAACACTTCATGAACTTCCCAGCAGTGCTGCTATATTCTTTCAATCATTATTTGTGTCCTTCTATGTGATCTATTGCAGAATTTATCCCTTAGGAATAATAGCTGTTGTTACCTATTTTATTGGTACTCAATGTATTGACCTCTGAAGGATATGAGGCTGAGTTTGCTCTGACGTTGCATTCAAACTTGCCAAGTGCAGGATGAACCCCTGTCCGAGGAGAGTGCTTAACTAATGCGCTATCCATCTGGGCAATACAACAGTACCAGCCCCATCAAGGATGTTATGCTTTCAATGGGCCAGTAGGAGCACATCACCACAGGGCTATTAATGTTAAGATGCAGTATCAGTATTTCTCATTAGGGCTGCTATACCTGAATCTCACTGTAATAGACCTTCTATATTTTGCTTCTGTACAACAGTGCACACACATGCCCGCATGAATACTGCACTATGATTGATACAGTAGCTGCACTTCATAGAAGGGCTGTTGTACTTTTCTTTAACAGCATCCATAACTTCTTCAAAAGGAAGGAGGGTCAGTACTGTGAAATGGGGAGTGGTTACACGTCTTTCATGTTAAGCACCAGTAATATCTACTTTCCCTTTGCCGGTCTGAGTATATCTGCCTTCCTCATCTCTTTGTTGTGTATTTGTTTTGAGAAAGACAAAGAAATGAGAAAGAAAATATTTGTTTGAGAGAAAAAAAAAAGATATAACAAAAAACACAAGAAGAATATACTTTAGATACATTTTGTTATTGCATTAGCATCATAACATCATGACGACCCTTAAGTTTCTAATGATTGGTATATATGACATACTTTAGGAACAATTTAGCCTCCCTGTCCAATGTTTTCTAAATAATAAAGTGATGATTACTCATTCCATTAACTGGATAGCATTAGCCTAGTCATCATTTGTATGTCAAAACTTGTGAAATATGTTTCTGCTACTGCCCCTAATCCTATTTGGGCCAATCTGTAAATAGTGTAAAACTTCAAGTATCGCCTATCACATTAACGATGCAACAATCTTTTTTTCTCTCAAACAAATATTTTCTTTCTCACCGCTTAATCCTACCATACTCCAACCGATCATTCTCCGTCTGGGTTATGGATATGTTTTATTGTCATACATTGTTCATAATTTTAACAGCATATGTCCAGTTTTGATAAAGGCCTCAAGGCCGAAACACGTGTTAACCAATGAGCATAAACAATAATTATAAATTAAAACGTGGCGCAATTTACAAAGTGTCTCTTGTATTCAAAGTTCTTTTGCAGTACGGGGAACACTCCTCTGACACTTTGAATGCAACACAGGTCATGGACTAAAGCAATTTATCGGGTTATATTCCTGTCGCAGGAAGAATATCCCTGAATACCCCATAATCTCATTAAACAAACTTGATGCAGCCATATGCGACATGCCCATTCATGAAGTTATTAAAATGATTTGATTCATGAATTATTGAGATACAGTAATGTTTCATGTTTAATCTCTTTTAGAGGGCACTCTTTCCTGGTTTCTGATCAGTTTTCTTATTTTCTTAAGACCAATGTATTGCAAAGCTATTGCCCCAACCTTGATTTGCATTATTTTATGTTCTCCAAAAAAACCACATCACTTCGTCCCCTTTTATTCATTTATATGGGAGTTGTATATCTGCTAATCACGTAAGCCAGGCCGGCTCATCCCTCTGGGGACTGGAGTCATGCATTGGCTCAGCACAGATGCACTTAAAGGCCAGTCAGGGATCAAAGCAGGTCAATAAGTGCATTCTTCATGTATACTCCTTCTGGAAAAAGGCCTTCCTCAACATAGACCACCTGATAATAATACAAGGTTTTGAGACTGGATTGGGCTCATTTTGAATCTACAGTTTTTCTATTGAGATCAGAAACATCTTCATGAGTGCAGCCCATTCATCAAAGGATTTGATCTGCCAGATGGTTGCCTTGTGACTTTCTGGATGAATCCAGTTTTTATTTTTCCAATATGACCTGCAGTAACATCTTGTCATAGGATTTACTCAAAGAACAAGTTTTAGTAAAGTGATGATACACATATTCTGCTTACCTTTCCTTCATTTAATGACTCTTCTCATCAGCAGCTGTCTTTCCACACTGAAATCTTGGGTTACCTTCATTTCCTATGTCTCAACAAAAAGAAATGAATTTCTATTTGTTACAGCGGTTTCTTCAATCTCTATACCTCTTTTAATTTCTTTCCCCCACTTCGCTATCTGTTTCTCAACAAGCACTTTATCTTTGACTCTTCCTTTTCTATACATGTTTGGATTGCTTCTGCAGTCCAATCTTCCTGCTTTCATCTTTTTAACATCAAGATAAGTAATTGCTTGCTTTCCGTTGCTATTGCTAAATCTCTGTTACAATCTATTGTTCTTTCCTAACTACACATTCCTCCTCCTAAATTCATTCTGGCACTCAGTGGTTAGGAATATTTTTGGTCTTTCTTTTTCTTCCAATATTTCCACTTATCTGGGTTGCCTTCATAGGCTTCCGGTTAAACAGTGATTCGAGTATCACTTTCTTTGTAAAGTTTTGTAAAGTATTCATGCTATGGCCACTACATATCTCTGTTGTTTGTTTTCAGTTTACCATCCTACTGGAGAGCTCGGCTCAGTCTGTACATTTCTTCTGTTTGTCCCCCATCCACCCTGTGCATCGTCATGTTTTTGCTCATTTCACATTCTTACCACAAACGTATGGAACTCTTTACTCTTGGATACCCATTCTTCCTCCTCTCTACCTCAGTTTAAAAAGCACCTTAAACTTTATTTACTGCATACTGCTTTCTCCTAATTTGTTATGTTTTATTTAGTTGTCATGTGAATTATCTCTCTGGATTATGCTCGTCTTCCAGTGTTCATTTGTTTTTGTTCAGTGTTTAGAATAAAAGCACTATATAAGCATTGCCAAATAAATAAATGCAATTTTAGGACCACAATACTAGTAATGTGCTTAAACAGCAATATATGTAGGATTTCTATTGAAACTACAATTATTTATATTCCCGTAGTTTATATGTGCAGGTCATCAATTACAGTTGCATTACACTGATTGCTGCCCCATGTGTTTAACTAGAATGGTACTACATTTGACAAACCGTATCCCCATTCATGAAAGTAATGGTGTTCTTGAAATTAGCCTTTTAAATCAGAGGCCATGAACATCTGGACACATCGTCCATGCATACAAACATTCTGCAGTACCTCAGAGGGAGATTCTCAGTGAAAGCAGGATAATTTAATTTTCCCATTGGATTGCATTGGGCTAACAGTTATTTTAGGAGGTAGAAAGTA
The DNA here is from genome assembly GCF_040938575.1 of Ambystoma mexicanum. NCBI lineage: Eukaryota > Metazoa > Chordata > Amphibia > Caudata > Ambystomatidae > Ambystoma > Ambystoma mexicanum. The sequence continues at coordinate 799,941,442 of NC_090932.1, read as the reverse complement.
AAAAATAGCAATATTTTTAATTGAAAAATCGGGGGTCTTCTGGCCACTTGGGAGGGCTGGCGTGTATGCAGTGTCTAAGCAAATGCAGCTCTAGCCATTTTTCTCACCATCATTATAAGCGACACATTAACAAGTGCCTGGACATTCTTGCAGTTTACTCTGTAATGCATGGTTTGCAATACATATTTGTGCCCCATTTCAGCTGGAGTTCTGAGTTTTTAGTTCAATTAAATGTATTTCCCTTTTTAACATTTATATTGTAATGTGTACTGTGCTTTAACTTGACAAGTTGTATATATAATAAGAAATCAGTTCACATATGAACCATAAGGCATCTAGAATTTGCAAGATCTTCACTATAAGATATGCATATATTCTGAATTAAGCATTTGTTGCAATACAATGTTCACATGTGACAGTGTAAACTACTTACAATACATCACCATTTAGTTTAAACCCATGCACAATTAGAAGTTCTACACTCACACCAGTGTGGATTATTTGTTTCAAGATGTCTACCATATGCCTGTATGTTTCGAAAAATATCTTTATCTGTTTACCCTCAGAAGCTATTTTGCAGTGTATTCATCCAAAAAGTGGAATCCTCTTGGTACATTGCCTAATATCAAACTCACTGCTGTTGTGCTTATTTTTTAACAATCCTCCATCACTCCAATACACTTATGGGACAAACTTTAGTGTCCCCATTTTAGAGAGTTTGTGATGACTCATTTTTATTCTTTTTGGCCCTCGTGATTATATCATGTGTGAACCTGAAATATGGGCTATATCACATGGTCTTTAAATATCATGTTTTACAATCCAGTGGCTCTGAAAACAGTGAAAAAGAATTGCAGTTGACCTGTTCAATGCCCTTAGGATGTCCTTATAGGATCTTATTCCTGTAGAAAATCCATGAAGTTACAGCAGCTAAACTGTTTAGATATGTTCTTGCTTTGCAATCAAAAATATTTATCAATTAAAGCTTCTAAAAATAATTTCAAAATAATGCACTACTTGGATGAAGATGATGTATTTCCAGTTTGGGGTGTCCAAGGTGTGCCTGACTCTGTAAAACACCATGCATTTAGAGGTGAGTTTGCAGTGTGACTGACTTCGTCTAGCTACAGGCATCCTTTTGCAGATGATGCTGACATGTAGGTACATCCTTACCAATGTTTCAGAGTCAACTGACTATGTGACTCTCTACCCCAATCCTACCAGCCTTTCATAGATGATCCTGACACGTGTAATTTTCTTTCCTAACATATGACCTTTACCTTACAAGTATAAATGATCAGACTTTAAATGAGTGTGGGTGTTTGTGCGTGTCGGGTGGGGGTTGTTTTTAGCGCAAAAATACATGAAATGCAGAATGTAAATATATGTTTAATGTGTTAACCACCAACTTGTTGAAATATTGTCTTTACACAAGTAAAAACAAACAGTCAAATTTATGTCACTGATAGATGAGTTCAAAGAACACTTTACAGGCAACAGAAAATAACTTGCTGCCCCACGTGAGCAAGTCCTGGGAAGAAGGCGTATTACCATCTGACCCAACAAAGCTTTCCATTGCCAATGAAAATATAATGAATGAAAAGAAAACAACTGGCACACGTTGCAAAAAGTTTATTATTACAGCCAGTCAATTTGAAAATCACAATACACGTCAGGAAGCGACATGCACATGCTTCTAACAAATCAGCAGCCTAGGAGTGTGGAGAGGAAGGGCATATAGCCAGAGCACTGTATTTTTCTGCCAATGCCATTCATGCCATTCTTGGTGTCCACCCATGAGACAAAACCTAAACATGTCCTGGATCAATCATAGAGGATGGACAGAGGTATTGGTAAAAAATGAAAAAGCATGAGGTTTCTCATGCTTTTAATTATTTTCTTTGACTTTTTATGTAACAGGCACATTTCTGCAACTATTCACTCACTGAAATAATTCACAGCTGTGATGGTGTGATGATGGCTTAACATGACTAGCTTATACAGGTCATCTTAATTTTGCTTGAATGCTTTTAAGAAGATGCTTTATCTTTAGCATGCTGCTTGGACATCCAAACCATTGCTAATTGGGAGAATGGAGCGAGCATGTCCTGAAAATAACTTGTCTTTCTCTTTCTAGAGCAAGCACGTTCTATGGCTACAGGGCCAACAGGGATCTCCCCTGAAACAGGTATGGTAGGACATGTTTAATCTTGTTCAAAGTATATTGTTATCATTATATTGCAGTTATATTGTTGCTTTTCTTTGCTGCATTCAGGATTTTCTGGTCCAACTGTATGTGAACGGTGCAAAAATATACATGTAAGTATCTTATTTTCTGATTTTCCCATTACATTTCTTTTGTTGGAATTTCATTTTTATAAGAATTTATTTTTCTTAGTGTTTGCAGAGTCAGAAGGAAAAGGCCGCACCAAGAAAAATTGCAAATGGAGAGTTCCTGTAGGTATAGTTTTACTACTGTTATCAATATATTTATTGTTCCTCCCTGAGGACTCTGAAGTTATCAATACTTGTCAGCAACTTTCAGTTATATAAAATAGTCACATAAAGGACAAAATACTGTTTTCACCCTTGATACATTTTATTTTATTTTATTGCTAAATCATGGTTAGTGGCAAGTCAAGTAGTTTCTTGATGGAGAACACCAGTGAGAAAACCTACGGGAAGTCTTTCTTTGGTGAATTTGATCTAGAGTTGGAACGCTGGGACCCAGTCACTTGTGCAATCTTTTAAATTGCCAAAGCCTGTGCAGAGTGCAGTGCGGTGAGTGGCAAGTCAAGTGGTTTCCCCAAGGAGAACACCTATGAGAAAACCTATGTGAAGTCTTTCTTTGGTGACCTTGATCTAGAGGCGGATTGCTGGGACCCAGTCACTTGGGCATCTTTTAAATTGCCATAGCCCATGCGTAGCGCAGCGCAGTGAATGGCAAGTCGAGTGGTTTTCTGTGGTTCGCTGCAGTTCGCTGTGTGTAAAGGTCGGGTAATGCTTTACTGCTCCTCATGTGGCTTGCTACCACTTGTCATCTGTGTAAACAACTTCCTCAGATATGCCAGCGGCAAACAGGAAATATTGACTGCATAGTAAGGATCATATGGCATGTGCTTGCGCTTTGTCATTGACTCGTGATTTGAAAAAGAAGTGTAAGAATGCCAATAATCCTTCCAAAGCTATTGCTGTAGGTATTATGGACACCATTTGCGAAGTGAATAGCCTAGAAGACTGTGATAGAGGAAAAATAACAACTGTTTTGAAGTCGACTATAAGAGCTCAAGCGGAAAAGGTAGATATCAGGGTTCTCCCTCACTCAATCTGTCCTGAGAGACTTACATATAAAGAATTCACTGTTTTTGACCTTTCCTTGTAAACCCGATAGACAATAATTCTTTATCGAACATGTGCTTAAACTTACATACAGAATCAAATGTGGATAATAATGTCACATCAGCATCGCAGAACCTTTCCTTGAGCATGGAGAAGATTTCAAGTACTGCTACAGATTTAGCAAAGAGTCCTGATCTAACTCAAATTGCAGCAAAGGTCTTTGCTTCTTCTCCTAACCATCAAACAAGTTGTACTGATTCTGATATCTCCAAGGTAGAACTTTGCATGGAGCCTGAAAGCTCTTTTTACGATTTGTAAGAGCCATACACAAGGATCCACAAATTATCAAACAAGGACTGGCTAGTTTAGGTGTATGTGGTTCTCTCTTCACATGACCTCCTTTTTATGGAAAAGCCATGAGAGGTGATGATACACAAGAACATAGAGAACTCATCCACTATTGTGTTCAGAATACTGGTTCGCCTCTATATATTCCTGAACTATATGTGAATCAACTTAATGGAGGGTTGAATAAAATTTTTAAAAATGCCAATACTAAATCTGTGATAAACACTAGCCAAGAGGCTACTACCCCAGGCTTAAGGTATACAAAAACCTTCCCTAAAAGGAAGAAAAAACAAAAAAGAAAGAATTTAGAAAAGAAAAATGGGAAGTTGGTTAGTAATCTTTGTGGAGGTTCTTCTGTGGCATCACAAACGTTAAGCTCTTCATTGCAGAATAATATGGTGTGCTGAAACAGAAAAGGGTTTTGAAATTAAATCGAATGTTACACAGAGGCCAGAAAAATTACAAAGTACTATCCCTGATTTATCAGAAAAAAGACAATAAAACTGAGTGCACTGCTCCCCTAGGCAAATTCCTGGAATTGCCTATGTTAGAGTGTTTAAATAGCCAAGTTGGGGGAAAGGTAGATGAAAATACTCTTAAAACATTTAAGGGGACTTCTAACCCTTTAATTAATATCGAGAATGAAACTAGGAAGATGAATTCTGGTGTAAAAGAGGCTGAGCAGGATGAATCTATGACCTTAGGGAGAGAGTCTTGGATGGATTTTAAATCAATATTTACTGGCCATGATAAAAAACTGTCAAAAAAGATAAAGACTGTGGTTGCATATGCTACTTCCGCAAGCTCATATCTTAATAGAGCCAACGTACTTGAGCTAATACATCAAGTCCCTAACTTAAAGGTGATAACTGCGCAGGTCTTTACTTTGGTAGAAATACCTACTATGTCCTGGTAGGAAAATTGATCAGTAGTTCACCTTGTCTCTCCAATTGTTACTCCGCTAATCATGTCCCAAGCTTTGTATTTTTAGGGAATGGGATACGAGTTTGTGAAATTGGTTGAGCCAATATGTGAAGGCAACTTAGTAGGATGTTCTATTGTGCCTATTACGAGTGAGGCCTTGTGCAACAAACTAGGACTTATTTCTTTGGTTAGAAGATTTTTATAATTGTAATTCTATTTATTCTTATTTCGTAAATCAAATTGGTTTTAATCCTTCTATTTTTAGCATTTAATCCATGGGTGAAGGAAACTCAGATATTTCTGGATGAAATAAGTTAAGTTTTTACTGCAGACGATAATTTTGCTGTTAAGTGTAAAGAGATATAGAAAAAAGCTGCTATATATGATTGAACTTTTAGATGCGCCAAACTTTAAGAAAAATTATCCTTTTCTAACTATATTTTACAAACTTTTCTATGGGTGCACCTTGTACATATATAAAAAACATACAAAATAAGAGGGTAAGACATTTTATAGTGTGCCTTATATTAGGACAGTTTCCTACCCTATCACGGATAGGGTAGGAAACTGTCTATTCCAATGTCGGCATGATTATGTAGACTCTGCAAAACTTAGAGACTTTTTGCCATCTTTTAACGGATTGCAATTCTTTAACTGATATCTACAGAAAAGGATATGCAAAGTTGTTATATGACTTGAGTTATTTGCAAAATGACCAGTTGTGGGCTTTATTGTAAGCGGGACAACTTTTACAGATTAATTTTACTATGTATTACATTGGGTAAGAAATTCTCAGGAAACTGCAATAAAACGTTTTTACTCTATTGCGTAATGTTGGATTGTGTTATGTGAATAATATGTGCATATTTATATATTGATTTTATATTTGTATTTCTCTTATGTATCTGTGTTATAAGGTTATACTTAACCAATAAAACACATTAAAAAAAAGAAAAAGAACAATTGCTAAATCATATTTGCTATTGTTGAAACAACAGTGTTTTGTTTTTATATCCATACATTATGGCATTATCCTGGATGCATGCCATTTCCATGAAATATCTACTGTTTATTACAATGGGAAGCCTAAACAAATATTTCCTTTCATGCAATGCCTCTGATAAATACCACATAATGGGCCTCATTCCGAGATTGGAGGTAGCCATGGCGCTAATAGCGTCAATGCTGCCTCCAATAACGGTACCGATTCCGCCCTCATTCAATGGGGACTTACTGGTCTAGTCGGGCCTTTGCGGGACCGGTAAGTCCCCATTGAAAATACCATTCCCCATTCCCATTTGAACCCGCAAAGGGACCTCGGAATAGGACGCAAAGGGATTACCGGCACTGGTGTCCTTATCGGTGCCCGGTTTCCCTTTGCACCCAACTCGTAATGAGGCCCAATGTGTACATTTTATATCGGGGATGCTGGTGTCATTAAAAACATTCAGCATTTGTGGTTAATGATTACAATCATGCCACTAAAACCACCTCAGTTATCACCTTGAAACACATTGGGCCTCATTACGAGCATGGCGGTAGCCGTGCCTGTATGGCAGGCACGGCTACCGCCATGCTTGCTACCGGCACCGCCTCCCGCGATTGGGCAATAACCGGCCCATTACGAGATGAATGGGCCGGTAATTGCCCATTCACGGGAGGTGGTATTGCTGGGCTCCCGATCCCTATTCTGCCCCATCGGGCAGAATGGGAGTGGGGAGCATGGATGCGCCGGCACCATTGATAACGGTGCTGGCGGCATTACGAGTTATGCTCGCGGCCGGCTGTCTTGAAGCCACGAGCAGAACTCGTAATGCGGCGGGACGGTATGAACGGTGCCGGTGCCTTACCGTAGCATTCATACCGTCACCGCAAGGGTCCTAATGAGGCACATTGTGTATAGGTACATTATAAATATCCAATGAATAAATTATAAGGCCATAATACGACTGTGTGCCAGTAATGTTTTCTCTCCCTATTGGATTGAAAAGGCCACATCACAAATAAAACAATAGCTGAACAAATTGATCAACATCCTAAGAAGAACATATTTGAACTGCTTTCTAATGTCCTTAATGCTTTTGAGATGTTGGGCCAATGCATTCCAGAGGGTCACCCACAAACTGAAAATCTTCCATCATCAATGGTAGAGATTTATAAAATGGCGTGTCGATCAGATTCATAACGTTAGTTAAGTCTTCAGTGGAAGCAATATGTGTGTCATTTATTTGGGTTGCTTGTTGTGAACTGCTTGGTGAAACAGAACCGGCATCTTAAACTGGTATCTCTTCTTGACAAGGAGCCATTGCAGCGCCTTCAAATATGCTTTCTTAGCTTTGATAGCAAGAGTTTGAGATGAATCTTACAACAGAACTAGGGAGGTTTTAGGAATCAGGGATTCAGTAACATACATTAGTGTGGTGCAGTGGTTTCGTTTTTGAATGATCAGCTACTGTCAGAGACTGAGTGACCCCGTCTGCCTCAAAGGTCAGAATCTGCATTTGTGCAGGCCCAGGAAGCGTGAGCCCCTATCTGAAATGAAGTCTGACGTAGGTCTATGACAGTGTTTCTATCAGACAGTGTGTGTTAGTGTATGTCAGTGCATGTGACAATATGTGTGTGTGGATGACAGCCCCAGACAATTGGTTTGTGAGAGACAGTGTTTGCGAGTGTGTGGCATGATGTGGGTGACGGTGTGTGAGAGGCAGTGTGTGTGCTGTGTGTGCATGTGCATATGCACACCTTCGTGTGTGTGTTTGTGTGTGTATGTGTGTTTGAGACACTGGGCCTCTTTAGGAGTGTTGCGGTAAGGCAACAACGGCGCCGATAGTGCTACCGGCGCCGTTGTTACCTCGCCACAACATTCCGAATTTGCTTGCGGGTGCCGCTCTGGACGCCTGATCAGACCAGGCGTGCAGAGCGGCACCTGTGAGCACACTAGGATGGTAGCAGCGGTACCGTTATTAATGGTACCGCATTGAGCCCTATGAGGCTCAAATGGGAATGGGGACGTACCGGGTCCCGCGAATGGGAATTACTGGGCCCTCCAAGGTCGGAATGGTCCGGTAAGTCCCCTTTTGCGGGACCCAGACCTGAGTTTGGGGGTAGCCATGCCCTTTATTAAGGGCATGGCTACCTCCAAACTCGTAATGAGGCCCACTGTGTTTGAGTGCATGAAAGTGGATGAAGGATAGTTTATTTGTCACAGCAGGAGAGTTTTTGTGAGAGCATCTATGTGATACCCTAAAATGGTATGCCTGGCAATATATCTGTACAAGATGTAGACATAGTTGCGAGATTGTGAAAGAGAATGTTTGAGGCCTGTTGATGTGTATGGGAAAACTAGCCATACTTATTAGTGGACATGTGGAACTGGTCATACTGGTCATTTAACTAGACATTTGAAAGTGACAGTACTTTTTGCTAGCAGTTTAAAGTATGTAAGGCAGTTGCTATGCATATTAAAACTGCTGATGCAGTGCCTGGACATTTACCTGGTAGTATGTTACTAGACTCATGAAGCTGGTAATATTAGTTAGAGAGCGTTAGAAAAATGTGGATTGTTACGAGGCATGTTTAGGTGGCAATGCACTTACTGGACATTTGAAGCATTGACTATTGATGAAATGCACATTGGTCTAGCAATACTGCTTGCTACTTTTAGCTAGTAATATTGTTGTTGAATATGTGAAAACGTACCATTCCTGTTTTTGGACAGCTGGAGACTAATAATATACTCTTAATCATTGTGTAAAGCTGGCAGTGCTGGTTCTAATCATGAGAAGGATGGCTGCATGTTATGGTGGGCATTTGAAGACTGGTAATAGCATTGGACCTCCAAAGCTGACAAAATATCTTTTGGAGCTGTTTTCGTTCATTTGAAGACAACCAATAACTGACTTTATGGGTGCTGAGGAGAATACCAGCCACCCCTTGAAGTTGTATTTAAGTAATTTAAAATGGTTTAACAGTTTTACATGCCCATTGTCATTAAATAACCTTGTTTTTCATCATCATTTCTAAGCAGCTCTCTGGGGCAGAATGTCTGCCGCTATAAAATGAAATTATATCATGGTTGGCCGGCGCTATTGAACTAATATTTTCAAATGGACCTTGAACAAACAATACCCACTACCCCTATAATATGGTATTTGTATTTTTTAAAGTTTTGATCAATGTTAGTGGTTGAATGTCATTTCTAACATCTGCTTACACATCCCAGAATAAAATCACTAATTATTAGCTGGTAACTCCACTGTTAACTGTGAGTTTTATTTCTGTTTTTTACACCTTGGGGAAGAGAGACATTTGTGATTGTACATTTCCGTTTTAGGTAACTCATGTTTCAGCTCACCACATTCTGCAGGGGGACACTACATTTAATGTGGTCCTTGGAAACTCCCCAAACCATAGTTTAGGCACCTACTGAAGAAGATTCTCAGTGTCCTGGCCTTAGGTTGACAAAGTCTGAAAATAAACTACTTTACAATGTTAGCTCTTCAGTCTTCAGAAGAAAGTCATGCAAGACAGGGGCCCACGAGCAGATTGTTTGCTTTAAAATCACATGCCTGTGCCAATTCTGTTTGAGAACCCAGGTGGATTAAAAACATAGAGAGCAATGCATATTTGTCAGATATATCCATACACAGGGCAACATACATCTGTGACCATCATAACCAACAACGTGAACTGTGAGAGAGACAAGTCATCCTTTGGTACACTTCTTGAAAAAAACTGAAAACACCACTTTTCTGTGTTTTCTACTGCTACCCACAATAGATTGATTAGGCTGTGCAAAATTTGAAAATATATGGATATGCTATGTTCCCCAAGGATTTCATGCTACCACATTGCCATTGAAATTTCCCTTTAAAAAAAAGCGTAATCAAGCATTTCTTTTTGCCAAAGAAAAGGCAATATTTCTTTCATCATGGCATCACCAAAATATAAGCTGGGATATAGCAGGTCCCATCTTTTTTCACTTTAGTAGTCATCACTGAATGATCACTGGTCACAATCCCGCACTCTAGCCCCAGCCCTCATAAATGAGAGTGCTCTGAGAATATTTGCTGGTCTCTTGGACTCCTAAATCACACCATAAAATTGTGGTGGGCATTGGATGCCTGGTATATACCTGTCTGCTATCAGTGATACATACTAGACATCCTGTTCTTTCGATGTTTAGTTTTGGGATAATAAAAAGTCAACCGATCCAAAAGTGAACATGCCGCACTACCGGTGGGGCCTGTTAGGTCCCTCCATGGCAGTGAATCATGATTTCTTTTCAAACCTTCTTAACCCATGGTAGACATTCTTTTCATATGTCTAAAATGGCTATAGGAGGCCATCAAAGTAAATACATACTCTAGGTACCTGTTCATCCTGCAGCAGTGCTGTGGAGCCTGTTCATTCATTTAGCCCTTCCGGATCACACCTAGAGACGGTATCTTTTCTATGTCTAATTGAAGGCCAGGGACGGTCATATGTTTTAGGATAAAAAAAAACATCATCAACCAAAAATGTGGGTAATTCATATTTCCCCTAAATAACTTACTCAGTCCTACATCACAGCTCTGAATAATCTTGTGAGGATCTGCCCCAGATTCCCACTGAGGGACAGGCCCTTCCAACGATAACGGTTCTCCTGCCATCCAAGGACAAACATTGGACCTCTGTATGACTAAAGAGAGCAGATGGAAATTACAGCTACTCAAATGAAGATCAATGAAATACTGAAAGACTTGATGCAATGATGTGGGCACGTAGTGTCCATACAATAACTAATTTCAACTTAAAACGGCACACAGAGTACACTGAACATTATTGGTTTTTAGTCTCCCTAGAAAAATTCACCAATGAACCATTATATATCACCCAAATATTTGATTGTGACACAAACAGGCAGAAATCGAAATAAAAATACAATTCAAGGTAATATTTTTATTTAAACTCGATTTAACAACCCTACAAGAGAAATATGCAATATAGATGGCATCTATCCATGTCATTTCAAAACTTGAATAGTAGAATATCATAAGAAATGTTAGAAACGTTGATGCCATGATATTAAATCTTCTTTAAGTAAAGGATTCCTAACTCTTTAAAAATCGACCCATCTGGCCTATGTGTTTCCCCCATGAACTTTCAGACAAGCAAATCTAAATATCTTCCAAATCCATAATCAAGAATATGCCTCTCATCTTCTGTGCCATCAGGGTATGTAACAATATGATTTAAGTAAGAGGATAATTTGATATTAATATTAAAAGATATTCCATCCAAAAGGGTCTTACTACTTAACACAAATTACTGCAAACCGATACCATAATTAACTACAAACTACTATGCTGTAGCATGTCAGAATACTCCAAATTGTCATTACAACCAAAACATAGTACACCAGATCGTCAAAAACTACTGCAGATCTTCACATGGATGGTGGTATGACAAAGTACCACACACTAGCATGAACTGTAATAAAGTAGTACAACCAACTACCAAAATTGCCATAAATGAGTTCTAGTATCCCAAACTACAATGTAGTATAAAAAAAAACAAATTATCAAACTACCACAAACTATGATAAGCACCCATCAAGTAATATCCTTTCCCCAAATGCTTTGCTTACTGGCATAGCAAACCCCCATTTGTTGGCCCTACTTGAACAAATTGCTATAATATGCAATGAATGGGTGACTTACAAAAATGTGTTTTCATCAGTAAAATGACAGCAAGATTTCATTAATATTCATGTGCGTTACAAGCAATCCTTGTCAAACAATCTATCCATGGCATTTCATCTCTCTATCTGCATTTCCATTCCTCGTGCCTGCAGCTTTGCTTCCATATGTACATAAACAAGTGTACAAACAAACAAGAAATAAAAACAATGAAACTAAAAGAACATACTTTCTCTAAACTCCTGAAATGCTTCAGGAACACCATGAACCAATTAGAAAGCACATACACACTGCTTCAAACCACTTTAAACTGTTATTGATAAATTAACTAACCAGGGTACCTCTTGCCCCTACCGAGTATTTGACATTCACTCTGTACCTAGCCCTTAGGAACTGCAGAACATACCTTTGCTGCTGTGGAATAGGTAGGAGGCTCGGTGAGCTGACCTCCCTCACTCTCATTCTTAAGCAAAACTGCTATCTTAAGTTTCTGTATCACAATTGGTAACAGGTTTAAATGGCTTTGACATGTCACTGCACTCTTCTATAATGTTGGGAATGCCATTAACATCCCGAATAGATGAGATGCAATTAGAATTTTTCATACATTGAAGGTAGAATATGATGTTAAAAACAAAGAGAGATAAAGAAGAAACATTTGAATGTCGGGAGAGATGTCTATAGTCAATAGCACCAAGCACATGGGGCAAAGACAAGAAGCTGTCTTAGAAAACGGGCTGTATCTTTTCATAATGGTCTGGGATCTAAGGTAGGTGAAGTTTTTTCTCTGCATGCCTCTGCTCTAGCAGACATCCTCCTTTGCCCATCCCCTTCCAATAGACCCCTCCAAAATGGCATAGACTAACCTGACCCTGCTTGCTGCTGCACCACTGTATTCTGGCACAGGCCACCTGTACTCTAAAAATAGGACTTATCCTTGAGTTCCCTTTCCGATGAGGCTGACCGCCATCTTGTATTTTGTTAATTGCTTGTGTGACTCACTTAAGCTATTTTTCCACCATAGATGTAATGCAGTTGTGCCAATGACATTAATGGCCTACGGCACCCTGACCACGCTTGTAATGTGCGAAAGCCCCCATTGAGCCAACTTAGGTTATCAGGTTGGTACCAGATGGTACCGGCTGGGTCAGCCCACCATGGTGTTCATTAACACCTCATTATTGCATAGAATCTGAAGATGAGATCAGGCTAACGGGGAAGCACCAAAGCTGCTCTTCATCACCAACCATGGAAGTCGCTGTTCATCGCATATCAGAATGGAGACACTATGATGTGATGGTAGCACGTGATCAGCATCACCTGAATGTGTGACAGTTCAGGAGACATACTGAAAGTGCGTCGCCATGTTTCCATTCAGTAAGTGAGGTAGAGTACATCTCTCTTTCCTGAGGGCTTTGTCTCATTTGCATAATATTCAGTCAGCTTTTCTGACAAATTCAAATGTGGACAGGGAAGCAGCAATATGATTTTTATCAATGATTTATGCATGCTCCAGTCTCATTATCTAATGCATCTTAAAAACGCCCAGTGGTTCTTTTGTTTTTTATGCAACAATTTACACACAAACTATTTCATAATAGTTCTACCAGAAATGATGATAACTCATGACTTTACCCTTTCCTTGATAGTGATACAGCATACATTGTTACTTCAAGCTTAGTTTTCTTGCTAGTGGGTGCAAAAGAATGTCATCGCACGCGCCTCGGAAACCAATGGAAGTACAACATATGTTCCTGCTTATACTTAGCATTACAAACCACACTAAAATGGAACAGAGAAAACAAATACATTCAACATCTAGATTGAATCACAAATGATGTAATAACTGGACTGATAGACACAATAGATCATTGGTATCTTCAACTGTATATCTAGATTGAATCACAAGTGATGTAATAACTGAATTGACTGACAAAGAAGAATATTGTTATCTTCAACTCTATAGACCATAATCATCATACTTCAGTGGTCTTCTTCTTACCTGAACTCTGATTTGACCATCACCAGCATCACCATCACCCTGTTCTAAGCTGCCCTCATCAACCCAGTTCTGACTCTCTGATGATTCACTCAAATCCCTAGACTCCTAGACTTCCTTGACCCGTCCCCAATTCACTGCGGCATACCTCAGGGATCTTGTGTGTCACCTACACTCTATAACTTTTTCACAAAACCTCTCTATGATGTGCTTGACTATCTGGGTGTCTCCTACACTAACTATGCGGACGACACTCAGATACTCATTCCCATCACAGGTGATTATCTAGCTGACACCAAGGCCCTTAACGACGTCTACCTGGTCATCCAAGCTTGGATGGCCCAACACCAGTTATGCCTAAATGATGACAAGACGGAACTCCTGATCCTGGACACTGCACAACGCCTGAGCAAACTAGAGCCGTCCTATCAGTCATTCACCATAGACGGTAACACCATACGAGTCTCTAAAGATACTAAAACGTTAGGTTTTTACCTTGACGCCACCCTATCCTTATCCCGACAAATAAATGCAGTCAGATCTGCTTCTGCATACACCTGCAAACTTATTGCAGCTTTCAGACCATTCCTCACCACCCCTAACAGTGTCACACTAGCTAGAACCCTCATTATGGCTAAAATTGATTATTGTAGTGCTCTTTACTTAGGCACCAGTCAAGAGAACCTGAATAAACTCCAAACAACTCAGAACAATGCCATTCGTGCTGCCCTAAACATCCCCCGCAACCACCACATTTCAGATTATAGAACCAACCTAAAGTGGCTACCTGTCAAGCAGAGAATCTCACTAAAAACACTTGCCCTTATGCACAAATGCTTGGCTAACAAGGCCCCTATCTATCTCTGCAGTCGGCTGTCGCGCCACTCGACCTCCCGACCACTAAGAACTGCCCAGTCCCACTATCTATCGATCCCTTGGTTTAAACTGCAAAAAGCGGGGGGCTCGAGCTTCCCTGTCCTAGCCTCTAAGCTATGGAACTCCCTCCCTGCTACAATCAGAGCTGAAGACTCTTTCAACACATTCAAGTCTATAACCAAATTTTGGCTCTTCGACCAGCTTTAAGACATGTAGCACCCTTGTCTTACTTACACTGACCCTCTGACCTTCGTTACTATTTTTTCCTACATCCTATGGGATATCCACTGCTAAGCCTTAGCGGCACTGAAACCACTGTAATATTTGTAGATAGAAACCCTGTTAATATTTCTGTTAATGTAATTTTTATGTCTGTATATATGCATTTCTGTAACTTTGTACAAATTGCGCCCTGATGCCCCCGGGCCTGATGGTCTGCGCGTTATAAATAAACAAATACAAATACAGAGACATTTCAGTGCTCATTATGACTTTGGTAATCACTGGTATTTGTTCCTCGACTATCTACACATCCGTTCCTATACCACTCCACATCACCATAGCTTGACATACCATTTTCCTCACATTCTGAATTTACATGCCAATGATTTGGAAGTTGGAAGACATACATCCAGATTCCTAAGAATAGCAACCCGACTCACTTATCACCACATATCTCTCGCCTACTTTCACTACTGTATTAGGGTCATAGTATCGAGAACACCCTTTCAAAACACCAAAAGCTTTCTTTATTCTCACTACATCACCCACCTTCATAGGAAGCTCATCACTCTCACCTCTTAAAACCCTTGTGTCACCTTTACCCACCAACCATGCAGTTATACCCTAGGCCGCATCTCCCTTCCCCTCATCTTTTCAAAAGTTGCAACCCCAGTCACCACAATAGGAGTATCTCTGTATGCTTTCATCATGTCTTGGACACACTGGGCCTCATTACGAGCAGGGCGGTAAGGGATACCGGGCACCAGTAAGGAACCGGTGCCGGTAATCCCTTACCACCCTACTACGAGTTCCCTTAGTGGATCCCTCCTTTAACTCCTGGTCTGACCAGGCGTTATGTACGGGGCCCGTTAAGGGACTTCAGAGCTAAAAACGGTACCGCAATTTGCGGTGCCGTTATTAGCGCCTTCCCCATTCCCATTGAGCCCTATGTGGGCTCAAATGGGAATGGGGAATGGCTTTTTCAATGGGGATTTACCAGTACCGCAAAGGTCGGACTACACCGGTAAGTCCCCATTGAACCATACCGGTGCCGGACCCGTTATTGGAGGCAGTCATGGCGCAAATAGCGCCATGACTACCTCCAATCTCGGAATGAAGCCCACTGTCTCCACTCAATACCTTTAGGATGTGCTAGCTGAATTGTCTCTTTAATGATGCCATTTACCCGTTCCACCAGCCCAATCACCTTGGGATTATATAGAGCCATCTGACAGTTTTTAATTTCGTGGACCTCCAGATATTTCCTAATTTCTTGTGTTACAAGTTGAACATCATTGTCTGAAATAATGATTTTTGGATAAACCTCTCTTGCAAATAACTTCTCCAAATAGTCCTCCTCATACCTTGTGGTGATGATGTCCACAAATTGTACCTCAAACCATCTCATGGCATAATCTACCACAACAATGGTACACCTCTTTTCTTGACCCAACAAACTCATAGGGTCCATGAAATCTATCGACCCTTTTCCACCTTACTCATCTCCATGCTCTGTGTCTTCAACAACTTATCACTCATGCAACATGGAACATATGCCCCTACCTCTTCATCCACCATCACATCCATTCCGGGCCACCAAAATGTGGCTCTTAAACTGTGTTTGGTAAGACTCCTCCAAGATGGCCGCTATGTGCTCATCTAGTAAGTTCCCTCCGCAAGGTTGGAGGTACTAACCTCTCACCCCTTGCCAAAACCAGTTCAAAGCTATAAAACTCATCCCTCACTTTGCAATAAGGCAAACATACTTCTACCCCATCTTCATCCCTGTTCATTATTTACTGTATCTTTTCTCATATCCTCATCACTCTTTACTCAATCCAACCAAACGCCCTTTGAAAAGGCATTGTTTGCAGTTTCCTCTACCTGCGCTATCCATTCCTCGCATACATCACTTTCCTGATTCCTCACCTCCATAGGTTCCCTAGATAAACAGTCCGCCACTACATTGCACGGACCAGAGACATATTCCACCACCAAGTTGCACTCTTGTAGCACAGCCAACCACCTTGCAATTCTCGGGGCTGCTAAACCCGATTCTCTTGTCAAAAACAAATGTATCAAAGGCTTATGATCGCTCTTGATCTAATATGGAATCCCCCAGATAGACGTCCTAAAATATCTGTATGTCCAATAACATGCCAATCTCTTGCACCTTATAGTGGAATACCACGCTTCAATATCAGTTACAGCATGAGATGCAAAGACTATAGTCACTTCACCGCCCCTCTGAACCTCACTCAAGATAGCCCCTATATCCTTAGCAGACACATCAACTGTTATTACAGTCCCAGCTGTAGGATCAAACCTATATAAGGTGGGCGCATGAGCTTTACTTCCTCCTTTATTTTCTTAAATGCCTTCTCCTCCTCAATTTCCCACATAAATCTATTTTTCCTTTCAGCAGATCCTGAAAAACTGCACTCTTCACTGCACATTTGTCAACAAACTTATAATATTCTTTTAACCATAAAACCATAAAAAGGATCTCAACTCATTATTGTCAGGTGACTTTACAGAAAGAATAGCAGCAGTCATCACCGGTCATGTCTCCAAACCCTCTTTAGTCAGCCTATGACCCAAATATGACACCTGATGAACTTTGGATTGGCACTTCTCCGTCTTAACTGTCAAACCTGCCATTTGCAGCCTCTGTAAAGGCATCGTGAAGTAAGACACAGGCAACAGATTTTCTAAGTAATAGCTTTATTTACTTGAATTCCAGGGCAGAGTAAGGCCCAACTTGCCTTATGCTAAGGTGGGATGTCCCTACCTAAAGAAACTAAGGATAGTCTGCGTCAGTAAGTTCTAATCAAAATGTCTGTCTGTGTCAAAAACCTATACTTGCCCTCACACTAACTATATACAATGGATGTCAGCAGCAAAAGAAATGGTGTTCCAAAATAAATAAATAAATACATATCTTCGCATTCCCCAAGTTCGGTACAATTCCAAAAGGCTGTGGGGTTCACTTCCCCAAGATTTCAACACAATTCACAAAGTCTCAAGGCTCCCTTCCCCAAGAATAGAAAACTATCAGCTTGCAAACAAGACAATACCAATTCAGATCTTCCAGTCCCAATTTCAAAACCAATACCAGTTCCAAACCTTCTTGGCCATCCAGGCTTTTCTCTATTTTAGGTCTCAGCGTTTCCTTCCCCAAGAGTTAAAATTTCCAGATTTCAAAGGGAAAAGGAGCACTACCAGTTCAAATCTTCTAGCTTTGAAAAAAGGTCTCAGGGTTCCTTTCCCCAAGGATTCAGCTCTTTCAACTTCCAAAACCAAAATCAGTTCCAATCTTTGATCAGCCAGACCTTTCAATAGTTCACACAGATTACTCTGCTCCTTCATTTACTATGTGCTTCGACAACTGTAGCAAAATACAAGCTTCTATATATTGGCTTTCCTTGGCTCTTTCTTGGCTCACTTGGTCTATGTGCAGTTGTCGAACCACATGGTTCACCCAACACAGGTTCCAAGTAGGGGCCACTCACTCTAGGCGCAGTTGTCGGACCGCACAGTCCACACATCACTGGTCACACAACCGATAACTGCATGTACTTTGTTATGCTTCTGTATTCTTCAAGTTTTTTCAACATAGGTTTTCTCTCTTTTGCTATAATGTATAAATGGACCCAAATCTGCAAGAGCTTTCACCCTACACCCAGCCACACTTATCTCCACCTCAGGCGGTGCATATTCCCCATCTTCCTCCTCACTAACCTCACCAACAATGTGATCTACTTTGTTAGCCCACTCCACCGTTTCCTCTCACACATATTTTATGCTCTTGTCCTTGCCACCCATCTTGTTGGTTTTACATAAAATGGCCAATTTGTCCACACTTTCTGTATTTGGCTATCATAGCAGGACATTCCTTAGGGTTCATGGCATGTTTTTCGAAACCACATCTGTCCTTTGCACAACTCTTGTAATGTTGTTTGCCCACCACCATTTGTCGCTCCCCACCTGTTATTTTTCTTTATTATATACACCTACACCTCCTACCCTGCCACCCTTCGAGCTCCTATCACTCTCTTCTTCCTTTAGCATCTGTATGCTGTCTTTGGCCACTTTAGATTTGACTTCCTTCAAACACATGCTGGTCAGTTCCATTCCCTTCGCGATAGACATTACTTCCTGCAAAGGTGGATTTTTGGCCTGCCACAACTGTTCCTAAATCTTGGGATTCAACGGATGCATCATCAATTGGTCCTGGATGTATTGATCCTCCCACCCTGTGAACGGAAATGAAACCAGCAGTAATACATATGTCCATAGATTCACCCACATTGTGTTTCCTCAAGAAAAATGTGTATCTCTCCTAGACCACATTTATCGGTTTCCCAAATTGTGCCACAAATGTTTTCATGGCCTTCCAATACAACCCTCCAGTCTCACTTCTGCCATCATCTCCTCTACTCCAACCTCTTCTACATCAAGCAACTTATTTATAATCCTGACCGCTTCCACCTCCAAACAGTATATCAAGGTTGAAAAATTCTGTTCGTCTGAAAACCTCTCACCACCTGATACAATAACATAAAACTAGAATAAGTCCTTCCAGTCTTCCCATGGGATAGGAAACTCTCCTGGGTTGGTCAAAAATGTTGGCGGTGGGTCCAAGCTCTTCATACTTTCAACTAAGGATGAATTTGCAGCCACTCAATACAATATCTTTCACAGTATTAAGCATTATGATGAGGAGGCTCACCCAGCAAGTAATGATGATCACTGTCTGAACACTGATCATCTGAACATCATAAAAGTCTCCAAAGAGGTTAAAACATTAGGTGTATACCTCGATTCTACCCTTTCACTAAAGAAACAAATAAACTCTACCATCTCAGCTACCTCATACACCAATAAATTGATCAATGCCTGTAGGCCTTTCCTCTCCACCTCTAGCTGCCTCACCCTATCTAGAGCGCTGATATTGTCTAAATTAGACTATTGCAACACACTCTACTTAGGCACTACCAATAAAAACTTGAACAGACTCCAGATCCTGCAAAATAATGCACTAAGATGTGCCCTCAACCTCCCTCGCAAGGCGCACATATCCACGGTTAGAAAAGAAGTCCACTGGCTCCCGATCCGTGACAGAATTAAGCTAAGAACACTGGTCATCACCCACAAGTTCCTATCACATACTGCCCCACGTTACCTTTCTGACAAATTCTCTAGACACTGCCCCTTTAGACCCACCAGAACACCTTACCTACACCAACTAAAGATCCCTAATTATAACCTAAAAACAGCAGGGAGCTCCAGTTTTCCAGTGCTTGCAGCACAATGTTGGAACACCCTCCCCACTACAATTAGATCGGAAGCCGCATTCTGGCCATTCAGAGCCATGGTAAAATCATGGCTACTAGCCTAAACAGCCAGATTCTCACCGACATGACTTGGCTAGCCGCCGCTCTCCACCTGTAGTAATGTTTACTCCACCTACAGCCTATTCAGGACCAACCTGTAACCCGGTCCGCATTAGCCACTGTAACTTTTTTTCTTTTTGCATACTCTCTGTACATACTTTTCTCGGTATATTCTACTCTTGTATGTAAACATTCAGAGCCTGGGCTAATGTACGCTCTGTCTGTTGTACTATGATGCTCGTGTAACGATATGTAATTCTGCTGTACACATGATTATGCGCCCAGTTACCTGAGGGTTCGGATGCGCTTTACAAATAAACAAACTAAAATAAACTAACTGTAACAGATCCCTTACTCCAAGATGTCCACAGATTATGCACACTTGAGGGTCCATTCCTCGAACCCCACTCGGCGCGTAACAGCCAGCTGTTAATGTCCGCTTTTATCAGAGTCCCGGCTAGTTCAAATCAGCTGCCTACGCTCACCCTTAAGGTGTTTCAACCTTCTATGGTCACTGACAGCACCGCCAATCTAGACAGATGGATCTAAACTAGCTGAGCGGACCTGTGGGCAAAACACTGCCAAGCCCACACTTACTTTGTTGGCCTCTTCATGGGTGACACATCAGATCTTTTGTCACCTCCCACCGGGTTGACAGCCCTCGACACTCAGCCTGCCTTTGGTGACACTGGGTCTGCCTCAAGTCACTGCATTCCACCAGCCCTGACACCTGATGAGGCAGCCGCAAACCATTTTGTGACAACGCCTTTCGCCGGCTTTTATTGATGTTGCCTTTCTTCCAACCTGTTCCTGTTCATCAAGGTCCTTCCCCAC